>NC_088602.1:181728967-182058967 GCF_036013475.1 Columba livia | reverse complement strand
CTCCACTGTCATAGACTGATATAAAATCAGGTAGTGACTTGATCTACCTAAAATGAAAATACTGTTCGGATAAATCTATTCTCTTTGTTTTTTATGGAGTCTGAGGAGCTATGCAATTATGTTTTCTACTTACTTGAAATGCATAAAAAGTACTGCAGAACAAACTTCCAATTATTTAGTCCTATGACTTTGTACAGTTAAATAAGGCAAGTGTAGAACTATGATAGACATGCATATCTCTGCCTTTTCATCATAGCAGCTGAAACTTAATAATAAGTGTAAATGACCGATAATACGTGAGAGGTGACAGCTGACATGTCAGTCAGCAAATCCCTGGACCTGTTTCTTCCACTGCAAATGCTGTCTGTCAAATGAAGCCTAGAATAGGTAACTGTCAGACTGTCCAAATTATTCTCAGTACAAACTTCATAATGGACAAAACAGGCTGAGGTACTTACTGTGGAAGAGAGGTCAGCTCTTATCATGACTAAATGTCTACCATTCAGACATACTTTTCCAGGCCAAGTTTTTTATAAGGTACCCTTTTTACGTACACTGTCTAGATGTCATGTACATATCTGTGTAGATTAATGTGTATAAAGAATATATAGTGTACTTATTTGTCCAAAAAAGCATAGCTGAAAAGGTTGCATATTCACAGTTGTGGTCTGGACATACAAGACATTTCTAAAGCTTCTGACGTTAAAATGCCTACCCATTATCATTGACTAAAAGGGCAGGTAGGCATGTGTGCCCATATCTTGGCATGGAATGAACTCAATGGTTCTCAATTACTAATCAAGATGATTTAAACAGTCACTCTCTTTTGGTTAAATCCAGTAAAAGGCCTTCTTTGGACCTTGAGTCTGACAAAATGAGTATTGTAGAGGAAATGCAAGGGAGGTTTTCTCTATGATTCTGACAAATCATAGTTAGAATTATATATGGAGAAACAGATATGCAGATATGGCCAGGTTAATCAGCACTAATTTTTAGGGACTAGCACAATAATGTGTGCTCTACTGAAATCTATATATTACAATGAGCAAGAGATCTTACTTACTTAAGACATCTTTGGAGGTTACGAGTATGAATCAAATGTATGAAAGGCAGTACAAGATGAAAAATACAGAAGTCATTATCAGGTGAGGATGAAAAATGTCATGGAACTCTTCCTAGAAAAAACAATGAAAATATTAGTTATATGGACATTTAGACCAAGAGAAAAACTTATCTTCCTTGACTATACGGATGAAAGAAATGTACTGGCAGAAAAATGAAATAAATATTTTATTTCTTTGCCTTATGTTTTAGGAACTATACCTTACCGTATTTTGGGGAACACGTTGTAATCCCAAAGTCAAAGAAAGGGAAAGCTTTAGTGTGCTTGAATAACAAATCAGTTTCTCGGGAACATCATAAATTTACTCAGAATTGCCAGCCTAATAGATTACAACAGCACATTGAGTAGCACAGAATAAAATTTACCTGACACAAAGGCAAATTTTTGTTACAACAGAGTTATTTGTTATGAAAACCAGTCGTCTTTGTTGACAGATATGAAGTTACACTCTCTCCTAAATCCTAGAAGAAAATACCTTTTTGATATTGCATTATCATGATTCTTTCTGCTATTACTGTTTGTTTATTATTTATCATAGCACCTATGGACCTTCTTCATAATCAGGTCTCTGACTTGCAGAGCATTATGCATGCATAAAACACCAAAAGCTAATCTTCCATAGAACTAGTAGTTTTTCTGACTCAACTAACAGGAGAGAAGTTCTCGTCCTCAGTACGACAGGACATGAAAAGATGGCCCCACTTGTTTAACTGCATCAAAAACTTCCATTTGAAACTGCTGAGCTTCAGCTCTGCTTTCCAGCCCAATGCCACTTGCTGCAGTCCAGGCTCATGTATTCCACACCAAGAATCTCATAACACCATTAATATAAAACATTAAGTGAACATGGCTTACTTTATTATTTAAATATGTCTCTATGCCTTTCACTTCTCTATATCTATTATATCTATTATACATCACCTATTTTAAACATGCTTAGCATCTTCAAATGACATAGCTATTTTCTTTACAGAAAGACATATATCCAGTATCTAAAGTCTTCCTGTTTTGTTTTGTTTTATGTACCACTACTTAACACTTATTGCCATTCAGAGGCATAATTCACTGGATGGAAGTTAACCAACTAAGCACTTGGCCACATTGTCTGTCTGCTGCGCTTAGGACCCACAACTTCTACGGGCATATTTCAAAGTCAGAAATGCCTGTGATTTTTAGGGTATGCCATCTTTGACAGGGCAGTAACAAAGTGCCCGACAGTAGTTGTAGCTAGCTAATCCAGTGTGTTGCTATTGTAACAGGATCACTGATTGTCTATGAATAGAAGATTTAGGTGTGTGTTCGTGTTCCCTAAAGGTCATATATACCTATGCAAACTTGTTTATGGCAGTTTGTTCTGCCCTGTGTCTTTTTCATCCTTCTACACTCCTCTGCCACTTCTTGACTTTCCTATGGCTCCTTTCCGCTTGTCATATTCATACAAGGAAATCCACTTGGGATATTTTGCTGAATCAAAATCTTCTTCATGTTAATGTGAATAAGACTTAAATTAATCATTTATCCTGCAGTATTTACTGTCTTACAGCTAACAATCTTGCATGACAACTAACAGGTAAAGGTCAGTCTGCATGATTCATGGTTAATTTGTTTTAATTTAAAGTAATTTACTTAGAAATTGTGCAGCTTTAGTTCCCTAAGAGAATACAGCAAAAGCTATGACCTGACGACAAGCAAGATCATTAAAATATAACAAAATTATTAATAAAAATCCTTTCTGCAATTTGTCAAAAATCTGGGGATATATTGCCAACTTATTTATGTAAGATATGGAAAGTACATCTGTAATATAATTGCATATAAATTAAAAATTTGCCTAGGGAGACTGTATGGTGGTCATAGATTTAAAATGATTGACAGATACATTAACATTGCTTGCTCCCGGAGAAACATAATGAATTCCATGTTTTGCCTTTTTTTCACTTTTCCAAGGACAACGTTAGTGTGTTCTTTTGTTTGTGATGCTTAACATAGTCATAACGAGTTGACTATAAAATGTCATCACTTAAAACACTGGCCTGGTTAATAGCTATTCAGACTATTGTGACTTACTTTTAGCTTGGGAGACAGCTAAGAAAAAGAAAGAGTTTCAAGAAACAGGAGGAAATTTGTTTCAAGAACATGAAGAAAAGTTCATAGAATGATAGAATAGTTGGGGTTGGAAGGGACTTTCAAAGATCATCTAGTCTGACACCCCTGCAATGAGCAGGAACATATTCAACTAGATCAGGTTGCTCTGAGCCCCATCCAGCCTGGCCTTGAATATCTCCAGGAATGGGGTATCTACCACTTCTCTGGGCAATATGTTCTGGTATTTTACCACCCTCATTGTAAAAAACTTCTTCCTCATATGCAGTCTGAATCTCCACTCTTGTGGTTTAAAACCAATATGCCTTGCCCTGTCATAACATGCCCTTCTAAAAAGTCTGCCCCGTCTTTCTTATAGGTTCCTTTTAAGTACTGAAAGGCTGCAAAAAGGTCTCCCTGGAGCCTTCTCCAAGCTGAACAACCCAAACTCTCTCAGCATGTCCTCACAGGAAAGGTGTTCCAGCTCTCTGATCATCTTGGTGGCCTCCTCTGGACTCTCTCCAACAGGTCCATGTCTTTCCTGTACTAAGCGTTCCAGGGCTGGATGCAGGACTCCAGGTGGGCTCTCATCAGAGTGGAGTAGAGGGGCAGAATGACCTCACTCGACCTGCTGGTCATGCTCTTTTTGATGCAGCTCAGGATACGATTGGCCTTTTGGGCTGCAAGTGCACACTGCCAGCTTATCCACCAGCAACCCCAAATCCTTCTCTGCAGGGCTGCTCTCAATGCCTTCATCCCCTAACCTGTATCAATACTGGGGGTTACCATGACCCTGGTGCAGGACCTTGCACTTGGCCTTTTTGAACGTCATGAGGTTTGCATGGGATCGCTTCTTGAGCTTGTCCAAGTCCTTTTGGATTGGCAACCTATCCCTCAAGTGGGTCAAATGCACCACTCAGTGCCATCCATGAACTTGCTGAGGATGCACTCGAATCCAACGTCTATGTCCTTGGTGAAGATAGTGAACAGCGCTGGTCCCAGTATGGACCCCTGAGGGATACCACTTGTCACTGGTTTCCATCCAGACATTGTGCCATTGAACACTACCCTCTGGGTGCAACCATCCACCCGGTTCTTTTTCCACCAAATAATCCACCTATCAAACCCATATCTCTCCAATTTAGAGAGAAGGATGTTGTGGGGCACTGTGTCAAAGGCTTTACAGAGATCCAGATAGATGCCATTCGTAGCCCTTCCTTTTTTCACTGATGTAGTTACTCCATCCTAGAAAGCCACCAGGTTGGTCAGGTATGACTTGCCCTTGGTGAGGCCATACTGGCTGTCTCAAGTCAGCTCCTTGTTCTCCATGTGTCTCAGCATAGCTTCTAGGAGGATCTGTTCCATGATCTTTCCAGGCACAGAGGTGAGGTTTGCAAGCTGGTAGTCCCCTGAGCTCTCCTGTCTACCTTTTTTAAAAATAGGTGCTTTTTCCCTTTTTCCAGTCACCAGGGACTTCACCTGACTGCCATGCCATTTCAAATATCATGGAGAGTGACTTGGCAACTTAATCAACCAATTCCCTCAGGACTCTTGGATGATTCTCATCAGGTCCCATGGACTTATCTACGTTCAGATTCTGTAAGCAGTCACAAACCAGAGCCTCATTTACATTCGGAGGGGCATTGTTCCCCAGCTCTCAGATATTTTAATTTGATCTTTTATTAGGTTGTAGCTTCTTCACCTGTGGCCTGGATAATCAGAGGAATTCTTTAATGTTTTTTAAACTGTATCTCCTTTGTTTCTTGTTTATTTCACACAACATGAACAGTAATGCCTTCATTAAAAAAAACTTTGCCAGCAGATGATCTGACCTAGGTCATCTGACTTAGATCATGTAGTAACCACCTGAAGGCAGTCATTGCTTTATAGAGTTTTGTATGAGTGTAACATGAGAATCACAGGTGGTCAAAAATAGCCATCAATGGTAGCCTAAAACACTCTCTTATTTTCCATCAACAACACAAACTGACATTTTTCCATCCTACTTACCTATTGCACTACCTAAACATTCTTTTTTCTTTCTTAAAATATATCATTCTTTGTTAATAAAACCATATTTGGGCATAGTATTAGATGTTACATCATATGACAGTGACAGGTTATTCTTATTTCTACTGTAAAAACATGTAGTGATTAATACTGTTCATAGGAACATTTGACAGAATGCACTGCAGTGGAATGAGAAGAGCAGGAAACAAACAGGAGATCTGGCTTCTAATTTCTTGGAAGTGACACACCTTGAAATATTGCCAAAATCCATTTTTCTTTCTTTTTCCTTTTCTGAAATGTGATGTTAATTCCATCAATAGAACCATACTCTACATAGTAATATTATAATAGATTTTCTGATAAAATTTCTCAGAAATGTCAAAAAAGTCAAATATTATATACTTGATTTCCTATTTTATCACAACATTACAGAAACCAAAATAAACTCATTTTCCAAAGTTCTGATCCAAAGTGTTCTGCAAGCAATGAGAAATCTTTCATTCTAGCTTAATAGTCTATAAACATGTGTATCTTGTCCCCTTTGTCATATAAACCCACTAGTGATAGACCTTAAATTTAATTCTAAAACAACTTAATAGTCAAAGTAATCTCCTAATCATTAGAATAATAGCCTGTCAAATCTAAACATTGGGAACACCTCATAAAAGATGGATTATCTAATAAACAGCTAATTAAACATTAGTGGCTGTGAGACCTGGCTGGATGAGTGCCTATTCTTATGTCATAATGTTAATGGCCTTTATGAAGAGAACTGTGTTAAATATGAATAATAATTTGTTATAGAATGTAATTGGTGGAGTGATCTACCAATACTTCTCACATACAAGAGTGTTGTGAGCATCTTTAAGTTTTTCTTTCTCCAATACAACACATGCCAGGAAATTTCATACTTATATTTATTTCTCTGGAGCTATGAAAGGAATAAACTGCTGTTTTTGTTTTGTTTTGCTGGTTTTTTCTTTGTTTGTTTTGTTTGGTTGGTTGGTTGTTTTTGTACAGAGCTCAGCAATATGAATCTGTCCCTCTGTTCAAGTTCCTGCAGCTGTGAAGGCTTGTGAGAACATCTGCATGAGCTGAGATCTGGTAGGACTTCCCTTTAGGTTACTAGCATCACCTGAGAGTGTGCCATTGTGCAGAACTCTTCACTGTCTAACTTAGTTTATTAATTTCAATTTTAAACCACCTTCAGTAAATGATTTTGTGATGGATAACCCACTCTCTGTTTTATTCAGTATCTTGTCTCCTTTGAGGGATGATAGAAAATGTTCAGAAAAACATCCTTCCCCATTACCAACCAAAACCAGTAGGGCACTATGGCAAAATATATCCCCATGGATTTTCATCCTAGGCCAAATTAGGGGTAATTTAAAATCTGAAACAGGTACAAAATTACGTGTTATAACTCTGGAAATTCTCGGTATCATTATAAAGTTTTGATATCCTTTTTAATATTTCTCATGTCTACAGTACACATTTACAAGAGACAGTATTTGTGCTATAAATATTTATAATTCAGTATGGCAAATGTTGTTTCCTTTGTTATCTTTCAAATAAGTCTGTTTTGTTCTATGTAACTTAACTAGTACTCATATTTAGACAGTAACAGAAAAGTTTATATTTATTTAAAATTATTAAAAAATCGAGACTATATAAGTAAATTTGTTTCACAGTATGTGTTTATAGGCCACATGGTCTTCTTTCATAGTTGAGTATCAAACTGTTAAGGCAATTTTATTCTGTTACACTCTTCAAATTCGTCACCAAAGAAGAGTAAAAAGAGGGAATGGGACAAAAGCTGTCTAACAGAGGTAAAACCAGAACAATTTCTGTCATCATTTTTTGCACACTGTTAAAAAAAATCCATGTCTTCCTCAAGAAGGGTTTCTTCTCTTTTCTTGGATTTGGGTACATATTTTTTACAGTCTTATACTTCATTCTGATGATTGATGAGACTTCCACCCATAATAACCCAAAGAGGCTTTTAAGGCAAGTCATTCCTTCTTTAAGACGTGTCTGCCTTAAATTATTCACCTTTCCTTTCATGTCTCTGTGTTTTGTTCCAAAAGATGAAGAAGTTTTACTTACAAATTTTATCCTGCTTCACATGTCTTGCTAAAGAAATTGCAGCCTCAATTTTAATTTGAGTCTTTTGCACTTCAGGACTTCAGAGAACGGGCAAGCTGGTAATACTCTTAGGAGTATTGCCACCATAAAGACCACAAATAACTGGCATTTTCTGCCCAGTTTCTAGTAAACTGCTGAGGTAGACTTGTGTAGGTCAGATCAGACTGAGAAGTGGTTAGACTCATGGAACTGCATCATCAAAATGAGAAGAGAACCTCCAACACAGTAATTTCGAGCCATTTGAGTGAATGACAGACAGCTGTCCAGCACTGATTTCCTAGACCCAGCTAGGTTCTCAGCCTGCTCGTGTGTCACGGACATATTCTGATCTTCTGTGTTGTAGAATTCAGATACGTTATTTGTTTTCATTTTCTTTTTTTAAGCCCATATAATAACAGACACTTTAATGTTTTAAATCCCTGTGCCCTTCCAGAATACTGCCACCTCTTTGATATAGACACTGAATCTGGTAAAGCAAAATACATTTGCAAGACAGCCTGGAAGCATAATTGAATTAAAAAACAATCAAACAACAAAAGAAGCCCCACACAAGCTAAATTAATATCAAGAGTGACAAATCAGCATTCTATAAGGGCAAGGTTCTTTTAGAGTCCAAGATTTGATGAAGCTTTTGAGGAGGAAGGGACAAAAACAGGAGGAGATTTATCAAAGGTAGGGCAAAGGGATGCAGGTGAGCTAATTAAGTATTTCGACTGAACCTAAACTGATTTTCTCATTTACTCTACTGCAATTACTATAAGCTAGCACCTAGCATTTGCAGAGTATCAAGTGAATACAGAGGTGAATTTTTACTATACCACCCTGCCTTCACCATTCCCATACATATAATACACACCAAAAATCATAGACTTTATTTGTAAAAGCATTAATAATCATTCATTAAATATTTCATGTTTTTATCAGTTAAGCCTCAGGCAGAAAATAATTATAGAAAATGTCTTGTTTGGAGGCAATTTTCAACTTAAATTTCTACAGAAAAATACAAATAATAAGTACTGATTTTCAAAAGCTGAGAAGTGATATCAGCTATTATCTGTCTATTCACACAACAGCAATGATGGTGAAATGGCGAAATACTTCAACTGATTCTGTGAAGTTCAACACGAAGTCTTTACTTCTTTAAAAAGTGAAAAATGCATTACACATAACATATCTACCTCAGGAATCCTATGGCAAATATAGCAGAACCTGGAAGAGTGTTTAGGAAAGTATCATATACTCTGACCCCATTCACATTCTTCCCTTTACATTTGCTTACAGCACAGACAGAATATCAAGCAGACAGACCTTTGCTCTCATGTTGTTATTGATGTTCTTAGGTTCCTATCATGAGGTATGCTTTTTCTGTCTTTAATTTTTATCTGTATTGAAGTTCCATATTGTTAAACTGTATTTCTGTAAAGTTCTTTGGAAACAATTTTTATTGTAACATACAATACACCGGAGTTTATGCTGATGTGGTAATTGTGAGTGTAATCAGGTTAAAAAGGAAATAATAATGGAATGTCTTCACTAATCTTCACAAGCTTCTATTTAAACAATGGTATTTGTTATGGTATGTGGTTTTACTTTTGAATTTGCAAAATGGAAAAATTGTTTTGTCACATCAACTTTCAATACGACAGACTCACAGTTCAAAATGGGACATAAAGAGATATTCAGACCACTAATTTTCATAAACAAACTGTATCATGGAAAGTTTAGGTATTTGATTCTGAAATAGATGGAATGGCTACATACTGCTAGTGAGCTAACTCCAAAGAAGTTGCTTCAGTAAGTTGCAACACATCCTCACAGACTCTTTTACCAACCCAAAGGCAATAAAAGGACAGAAGAAAAACACCCAGAGATAGGTGAGATTTTATAAATTAAATGCATATTTCAGTCAATGAGGATTATGCTAAGGTCTCTAGCTATGCAATATATTTTCAATAGGTGTCATTTTTAAATCAAGGCACTCACAAAGATACTGTATAACTCATTGGGCTCCAGTATTATAATATTCATCAAAATTTCTGTCTTGTTTTTATAGGGTACTTTTTATAAATTAACAAAACAATCTTTTTAGGAGTTGTTGTTTAGGAATATACTATCACTAGTAGTTATATTTAGATAATAAGAAACTAAAAAACCCCAAAAATGTATCCTTTAGCACACACCAATACCAAGAATCCTTACCTAATCTGTCATTTCATGAGAAATTATGAAGGCTACTATAAAGCTAAGGAAGCCTGTGATATTTATATTTAATTACATACTTAATTGGAGCTAACACTTAAGACTTCCTGAGTTTTGTTTGTTGTCTCATACACAGTATTATGATTGTCACTTACTGTATTTTCCTGAAGGAAGCAGCTTATGTGACAACTTTGAAAAACTGAGTTGCATTCCCGAGTGGGGCTGAAGATTAAACAGTGAAGGTATCGCCACATTGAAGGGTGAGGAGAAGCTCTACAAAGCGAGGTCCCATGCTGTGCTTGCAGAATAGGGCAACAGGCTACAATGCCAGTGGTTGGAGGGAAAGAACTGACATCAAAAAAAAAAAAATAAAGTTGATGTGATTTTTGCCTATATTTATTTTCAGCAATGTATTTATTGTTCTGCATATGCACTAATTATTATTTCATATAATTCTGTAGCAAACAGCCTATAAAATGTAAGAATATGATTAAGAAAATGATTTTTTGAAGTTTTGCTGTAGCTAATAACAGTCACCATAACTCAGTTTTTAAAACTAAAAATTAAATATAATATTTTATTATTAGCTAAACAAAAAGACTGCACAAAAACAGTCCAGAAAACTGAGAAATCCATTGATAGTAGTGAATCATGTTTGAAAGTTGACCCAAGAGTTAGGAACACCAATCAGCATTGACAAAGTACCCTGCATTTTTACAGGACTCATAAATGTCTTTTCAAATACCTTCCACCGTATGTTTGCTTCATGTTACCTATAAAGCTAAAGTAATTTATAAGTCTGCCACTTCTCTGCAAATTGATGTTATGAGTGGCTTAAATTTGTCTGATGCTGTGGGTAAAAGCCATTGAATTTTATGTTATCTATTTTCTGGATGAGAACATCTGCCAAAATAGGTTGCTCCAATGAGTTAATATAGCTTTCAGACAACTGAGGGTTGCCATTCAATACTTTTAATGTTGAGATGGACTTCACTCAAAAATCAAGTTTACTGAAGAGGAAATGGGTTAAGTCATTTAAATGTTACTCAGCATTTCTAAATTTTCTGATAAGCATTTCTTAAAGTAGTCTGTTAAGGGAGAAAAATTGAACACAGTCAAATGTGTAAAATAAAATAGGAAAAAAATAACCTTACTTAATTCCATTGAAATCAGGTGGCTCCTGGTCTGAGCTACTTACCAATGTCCAATTAACCAGTCACAAAAAGAGTGCAACACGGGGAGCTGAGTAAAACCAGTTTTGGAGGATATAGTGATTATGAATGTAAATTTGGCTATACTGTGGACTCACAAGCCAATAAATAAAGTATAAACCATATAAGTAAAAATGATGCAAGGCAGATCCTGAAGTGGAGAGAAAGAAATGACCAACCTAACATCACCCTCATGCCCATGAAGGATTTGCAATGTCAAAAGTTTGCCATGGCCCACCCTCACAGATTGAAACCAACAATCTTAAGTACCAGAGGGGCAGGGGAAGGGTGATCAGGTAATACCAGGATGAATTGTAGAAATGTTGAGCAGATATATCACCTTTCCTATACAAAATATAAGTTTTAACATAATGATAACTGTCTAACAATAATTATTTTATTAGATTATAGATTTACTTAGGCTAACAATAAATGCCTCCTTTTTCATTCATGATGTGCATCTTTTGGCCATAACAAGAGTCTGACTGTAACAAACTGGTTGAAATTGAGGCAAGCCAATCTGTAGCTTGGATTCAGCAAATTCATAACGTATTGTTACACCACTTTGAACTAGAAAAAGCACACAATAATAGTTATTTTGTGTATATGGACAAAATAATAGTTATTTTGTGTGTGAGCTGCAGAGCACCATATGAAAGTTGGACACAACCTGAGATGGGTGCCTTGTATTATTAATGCAACACTCCACTTGAGACAGAGGTAGCTCCAAGCACTATGGGTTCAGGTCACGCCACTTGGTCTGGGGGACAGGACTCATTCACTGGATGAGTGTAGGGTCAGTGTACTACATTTAGGGATGTTCATGTCATCCAAGATGCCTATATTTTCAAGCAAACCTTCATTTTATTTACAGATTCAGGTCTTTGTGGACGAATCCACTTTATCCCATCTTTTTACTATTCCAATTTTAGGTTCTTGTGAGAATAAACTGTACTGCAATATCCTTGGCACCGCTGAATTTTTATATAGGTTGAGATCTCTGAAGAATACTGACATGTAAACAAATAATGACAATGAAAATATGACAGTTTGACTGAACGTTTCCTCTAAAATGCCACGTCATTCCTATCATTAACTTCTTTTTGTCACTTCCTTGCTTTTGTTTTCAAAGGATGCTTCTGAGAGTTTAGCAAATTTTGCAAATGGAAAATGACATTCATGAAAGCAAATCAAGCAGATAACAATACAGCACTATGGCTACACATGAAAGTACAGAAACTGCAGTTTCAAATATATTTTTTGAATGCAGTCTTTTTATCGTAAACAAATCAAGTTTTAAGGACACTGGTATGAAATCCAAAAACATACAAAAAACCCCAACAACAACAAGTAAAACCCAAACAAACAAACAAAGTCACAAAAACAAACAAACAAACAAAAAACCCACACAGAAATAAGAATCAGGGTTCTGTGTTCTGATTCTGCTTGTCAACTTCTATGAGTTTTTTGTATAGGAATGAGATGGATTCCAATTTTTTTCAAACCATGACCCTTCAAAGACTTTAAAGAGCAATTTCTACAAAACCCAGGGACCTGGTCAGTGTTACTGAGTATTTTTTTCATAGTATTTTCATATTTCTTTCATTTGTGATTTAAAAGTCTTGTAAATCTAAACCTATTAGTTTCCTCCTTGTACATTCTGCATCCTATACATTTTCATTTTATGTAACATCCATTACTGACTGGTTCTTGATATTTTATGTATCTGAATAATTTTCTGTGCATTGAAAGAGCTATAGTACATGTATTGCATAGAATAATTCACTTCCCATTTAAATGAGATCTACCTAATGGTACTTTCTATTAACAGTTATGTTATGCCCGTTAATTTATACATAAAAGTATAAATTTGTTGTAAGTTACGGTTATAGGGAATATTTTCTCAAAAACAATTGTTGTCTAGTTAGTCATCACACAGGATAGGTAACAATTTTACTCTTATTTTGGCTTTTTAAGCCTTTTTGGTTTTGCTGATTGCTTGAAACACAGAGAATTAAATTTCTATTATTATGCTATTGTAATTGGTCCAAGTCATTCTCACTTGAGATCAGACTTTGAAGTTGGGAAATAATTATAAATTATTCTTCAGTGAATTTATCCATCATTGTTCTTTAGCAGGGAGCTGCATTTACTTACAGAGGCATGAGCCACAGACTTTCAAGCATGCATGGATGTCTCTTCCACATACTTAATGGAGCAAAAGTTCTATTTTATGCAATTTTTGTAAGCATCATAAGGGAAAGAGAAGGGGCAAAGAAAATATAATACAGTTGATTGAGTAGTTCATGTTTTCTAAAATATCTCAAAATATTTGAAAACATTTGTCAAGGAAAATCCCTGCGTATACCTTCCCAGTTAACTGTTAGAAGGATAAGCAGGAAAATGTCATTTTATGGAAATTAAGGCAAGATCTTGGGAGGAAGAGAATAATAATTTATGTTTAAGATAGAATGGGAGCCCAAAATGGAAAGACATAATGGAAATGGGAAGATTATGAAGGTAAAGGAGTAATGTTACTAAAGTACACGAAATAACACCTTATTGGATATTGTAGGAATTAAGTTATGAGAAACTTCAGAAGTGGTAAGGTGAAATACCCAAGATTCTAGGAAGGAGTCAAAATAATAAAAATGTCCAGGAATTTTATGTGAAGTATTAATCGAATAATCTGTTTTTAAAGATAAGAACCTTGATTTCTTTTGTTGCTGCAAGAAAAAAAAACAGAATAACTTTAAGCATATTTTGACAGCACATTACAGTTAAGTGGTGATGTCTGCTTCCTCCAGCAGCTCTAGGGCTGGGGTCTTCTTCTGCCTGGCCACTGAAGCCCAGCCTGGGGCACCTGGGCGACCTGGGTCCTCCCTCCCAGGTTGAGGGATGTGACAGATGCTGTCCTGTTTAAAGGTTCAACTGATAGTGTGGCTGAGAGAATATTTTAGACACACACACACACACACACACACTCAGAGGAAACTGACAGTGCCAGCTACACAACCAGTCATGAACAGGATGCTGCCCTCAACTGCACCCACATGCAGAAGTGACATAAAAGATAAGGACAGACAGCCCCTCCTCTTCTTTGGCTGGTCCAGGCTGAAGGTCACTAGTGGAGACATACATAACTGTAAATTCACTGTAAATTCACAATCACATTCATGGATCCTTCAAGTATTGGCATGGCCCTTCTGCCTGTCCAACGTGCCTGCTCACATCCTGGGTCTCTCATCTGCCCCATGGGTCTCGTACTCTGCAGCTGGTCCAGCTTTATGCTTGCTAACAAACATGCACACAGTCACACATTCATCTCAGAAGCAGCCCACAACCACAGGTCTCCCTGAAATACCAGCGCAGACCTCTGCCTGCCTGATACCCTTGCAAGACCCAGAGCATCCTACTTGTCCCTTTCCAGCTTGAGGTTTTTGGGTAAACTACACACACACCCTGACTCACACCAGGTTTGGGGTATGTTCAGATACTCTCACACCTACCAGCATCCAGCACATGGGCTGTGACCCATGGTAACTCTCCAGCCACCAGCACAGAGCCCCTCACTCTCCTCACTCACTCACTCCAGTTCCTCCCCGTAGCTGATATTTGGGACATACTCCATTCCCACGCCAGTGGCTGGGCCAAGACTGCCACCTGCTCCAGTGTCTAGCACTGAGATCCCACTCCTTCCAGTTGCTGACACCCAGGGACCCCACACCTCAAATATCTCAAATCCTCATCCTCTTACTCCTTCCCTCTTCTTATCAGTTACAAAGTCCAGGTCAACTTTCTCCAGAGCTGTGCCTGGAGTTTATTAAAGGCTTCTCAGCTATTGACTGGAAACATTTGATGTTTGACATTGTCTTAATTATCCCTCATCTGTTGAGTTTCTGTGTCTCTGTGTAGGTTTTGTTTGTTTGTTTGTTGTTTTATTTATTGTTTTGTTTATTTGTTTGTTTGTGGGGATTGGTGTTTTGTTGTTGCTTGTTGTTGGTTGGTTGGTTGGTTGGTAGTTGGTTTTTGTTTGGTTGGTTCTTTTTTTCCCTTCACTTATTGTCCCCTTTGCAGGGAAAAAGCCCTTCCTTGGACAGCCTTAGTCTTAGTCAAACATCTCACTCTGAGCTTCTAAACTCTTTTACAAGGAGTTTTAAAAGATAACTGGAAATAAGTAGTTTATCAAAATTTCACAGAAAACACTATGTATATACAGTTTGCTTTATATATGGTAGTTGAAAAAAACATATTTAAAGTAACAGGACAATTCTTGTTAGTAAGTTCTTCCCATGTCCTAGAGTCTTGAGGCCCTCTGAGTTACTTTCCGAAGGGGCACAAAAATCTGCAACTTTCATATCCTTTATATATCACTGTTAAGACCTGTTTGTCTATCACAAGTGATCTTCACAATAGAAAACATTGTGCACAATTTCCTTTTTCTCTGTACTGTAAGGCTGGCAGCAAGAAAGAAGTTAGCAATCCTAGTAATGATTCTTCTTATAAAGTATCTGGGCCTCGTGCTTCCACAAATGTCATTTGAAATGGAAAGAAAATGACACACAGCTTCAGCAACATGCTAAGGGTGAAATACCTTTTATTAAGCTGTCAACAGAATGAAGCATCAGTGAAATGTTCGACAAGGAAGAATATGTGTTAAGCAATGTTACCTGACTGATTTTTAAGGCAAAATGGAAATTATATTTCCACAAACAGCTGAAGGGAAAATGTTCTCATAAACAAAGATCAGGCCATGCCATTTTATTTGTCCTCCTATGCCTCCTCCACTTCTTTCCATACAGTACAATTATCTTTCTAGAGAAGAATTCTTCAGATTCAGCTTTGTTCTAATTTAAAATAAATGCTTACAAAGTAGTGTATATTGGCAGGACTTCTATAGTAAGAGTAGTATACAAAGTATACAAAGATAACCACTTAAGAGAAAACAGAACATAATTAGACTATGAGATGACAAGATGTAACTAGTTTGTGAAGATGCAAATTACATGCCTAAAATTCCACTCTACATGAAAATAAAATCTTATTCTTCTGATGATGCATCTACTTTTAGCCCCTTTCCTAACAAGCACATTTTTCAATGTTCAGAAAAAGTGATGATGTTTTAATTAGCTTATAGTCAAGTCTCAGAATTTGTCATGGTGTAAGGACTTCACTAACATCTTCTTTTAATAATTTATGTCACTCATTTGATTCTGATGGATTTTCTGCTGGGTTTTTTTGGCTGCAACTCTTCTATCAATCATGGAGTGCAGTAGGGCTAGAAAATATTCTGAAAAATTGTCAGGAACTGCTGCATCCTAGCTTTGATATTTCTTTACAGCATTGTGGTATGACTGTTGGAAATGTGATTTTGAGGTTTGCCCATAATAGCATTCATGCAGCTGGATAGGCTGTATGAGCAAATGGATTTAAAGGCATCAGAGGACATAAAAGAGCTGAAACAATGCACAACAATTGTGTCTTAGATAATATATGATATAGTTGCAGATGCATTAACCCTCTTTTTCTGAACCCTGGTTTATGAGGCAGTCATACCCACAACTAATCTATGAAAGTTTTCTTTTTTTCTTCTTCAGACTCCCACCTTGATATATCAATTTAGTTCATTTTCCTTGAATTTTTGAAGGTAGTTGTCTCTTAAAATCAATGTTCAGCCACAGTGAATGATTGCATGAAGGTCAGTAGCTGTGAACACTAAGCCCTGATACAGTCAAATCAATTTTAACAGGATGCCATTTAACAATGGAATCCATTTAACTATTTCAGTCTATTGTTGCCTAGTCCATAGGGAATTTTATTTGGGCTTTACCATGGGGTTGTTATCCCAATGACACTGTGTGGCAATAAAAACTTAGTGAAAACAAATGTCCTGATGAAAATCAAGAGAAATTAACCATGACCCTCAGATGGAAAAGTTCAATGTATTTCTGTTTGCCATTAGATATAACACAGAGAAGTCATCGACACTACTAATACAAGGAGTGCATTAGTCAGTTTTTATTAGAAGAAATCCATTCTCAAGTTGCAAACCAATAGGAAACATATTCCTTTATTTTGATATTTTTTTTTCCACATTGCTTCTTATGTAGTGAAATACTTAAATTAAATAAAAAAGTAGGAGATCTGCTGATTGAGGCTTTTGAAAATTAGCATTTGTCTCCCGTAATCTGTTCTCCTAAAAAGCAAGTGTCTAATCTAAACTCTACATTCCAAAGTTACTGGAAGGACACCTCCATGTGACATCTGCCTTGTGATGGTATAGGTAATTGCCTGAAGATCCACATCTCTTTTTGATGACTATAGAAAGGATCTTTGTGTGTATCTTAAAATTAAGTGTCACCATTGTATTTGACTGATGTAAACTGAAAAGAATCTAGTAGAAAGCTTTAATTAGGTAATGTAAATTATATTCTGCATTTTAATCTGGGAAGAGAAGTATACATTTTGTGATTGTTCTTTGTGTCAAGGTGAAACCTACACTACTTAAGTAAGGTCAAGGCACGCATTTTCTTTGCAGGGAAGACCACAGAGTACAAAATCCTAGCACAGCACAATAATACACAATGGTTTTATTGATTCCCCTTGTTTTGTCCAGGATTTAAATGGGAATGATAGTCATAAATGTCTAATAATAGTAAATAAAATAATTATTATCCCATATAAAACAACCTCAGGGATATTTTGCATTTTTCTGCTGTGTTGGGGTTTTTGTTGCTTTATTGTTGTTGTTGTTGTTTGTTTGTTTGTTTTCTGTTGCCTCCATTTTGTTTTATCAGATAACCACCTTTCAATATCCACCGAATCTTTATATGCCTCCTGTAATTTTAACATGTGCAAAGATATAAAAAATAAATAAAACAGGTTTTAAACACAAATTATATTTAATTATTTTAAGGAAGAGCACAGAATTAAAATAGTTTTCAAGTATTTCTGTAATTTGACAAAAAGCAGATATATATATGACCTTTAAAGCTCTGTTCTGCCTTCAAAAACATATATTGCTATTAAACAGTAAAGAATAATAGAGAAAAACAATTACAGTAACAGTCGTGGGTTTTGTATGTATGTCAGGAATCAATAAAATATTGATGCTGCAGGTAATGTCCTTTGCTCAAATTTACTAGGAGATTGTTCTACCAATAGTTTCTCTGATTAAAATGAAGAATAAGGAAGCCAAACCTGAACCTTTCCTCCTTTCTAGTATTTGTCAAATTAGATGTAAAGACAAGTGAGCAGTTCATAACAGACTGAAATATTATTAGAAATGAAATAGTTTGTATTACAGCATGAAAAGAATGTCAAGATTTATGCATAATATCTGAATTTTTTTGGTCAGTTTTGAGAGTATATGTACTAATCTCTACATCCTGTATTTGTTAGTAGCTCATTCAACACTACATTTTCTTTTTTTCCTAACTTCCTTTGTAAATGTCTTAGATATTTTCACTGTTAGTGTGCTTATTTGTCTGTTCTCTCAAATTACTTATTCACTTACCTATTCACAAGGCCAGAAAGGGCAGAAGAAGAAAACAAATTATTACAAAATTCTGGAAAAGGACCCAAGAAGAAAAGTCTTGTAACCAAATGTATTTGAAACTCTACACATTCTGTTTGCATCTATTTTATGGTATGAAATTTTAATGTGGAACTTCACATGTGTTCACACGTGAACACTACTTTTACTTCTATGTAACAAGTCTTGTAACAAGGTGATATGCTTTTGGTGACTCTTTTCCATAATCAGAGGATGAGGTAATAGTGGTATTTAAGGCTGGGGAGAGCATAGTAGTTACTATACTCATAAATATATTTCCAGCGATATCTTTTTAAAGTTTCTTAGTTATAATCTCTGACAGAATGATGTTACATTGCATAACAATGTCATGCTATGTAAGTTCAATTTCTCCACGCTGTTTCTTATTCTCCTTTGAAATACTACCACATAGTCCTTGACACACAGTATCCCCACTATTACTGTAATTACTTTTCTTCTTGTCAGCAAGATGAGCAGATCAGAGTCAATATTTTCCCTTTCTGTCTTCCTTATATTGGAAAGTGGTGTTGCTTTTTGGGCTCAGGTGGAAAACATACTGCACTGGATGTAGAGCTGCCATGAGAAAATTGCTTTTCTTTTGACTTCATTGGTATTTTTCTGACCTCACAATTTGGGAACAAAAAAGAATTGTGGTTCTGAACTATATTTTTCTCCTTCCTTGATGATATCTTTCACTCAAGGATTTGGCTAAGCATCTATATATATCGCACAGTACGTTGACGTATTATCTAGCTTTCCCTTAATTTTATTTTTAATCAAGTAATATATACTTCTATCCTCTTCTGACCTACTTTATATTAGTTATTCCAGCTGTATCAAAGAAGTCACCTTTTCCTTTCTCTATACTGTCTTTGTTAAAATAATGTTTTTCTTCTTTATTATGAGTGTAGATAGAATATAACTGATCCTGTTTCCTTGTTCTTGGAGAAATATTGACTTCATTTTGGTCTTCATGTCATTTACTGGCCAGTAATATTGAAACAAGCCACCTAACAGAAGAATCTCCAACAGGCTGACTTCAAAGGCATATCTAAAAGAATAAAGATGAAAGACTGATATTGAATATAGATATACTTGAAGCAAAAAACATGGCTTGTTCTACCTCTGAAAAATGAACTAAAACAAGCAAACAAAGCCCTAAACCAAACTTCATTTCTTATTGTATGGATAGTGTTCTCCTAGTAATACTATTTTGAAAGATCATTAGGAGAATCTCTTAAAAGTTGGTGGGTTTTTGTTTTGTTTTGGTTTTTGTTTTTACAACAGGAAGAGATGACAACTGGAAAGATGATAATCGGAGCCAGATGATCACACACCTGTAAGTTAGTAGTGCCCTGCCCTGCCATAATCTAAATCCAAATATTGCTGCACTAAAGCTCACAGAAAATGAACAGCAACTCTGTAACCTGTAAATCAGATAGACAAGACGAAAGGGATCTTTGCAATACAAAAGGTTAATATAATGTGCCGGTCCAATATTTATTTGCCAGCTCTATAAAGTTCGAGTTAGAATTCTACTTCTGTTTTCAGCATTAGAAATCCATTAGAGTTATACTGGCTTTGATAAGCAGATAATGTAAGCATTATCACCCTTTATTCTAGACAAACAATGTAAAATAAACAAAAAACTTCATTTTAGATAACTGTAATATGTTAGAAAACAAGAGATGAAACCAAGTTAAATCAAGAAATTTAATCTTTCCATTCCAAGTAACAGTTTTTTGTTAGTGAAAACAAAATATGCAAATCAGACACACTACAAAAGGAACAATTCAAATAAGAAATCATATTAATACAAGAAAATACACGTCTAGAATACTGATTTACAGTTTTTAAACTGTATTTGTGAAGTGAGGTTAATAGAAGGAATGCCACAGCTCTGAGGAAACCCCTCAGGTCCTACACTTTCTTACTGGATCTGAACCAAACAGCTACCAGCTAATGGGAGCATTCATTTTCTAGGCATGTTACTAGCCCCAGAAAGGCTTCTCCAGCTCTGTGGGCAGGTGCCTCCACTGAGAATCTCCACTTTCTGTTTAGTGTTTATCTCAGAGATGTGCTCCCTTAAGAAATTTATTCATTGCCTGAGAAATTGTATCCCTAAGGAAATGCAGACAGTACGAAATCATTTTTAATTCCTAGAAAAATTCTAGGATAAAAGTAAAATGATGTTTTTATGCTCAAAAGAGAAGTTAAGGAAAGGGAAAGAGATTTTAAGAAAATAATTATGCACTTCACAGCTGAATTGAAGGTAATCAGTTTTATTCTGGAAGCAAACTTTCAAAATCAGCTAATTCCCAGGATGACTGACATTTCACACAGTCTCAATTCCAGATCTTCAGACAAGAGACATTCTTTAACTTGGCTTTCCAGAAACAGAATCGTAACTTATCTGCCCTTCTGTTAATTTCTGTCATGGAAAAATACCCCCTTAGGAGCTTTCTGCTGCTTTCCAACCTGATAAATGATTCTGCTCATTCAATTTGATTCAATTCAATTCAGAACTTCTGTGCTGTTTGCCACAGCTCCAATGTCTGTTATACACAGTTGTACTTGCAACAGCCCAGGCTATTGTGGGGACTCAGCTAGGACTAATAGCTACTTGACTACAAACAAGTCACTCACTGAATAGGATTGATACATGCTAACAGACTCGGTATTTGACTGGGTCTGGAAACAAACCATTTACCTACAAAGAATAAATTTGTCTTTGCTTACTATGAAGACAGCATCTCTTTTGCCGAGTGACAGAAGTGATATGCCATACACTGAAATTCATATCTTATACAATCTCAGAAAAATATTTTCCTTTATGCAAACAAAACAGCAGTGCAAATGGGGCAGAAATAGCCTTCAGTAGAAATAAGGAATTACAACACTTTGGAGTAAGAGTTATTCAGCATACATGAATAAAAGCTAGCTGAAATTTGAGAAATACTGTGACAAAGACTCTGCAGTAGAAACTTCTTTGCAGGTGAGAATTGCAGCCAGTTCTTAACAAAGCAGTTCAGAAAGGCACTTGCTGCCTGGTTTCTTTGCATCTGTAATGATAGCATTTACATTTTCCACCATGCTAAGTGCCTTCAGCCTTGCTACTGTAAATTCCCAGTAGCATTGCCTTCAGATGTCTGGACTAGAAAACAAAACTAAACACGACATGCTGAGATAACTGGAAGAGAAGGAGTCAAAGGCTCCTGAGGCTACTGTTGCTGACTGCCTTACAGTGATACAAACACAGGGGGCATAAATGATCTCTTGACCAGGACCTATCTTCTGGGCCAGGTCTACAAACACCAGGTTGTTATGGAAAAGGTGGTTAGTACCCGTCATTGATGTCTTCATGCACAAGAGTTAGTTTTGTATCAAAGTCTGAGAAGGAACAGTAAGTACGCTGTGAACCAGCAGTTTCTAAGAGGTTTTAGTCAAGTGACTACATATATGAGAAAGAAAATATTTCAGATGTTCCCAGTCTGGGTGTTTGTCTCAGACACTTTTAAGACACGCATGTGAACTCCTTCACTGTACAGATAACTTGAACACCCACTTCCATTCAGAAACTCAGGATTAGATGCTTGTGTTTTGCTGATTTCTGTCAATTGTCTTTAAAAGAAAGATGTCAGATTAATCTGAAATAACCTTGAGGTAAATGGACATTGCATGTTATTCACTTGCCATTTGGTCTATTGAGTGAAATCTTCTATAAGTGTGAGACTTGCATCCACTTCATTACACCATTACCCTGCAAAGTTTTCCGGAGAAGAAGCCCAGCAAATGTCATTGAGTTCCCAAACTGGCAGTATCTCCCACGCTGGACAAATTGTACAACCAAGGTAGGTGTTTACTGTTCAGTTCAGAAGCATGAATAAACAGCCTTCAGTCCCTCCCTCGTGTTGCACAAAATGTGTAACTGGTGACATTTACAATGCATTGTCTCCAGCGTACCTTTCGGAGCAGGAAAATATTTCTGATAGAAATGACATGTCATAAGTATGTCACAATATCATTATACCTCAAAGCTGTAGAGAAAGTACAGTTTTGTTCTAAAATAGTAACCATACTGATCAAGTCAGCTCCTTTATTAGCTATCCAGGGCTTCTTCGATGTAATTATTTTCCCACTCCATTTTGAAGAACTCTATAATGCAATTCTCCGACAGTCATCTCATTAGATTGTAGCTACTATTTCTCAGAATACAAATGGTTACACTGCACTAATTTAATTATTTTATACCCAAAAATGTATATAGATACAATGTAGCACAAGAAATTCTGAGTTTCTCATTTCTCATTCCAAAAACAATACTTTCCAGAATTTATCTTCTTTTTCCCCAGTAGTACCTAGAAGCCATGTCGTGGTTTTTGTCGCTGTGTCAGAAGCAAAAGGATTCCAGAGTGGCAGTTTGTGCATATTTTTGTCAAAGTTAACCTGTTGCACATTGCAGTAGTAGAGTTCACATCTCTCCCTGCTCCATACATGAGGCCTCCTACTTACTGTGTGGCTGAGATGACACAAGACTGCAAATGCTGTATCTTCAAAGACCTTGCTTGGATTGGTCTCCAAATAATAATAAAATAATTATTATTTTTTTTTTTTAAAAAAAAAGAGCATTGCACTGCTGCAGTTTTGTATACTCCATGTGAGGTTGCCATAGCAAAGTCGTGAATTTTTAGGAAGTTAATCCTACAGCACTTTATCAAAAAGAACAGAGTCCCAAATAAGTTTAAAAGATCTTTATCTGCTAGGGAAGAGGCAGACAACAGTCTGAAAGTACAATCCAGATCTCTGAAGTAAGGATCGTGATGGGAGGATTGCTGTTGAATTAGATTCACAGTGAAAATTTTCTGTAAACTGCAGTGTATTGCTCACATCCCTTTCCCACCCACAGAAGAGGGAAATCTTGACAGAAACAAGGAAGCAAATGAGATTTCTAGGACTAAACTGAGTTCTGCCTAATCTCTTAATTTCTGCAGGGGAGGTTTATAACAAATCCTGATCCATGTTCTATTAGGCCTGAAACAAGTAAAATCTCTGATCAGTGTAACTTAAAGGCTTTATATGGCAGCTTTTGCCATGCAGGGATATAATTCACAGTATCTAAAATGAGGAGCACTGTAAGAAATATGACATCCTTTAAGGTTACACAGACTTTTGGAAGGAAATCAGTAGATGACATTGTACTCTGGTCCCAGGTCCAGCAGTCACTATTGTTGGACCAGAATGGAAAATTTCACTTTTTTCCTTCATTTGACCCAGTGTGTCACTATTTTCTTTCACATCTTAATGAATCAGCCAAGATAATAGTATAAGGATGGAAGGGTGACTGTTCAGGGAGAATATTCTTAAGAAACCTTGTGGAGATGAATGGTGTCCCAAAGAATAACCCTTATGAGTCTGCTTGTCAGGAGGCAGAGAGCAAAGGGAAAGGAGTGATCCTGTTGTGTGAATTTCTTGTATTCAGTCATAGCCACAGATACAATGTGTCTAAACTCTGGTTTTAGCTATATTAATAGCAAGTCCAAATTCTTAAACAGGGAATTGAAAGACAGCTTCTTCTTGCACAGAAACATACTGAAAAATCATGCTTGCCACAGAAGAATAGTAATGTTAATGTGAGTTTAGCCAAATTTGAATAGATATTTCCTTTCCAAGGATCAAAGGAAATTTTATCACTGAGCACACAGACTTTTCAGAAACAAGATTAATAACACAGTGAATATTAGCATAAAAATGACCACAACTTCATTATATGAATAATTTTTAGAGCTACAAAGAAAAAACTGCTAGTAATTCTATATATATATTGTTAATCTTATTTTTTTAGCATTTCAGTTCTGCCATTCAGTCAATTTCTACAACTGCTTAAGTTTCTGGTTTCTCAGATAAATGCATGGAAATTTCATAGCTCATCCTGGAATGTTAATCAATACATATTCTAAATAATTAAATTTATTATTTCCATAACAAAGGAATAAACATCATTGTTTTATTTCCTCCATGTTAGGGTCCTTAGTTAATAATGGAATGCTGAGAAATTGTTGGCTTTTGCCTTTTTCCGCTTCTTGCATAATAGCTGTGCTTTTTGCCTCACAAAACTTCTGAGATTTTATTATAGCACAAAATCAACGTTGTTCCTGATATGCTGTTTTTTTTAATATGCTAACTACAACAGAAATTCAATAATATGTATTCATTTTAAAAATGAAAGCTAAAAATTATCTATTCAAATCATTATTTTATATGTTCATGTAAAGTTGGAGAAAAATAAAAGATAGGGAAAAAACATGAAATTTTAAAGATGTGCTGTCCATCTAAGATTAACATTCAGTGGGTGAAATAATTGACAATGGTTCAGGTTGGTCACCGAGGAAAAGGTTTTATAGATAATGACAATACAGTATTTTGTGATTCCAGAAAAGCTCAAGACTGAAAGAGATTAATACTTTTTTCTTAAATTTACATATTCATTGAGCGTTTCAATACAATAAGTATTACAAGTAATTTGAATTTAGCACTAAGATGTCGATAAATGGTATTTTTCATTTTCATTATAAGAGCCCATTTCTTTATTTCCTTCAGTCTCTTGAAGAATTATTAATGTCATTGTGTTTAAAAACTTGTTAAAAACTTTCATATGGTTTGAAGTATACCTTTAGTCCAATATCAATTTTGATAGAAACTCTCCATAATTTATAACTTTGAAAAGCCTCTAATAGCTATTACCTGATTTTCTTCTCGTTTATTTAGTAGTGCTCTAATTGAATCTTTTCTTGCTCTACCATGAAGCTATCATTGTTCCTAGATACTAAATGTCTTGGTAAAGAAAATATAGTATCCTTTTACCATCATTTAGACAGAGTTGTTTTCTCTAAAAGTTCAATAACAAGGTGATTTAAAAGGTGATTATTTTATTGAAAGTGCATTGTGGGAAAGGTCACACTGCCATTTTGAAACACTTAGGATGTAAAAATCAGAGATTATTTTTCTTTAAAGCACAGGTGCCAAATTGTCTGAATTCTAACATGCATCTAGGAGAGAGATTTAATCTGGTACATTGCATAATAGTGTCATATTGAAAAAAATATGATCATTAAAATATGCCAACCCTATTTCTGATATATATAAACACTCACAACGGAAATGTCTGTTGAATAGGAACACAGACTTACTAATGGAAAAGTCATATTTTAAATAATAAAAACCTACTTGAGATATTTTACTTGCCCTTCCACAATATTTTTAGGTGAAAATTCCTCAGAAGAAAAAACAATGTGAATGACTAAAGAAGTAATGTTACTTATCTTCAACAAAAACAATGCTTTACATAAAAGGATTTCTAAATATACCTTATATAGGTTGGATGAAGGAATTCACAACTGCTTTGTGGACTCCTAATAACTATTACTAATGCAGCCACAGCCTATGAACTGCTGTAGCTCTATTTGTCTTCCATATAACCTTATGTACAGTAAGTTAACTAGCTTTGTGGACTTTGCAGAGGAGGTGGGTCTTATAGAGGAAACACTGCATGGGCAATGATCAACTGTGATGAAAAACTCAAATGGTGAAAAATACTTGTTTATGGACTTTGTGCTATTTATTGCACTGAACAGAGTTATCCAGCTGCGTGGGCAGCCTTGTGATTTGTATGGCAGAGTTGTCATTCAGTTACATTTTAAGGTTTAGAAAGAGCCTTATTAAGTGATTGTCCAGGCCTGTGGGTGTTTTAACCTTCTTCATAAAGTAGCTGCAAATATTCAGTCTGCTGTATGATCAAGAGGAGAAAGAGAGAGGAGAAGCAAGGAAATCACTTGGAGAAAATGTCAGAGAGCTGGGAAACATGCACAGGAAGAGTTAGGCAGATAGGCTGACCAAGTTTACATAGAACTTCCAGCAGTAGATATTGTACAAATGATGCACAACTTTTCCCATTGTGCGCCAAAATCTCAGTCCAGTTCCACTTTCATCCAATATAATAAAAATATAATTATGAAGCCCCCATGATAGAAAAATCATTTCCTCTTACAAAAAATATTTCTCTCTGAGCCCTCCTTATACTGGAATCAAAATTAAAATTAACTACGTGATTCTTTGTTTTCATTATAGTCCCCTTAAAACTTCCTATGCCTTCTTTAAAAATGTCTCATTAGGAATTATTTATTTAAGAAAATGAGAGTCCCTTGATTTTCAAAAATCATTTTGTGTATTGTGTATGATGTTTGTTTATGTGTTAATAGTTAGAATCTGGTAGCAAAGATAGACAGTGTTACTATCTCTTGCCCTGGTTCTATTTTCCCTTACCACTTTCAAGATTATGAGACTCAGAAAGACCTACTGCTAAAACAACATCAATCTGTTATCTTGCCCGCCCAAATGCAGGTCAAATGCTGCTACTCATAATCACCCTGGCTGGAACTTTCCACACTTGGAGTCTCACTCACTTCTGTGGGCTGCTCACAGACATGTATTTTCTTGTGGTCCTGGGATCACAGCCCATGTTTGGAGAATACAGAGATCATACACAATTTGTCTTCAGGAATTTGTTCCCAAACAACTTTTCAGTATTGAAGGAATTAAATAATTCATTGATTGTTTGACATTCCCTCATCCATACTAATACAGTGACCCATGTATCAATAATAAAAACCATGGTAATAATGGCTTACTGTGGCTTTCAATATCATTAATAGTTTGTGCAATATGCAATATGAATTACATCAGTGATCTGAATTTTACTGGTGTGTTTTCGGTTAAACAAGAAGTCTGGTCAGTATCTGAAGATAAATATCAAAACACACCAAGAGTAAAAACAATCTTGCTGAAAGCTGTGTGCTGGACCTTAATGACCTTTTGTTCCAGGTCTGTTTCTGATATTGATAACTCTTTATGTATGAAGCCTGAATATATTTTGGTTGGTGACTTCAAGACAGAAAAAAAAAAAAAAAGAAACCAAGAGAATACAGGTTTCTAGAGAAATCATCTTCAGATTATAGATAAAAAAGACTCATGCAACCATTTATCTGAGTTGTCAGGATTTTAACTTGCTTGCCTTTGCTAAAATATTATCCATGTTTACACATGTTTAGATTTTTAAGTCGCAGCATTTCCTCACTCATTTTTCACTGCAGGTTTGTTATAACTATTTTCACAGTTAATGTTCTTCTTCGTTGCTTGCCTATTATTACAAATCTTTTTTCTGCCTTCTTAGCATAGTTCAATTAAGAGAGAAAACTGAGACAAGAGCCTAGATTTTAGTGCATCAAATGTCCTATATGTATGTGGATAATTCCAACTATCAAGCAACAATTCAGGAACATTATAACAAGGGAGAAATTAAAGAAATTATTCAAAAATGAAAAATGGCCACAGGCTAAAGAAGGTTCAAGTGTGGTAAAGTTTATTTTGAGAGGATTTCATGAGTAAGTTAAAAAGGATGAGACCCCAGGCCCTACTGTTCAATCGTCCATCTTGATACATATAGTGGATTGAATGCTATGTCCTGATTTTGGCCTGAGCCAAGGCGCATTTTCCCAAAAAACATTGAGGCATCATCTGGACCTTAACATGAAACAGTAACTATTCCACAATACCCAGCCTTTTCCTGGGAATAAGGGAGTTTGATAGGATAACTTGACATGACTATGCCATCTGGCTTCAACATAAAAGGATAGACCCTAGCACTCCCTAGTTTACAGGCATAAATGTAGTCACAGGGTTACAGCTGCCTCTGGACTGCTTTTGCTCCTCTTCTGGTGTCACAAACATCCCTTAGACCTGGAAGAAGAAAGTCAGTTGACTTAAAAATAATCAAATTTAATTGAAACCTGTGTATATATGTATCTTGACGTTTTCCATCTACTACTTCTTATCTGTGTCTTGCTAACGTATCTTACGTATCTTCTTTTTATATATTTATCCAAAGTAACCTCTTATCACTTCTTCATCATTTGTATTTTAACTTTCTTAACTATTTTTGTTATTTTTTTTCTTTCTCCTTTTCCTTTATTAATTTCTCAGTATACTTTATTATATTAGTGGAGGATGCATAGTGGATTATTGAAGTATATCAAAACATTAACTCTAAAGACAGGCTAACATACTGGTAAATTGAAATTTTTACAGTGTCAAAACCATAATGTGCTTTATACACCCATTGTTCCTTATCTGTTCTGTGAAATTAGCCAATTTTGGAGACTGAAAGGTCAGCTGATTTTTTTTTTTATCAAGTTCTCAAGAAGGTTTTCCGTTTCTCCAACATAGACACTACCTTCAAATAAATAAAATCATGCATGAAAAAGAAATTCATATACTGGAAGTGATCTAAACATAATATAGTATAAATGTTACTGTTACTGTTTTTTTGATAACAAGGAAAGAGAAGAGTAAGCATGTATTTAAATAAGGTATTTATGAACTTCATGGTATATTTTTTTATTTTAACTCAGCTAATTCTATACAGGATAAAATGTTTGTCTGTCAAGTATTCCCACTGAAGTATTTTCAAGTGAGTTTTCCCACATCTGCATTGATAGCTCTAGTAGTCCTCCTAAAATGATTTTTCACTACATCTTTTACAATGATAATTTCATATTTGCAATATACAGGCACTAATAAAAAGTGTGTATTAAATTAAACAATAGCTCATTACAATAGATGAGTAGAAAACAGGTAGAACTTGAAGTGACAAATAGTGAAAAAAATAAATAAAATATTTTTGTGAACTGGCCAAAAGAACTGGGGTAAATCTTCAAAGCATGAAAAATATCTCCTGCTTCCTTCACACAATTACACTGCAGAAGCTATAATAACACTTATGTAAGACCAATTAGTGGTAAGAGTCAAGGGAAATAGGTTAACATGCTGAAGAAAAGTCAGTTTTCTCTCGAACTTACTAAATATTTTCTCAGTTTGACAGTCAGCAAAGCTGAAAATACCTCAGCGAGACTCAAATTTATATGAAGATTCACAGTTTGGAAGTTCTGTCTCCAGTGAAATAAACTACTAACATTCAAAAAAAGCCCTCAAGCCTCAATAATCACATAAGAACTCAGCTGACAAGGTTTAGGCCTAAGCACCTTAATAGTGTAAACAAACTGGGAAAAGGATAGTCTTGCCAATGACACAAAATATTAGGCGAGAAAATGAAGATCAAGTAAAAGCTGATGTCATGCTCTGTGAAAGATATTTGTGGCATTATGAGAGTCTTGTCTAAACACAGAAAGCTTTGGATATACAAGATAATGTCAAAAAGAAGAAGAAGAAGAAGAAGAAGAAAAAAAAAAGAAAAAGAAAAAGAAAAAAAAAAGAAAAAGGAAAAGGAAAAGAAAAAGAAAAAAAGAAAAAGAAAAAGAAAAAGAAAAAGAAAAAGAAAAAGAAAAAGAAAAAGAAAAAGAAAAAGAAAAAGAAAAAGAAAAAGAAAAAGAAAAAGAAAAAGAAAAAGAAAAAGAAAAAGAAAAAGAAAAAGAAAAAGAAAGAAAAAGGAAAAGGAAAAGAAAGAGAAAAAGAAAAAGAAAAAGAAAAAGAAAAAGAAAAAGAAAAAGAAAAAGAAAAAGAAAAGAAAAAGAAAAAGAAAGAGAAAAAGAAAGAGAAAAAGAAAAAGAAAGAGAAAAAGAAAAAGAAAAAGGTTGTTCCAACCTCCACCTATTCCTCTGTTCCTGTGAAATGCTGACAGTCTTGACAACAGTGTTTCCTGAGAAAAATATCATTCAGATCTACATAGTTGTATTCGTAAGGCTTAGACATGAAACTGAGTTTTTTCTGACCTTCAGTGTGTCTCAGTTACCATGGTATTTACAGCATGATACAGAAATATGCAAGTCCTTGAATAAATGGGGGACAAAGGAGTTCCTGTGGGCATTTCAGAGTTCTGAAATGGTGGCAGTGTGGACAGCATTAGTTTTACTTGCTAATGCTTGTCTTTGTGTTATTGAATCTTTACCAAGCTTTAAATAACTAAGGAGTTCAGCATGGCGATGTATCAACCCAAAAAATAATTTTTCTTTGTTATTTAGTGGAACATATTGAGTTATCAGTTTCTAAAGAAGAATTCTCTTTATACAATGGATAGATGAGGAAATCACAAGTTTGCACTGTATAAAATTATTATGCATTTATTGACAAATTTGTATCACTAAGGCTCAATATTTTACCTGTCAAAAACATTCATAGGAAAATGCAGATAATTGGTTACAGGTTAGAAGTCTGTAAGTACTTTCTTTGTTGTATCTCAAGACAAACATTTTGTCTTTGTAAAATTTAATTTATGGATCACCACACTTCACCAATAAATTACAGTTCTTGAATAGCAGCTATAAAGTATCTAAAACAGAAGAAGGATATTTTGTTCCAGATGCAGTATTTCTAAGCACATAGTTGAACCTGTGTGAGAAAAGAGTTCTAAAATCCTACCCTAGCCTTAATTTTACTAAGTTCAAAACCATGAATACACTGGCTACTTTGCATGACTTCCAAAACAGTGGGCCAGTAATATCAGCTAGCTGCTTAGAGATACTGCATTGCCATTGCCATTACTGCAGCTCCTGAATCATTTCTGCACTAGGAGAAAACAGATGAAGATCAGATGTCTGAGGCTAGTCTATATATTAGAAATATGATCTAAGACACAGCTGAGCTGAAAATTGTCTGCTTTATTTATAGCCAGCTCCACACTTCATGCCAGGCTCTAAGCAAGCCTAAGCAACATGCACAGCTCAAAGCTCAGCTCCTTCTGCACTCTGTCAAAACACATTAACTCTTCTATGGTAGATGAATCCACCCGTTTCTTCCCAGAGGGACCCAATGTAGCGTGCAGAAAGGTGCTATGAGATTTGCAGGCTCCCAGGCTTTTTTTCTGCCAGGGGACAGTGTTGGAGTTCTATAGATGAGGAGGCACATCTTTTTCCTGAACCCCAGAAGGGCTGTTCTCCACCGCACTGTCTGTCTGTGGCCTAAGCACACCAACATCTGATTGGCACAAGGTAAGCTAGTCTCTCTTATGTAAGGGTCAGGTTATCAAAAATGATTACATTATTCAGCCCTAGGAAAAATAGTCCTGGTAAAGAATAAACCAGAGTGACTGGAAAACAATTTTACCTTTTATCCCCTGATACTCTGGAGATACCACAAAGGATCCTTTTAACTGTATTTAAATACACCTGGGTTTTGTTTGGTTTTTTTTGTGGGTTTTGTTTGTTTGTTTTCGAAAAAGACAGATTCATACAGATGTCCAATAGAAACGAAAGTTACATGTATTTTGCAAATGTCTATGGCTACTTGCAAATGTAGCTTTTTATAGTAAGCCAATGGCGAAGTAACTGCCATAACCAGTCAAGAGATGGCATTTCTTTGTTTACAAAAGAATTACTGACTAGAACACTTACCTACTTAACAGTCTTCTTTAACCAAAAGCTGGCCATTAACTTGTGAGTTTCTTATAAACTGATAAAGGGAAAAATTAGTTTATACATATTCATAATTTTCATAAAATTTCAAAATGCTGAAAAATGGAGAACTGAAACATTATTTTAGAAATCTTCAACTTATATATCTTACACATTCTTCCTGTTGTTCGTCAAAATATGAAAGCATTCTTTTACAAAATACATGCATAAATACAAATTCATGTCAGGCCTATATATTTCAGCTTTTTCATTATCACATTTTCTCCTTTTTTAAAATAATGATATTCTGTATGAAATAATAAATAAATAACTAATAACTAAAAATTAATAACTAAAAAACTCATAACTAATACATTAGAAATTTAATGCAGTGCTCAGCTATAAATTTGTTATTTGGGAAAAAAAACACAATTTAAAGGGTTCTTGCCAGCTAATGAGGAATATGAGTCACTATTTGAGTTTCAGAACTACTTAAAATATGTCATTCCTAGGGTGAAATTGTTCATCGGTAAATTACGTTGTAGAGGTCTTCTGGCTACAGAGATAAGGCATGGGTGAATACAGAATTTATTTTAAGATGAAGTCACATTCTTAATCTCTGAATTTCACAGGTTATGCAAATTAATATTTCTTTTAAAGTTTTGCTAGTCTATTGAAGAATCTCTTTAGAAAATAAAATAATGGAACTTCCTCTGGAACTTATAGCAAACAATGTATTTAAGAACACATTTATAATCACTGAACAGCAGAGCTCGAATTTCTAATTTCTGCATGGATATTTTGTGAAGTTGATTGTAGACTTATAAGATGGCAATTCCAAACACGAATGCTACCTGCCCTAGGACTTGTCAACCTCAAAAATGAAAATGTAGCTTTTCTGAAGCAAGAAGTGTGCTTTATTTTGAATGTCATGTAAATTAAATGCTTATAATCATGAAATGTATGTTACAGACATTAAATATCTAGAAGATTAATAAAAGAATGACTCTCCTGTTTTATTCCATTTTTGAATACAGGTGCTCTGTATCTTTGTAGGGCTAGCTCAGACTATATTTTAGTGCTTTCCACGTTAGACCCAAAGTCAGCAATAACAGAAAGCTGTTACAGTAAAAATTTCCACGTAGGAAGGAGAATTGCACATTTCCAGGAGCAAAGCAGTACAGAAATGTGATCCATATGCACAAAAGTTGCTTGGTATATGAAAATAAACCAATGTTTCCTTTTTTGTAAGTATCCCATATTTATTAGAGAGGGATCTGTACGTACTTAGTAACGGTGCTAATTTCACATTAGGGTTGAAAACTTAGAAATTACAGGACTAGCTGGTGGTATACGTTTGCTAGATTTACAAGGAAATCCTAACTGAAATGAAAGAGGTCACTCATAAGCTTAAGGTTACATACCTGCTTATTTACCTTCCTGATGTGGTTTAACCCCAGTCAGAAACCAAGCCACACAGTCTCTCTCCTGCTCCCCCCTGGTGGGATGGGGGAGAGAATAAGAAGAGTAAAAGTGCGAAAACTCACAGGTTGAGATAAAGACAGTTTAATAAGTAAAGCAACAGCCGTGCATACGCAAGCAAAGCAAAACAAGGAATTCATTCACCACTTCCCGTGGGCAGGCAGGTGTTCAGTCACCTCCAGGACAGCAGAGCTCTGTCACCTCTAATGGTTACTTGGGAACACAAATGTCATAACTGTCAACATCCCCCCGCTTCTTTCTTCTTCTTCCAAAATTTATACTGAGCATGACGTCATAAGATATAAAATATTCCTGGGGTCAGTTGGGGTCAGCTGTCCTGGCTGTGTTGCCTCTCCCAGCTTCTTGTGCACTCAGCGCATTGTGAGGAATGGAAAAGTCCTTGACTATGAAAAAAGCCTCAACTACTTAGCAACAACTAAAACATCAGTGTGTTATCAACGTTATTCCCATTTGAAATCCAAAACACAGCACTATACCAGCTACTAGGAAGAAAATAAACTCTATTCCAGCCAAAACCAGTGCACTTCCCCAGATATATTTATACATCTAAAGAAAATGACAAGGAAATAAAACTCGGGTTTATATTTCATTATGTATAACACTCATCACAATCTTAATTTCCTTCAGAGACTTCTCCCTACATTGAGGGTGCGCTATATACCTATGTGCATTTCAATGACTCTTTCAGTGGCATGCTAACTCTAAGCAGAGCATTACATACACCTATTTGATAGTTAACCAAAACAACGAATTTAATCCAGCCCAAGTATGTGACAGTGCATCAGCACTCTGCTCAGTACTTACTGGAAAACCTCAACTGAAAAATATTTAAGAAGATTAGATTAAATAAAAGGATGACCACTTACTGCAAAAGCATTTTGTTCATGCTTGCAGAAGGTCATTGATTAGTTATTATACCTGAGCCAAATTAGAGATATCAAAGCAATAACTTATTTTCCCTAGATCCTGCCTTTCTGATTAGATGTTTCAGGACTCATCACTTCCAGTTAGGTCGACTTGCAGTTGACTTCAATGCAACCACTCCAGGGGAAACTTCTACAGAAATACTAAGGTGAAGAATATTTCTACCCGGATTTGGGGCAAGACTGTCAGATAGTTACAGTATGATTAAATTACTAAATATAGATAAAAAATAATTTGTGAGGAGTTTTCTCGTTGTTGTTTGGGTTTTGTTTTGTTCTGTTTTGTTTCTAAGTTTCTTAAAATGGCTTTTACAGATGACTTGAAAGCACAGAACTCATCTCTCTTTTCCACAAAATATTTTGCCTTGGTGATTTTTCTTCACTTGCTTCCATGATTGTATCTGATAGACAATCAAGATCGTAGGCTTTATTGAGTTGCAATACACCAGAAGTTTGTCTAAATATGAAAGTTGTATCTTTAAAGAGATGGTTCTACCAGTTTCAAAGTCTAGTTCTGCAAGGCATGGAAGAATGGCTAGAAAGAAAATGGGTACATTCAGGGTTATGAAGGCCATCTACTTTCCCAAGGACTTACATAAAATTTGATAGGCATATTTTCTCTTTTCAGTCTTATCTGTATATTCAGTTTAATCAATATTGTCCTCTTCTTTCCATCACAAGACTATTATGAGGCAACAGCAATGCAGAGTAGCTTTATAATGTCAAGATACGAAAGGGAAACAGCTTAGGCAATGTTTTCACATGCACATCTATTAGCATAGATTTATTGCTGTTCTACTTCTCAGTACTCAGCAACAGTCCCTGTGTAGTCATAAATGTAATTTTCCCTGTAAGACCTTTACAGCTCCCTCAAATAATTGAGTAACAAAATGCAATGTAATCCAATTTTATAGTAAAATGACAGAAATTGCTATCCTAACCCTTTAACTTTATTTTTATTAACAACCAAATAGAAAATTTGAAAATTTGAGAAGTACACTAGCAAAATACCACCATCTTTCCAAAGGTCAAAAGTAGGATTTAAACAGAGGAACTTCAACATCACGATATACCGCCATAATTAAAGGAACACATCACTTGTCTTGGTAGACAAGCAGACCTCTTACAGATCATCTGCTAGAAGGACTGAAAACCTAGCTCTCCAACAGGTCAGAAAAAGGGTAAGCCAAATGTCCATCTCTAATGCCCTCAGAAACTGTACAGAGTACTGTAATCAACCATCCTTATTGCAGTGCTTATAAAAAGGACTAAGGTCTGATTCGTAAGTATAGCTCCTGGCTTGGGGTGATTAAATGTATCCCAGGCACAGGAGTCATCTGAACCACACTTCTGGGGCCATTTTGGAATCTCAACCTGCGTTTGCAATAGGCTGAGCAGATCGGTGAGTCCTAGTTGTGAAAAAAAGTTAAAAAGTACATATAGTTGCATATAACCAAAAGCCTAGAAAACAAAAGAAGGCAAAAATACCAAAATCATAGATAATTCAAGGAGTATCCTGTTGCTGCATGTATTGATTATTGATGTACACTAAATATAACAACATTCAGAAAATTGTGAATATACTAAACTGTACTACTAAGGCACGACTAATGTAAGTTACTCTTTTGACTAACTTTTCAAAAGATGGCCTAAATGAATTATTTAAGGTCCATGATCTATATACTTATCTTTAGAATTCAAAATTCACCAATATCAGTCTTCTGTAAGTTAAAGTATCAATTAAAAGTTGTAAGTCTTAAGGCCCCTTCTATCCATCCAGTTAAATTTTATGAGTTTGGATTTAAGGCAACTTTAAGGTAAACATTGGGCAGTACATATGCTTACACTTCTTTATACTGCCATGCATCTACTTTGTTTAGTGTTAAAGACATGCTTTTTTACCAATTTAATGATATGCAATTTACAAGACAATTTAACCTCTCTGTAAATATGGCACCTGTAGCTTTTTTCTGTATAGTGAATATAACAAAGTGAGAATTACAATAGCTGTCTATAACTCAGAGTTTGTACTATATGATGCAAACTGAGTTAACTTGTACAGAATTAATCAGTGTTCCCTACTGTGTAAGCCCATTAAAGTCAAAAGCAAATAGATGTGCATGTATGTATGTGTCCTAGTTGTGGGCTAAGTAATTGTTTTAAAAATATTTCTTTTGCAATTTTCTGAAAATTTTCAGAAATGATGAAAAAGTTTGTATTTATGAAGCACTGCCCCATGGCTCCTAGATATTACTATCAGCCCAAATGTTATTCCCTGTACTCATTATCATTTGAAATAAATATACACATTAAGTTTTCATAAATTCCATCTTCTGCCTGTTATTTTCCTGATCCTGGCTTTTTTATCTCACCAGCTTTGAAGGTTTAATTTGATTTCTTCTTCAGAAGCTGGAGATTTTCAAGTATTTTCATAGCATGTTCCCTGATCAGAGACTAGCACCAGCTGAAATGTATGTCTTTATTTATCCAGTTAGGTTCTCATTATATCTGTTTGAAAATTGACAGAGCCACTCAACAGAGGCTGTAGATGCCACAATATCAAATGTGAAGTATGCAGAAAATACGCATATTTGGTTTCTTTTGTCAATGAACAAGAATACAGAGGTGATCCAAGACACTCACAACAATTGAGACATTAGATAAAATCTAGGTATCAACCTGTGGAAGAATGAAAAATGGAAGTGTTTATCATCTCTGTGTACAGACAAAGATACACCAATAATCACGAGAATAATATAGACTCAGTATAAAATCTCAAATGTGTACACGGTTCGGTGGTGAATTCACAGAATCATAGAATCACAGACTGACTGGGGTTGGAAGGGACCTCTGGAGATCATCTAATCCAACCCACATGCTAAAGCAGGTTCACCTAGAGAAGATGGCACAGGAATGTGTCCAGATGGGTTCTAATGTCTCTGGAGTGGGAGACCACAACCTCTCTGGGCAGCCTGTTCTAGTGCTCTGGCACCCTCAAAGTAAAGAAGTTTCTCCTCATGTTTAGATGGAATCTCCTGAGCTTCAGTTTGTGTCTGTTGCCCCTCAAGTTCCAGAACAACTGAATCAAGTTGCTCAATGCCTCATACAACCTGACCCTGAATGTTTCCTGGGCCAGGATACCTACAGCCTCTCTAGGCAACCTGTTTCAGTGTCCCACCACCTCATTGTAAAAAAATAATTCCTTATGTCTAGTCTGAATCTACCCTCTTTTAGTTTAAAACCATTACACCTTATCCTATTGATACTGACACTAGTACAGAAGAACAATGCATCTAGTGCACCTGTGGATGTGCAGATGCATAAACCTGTATGACTGTGAACTGGCATCTGCAAGGTGCTTAGATTCATTCTGTGCTCTCTGTCTCATCCATTCTTCCACATTTGCCTAAGAATTTTGCATAGGCTTCCTTGCCAGCAGCAGTTCAGGAACTAACACCAGCCATTTGGTCAGGCAACATCTGGACCCAAACCAGACGTTTATTTGTAAATATTCTTTAAGTGTGGCTTTCCTGAAGAAGGCAAGAGGAAGGAGACTTAGCTCTCTGCAATTAGCTGTGAAACAAGAAAGTCGCTGGTCAGAGTATTTGTACATGTGAGGTCTGACAGTACATTGTAGTGATACACAGTTATTCAACATGAATGTTCCTGTGTATGGGCTAGGTCATATTCAGTTTGCAGTTACAAATGCTGTTAAAATACTGTGTCCAGAGATTCATCTCCCAGTAAATAACTTTATATTAGCCAATGTGCATTGTACTTCTCTCAAAAGAATTTACACTTAAGATTAGCTAAACATGCTAGGCAAAAAGCAAATATCACCCAAATAATAGGTAGTTATATTCTCACTCTTCTAGGAAACTCTTCAGGTAAATCTTGGTCTTGGAATATCATTATTAATCCAAGTACTTCTTCCTTTGCTAGAATTGACTAAGAAAAAAGATAAAAGCACTAGAATGATTATAGATTCCATTTTCCATATGCACTGCAAGTATGGTAATTACTATGCTTTCTTAATTGTTAATCCTTTGGAATCAGTCTTTCTAGAAACACATTTTCCCTATCTAGACTTGCAAAATTTGATGTAAAGTGGGATAACCTTATTAGTAATAAATACTGTCTCTGAAGGTCAGAATCATTCTCAAGGGTAATACAACTAACTAATAATAAGTATAAACAAGCATCTGTTCCAGATGATCCAGGAAAATGCCTCCTCTTTCTACTACCCCTCTTACATGAATGTAAGAATGAGTCTTCTGGAGCAAGTGCAGTAGGCAACAAGAAATCGTTCTATGGTCAAGAGTTGGCTTACGAAATGTCAGCAGTTCAGTTTCCTGCTTTTATTTTCATTTTTCAGCTCTTTATTTGGGCTGTTCTTCATACTATGCATTCTTTTCTTCTCCTTTCAGAAACAGACTTTTATAGAAAGGAATACTTCATGAATCCTGGTTCTGAAGATGTTTGAAGAACATCCTTCTTACATAACTGTTTTTCTAATATGAAACCTCTGATATATTTTGCATTTACATATAGTTGTCCTGATAGACAAGTTTCTCATTCCAGAGCTGAACTGCTGTTGATTCCAGGGCTGAAAAACAACTGCTGTTACTTTCTTTAAAATGTCCTATAAAAATCAGAAAATGCACAATGTAATGCAGTTCAGGCTATTTGTTTCTTTTCTAGGTATCACATCTGAGTTCCATTGCCAATAGTTAAACACTCAGCTCTTATAAACATCCTTACCTAATTTTTCTGTCCTTCACCCTTACTTGATTTGATTGTGACAGTGATAGTGCAGAGAGAGGCTGTAAGAATGCATAAGTGAAAAAAAAAATATTACATGGAGTGTTCAGTTCTTATAGGTAAAGCAGCTGAGATTCTTCTAACAGTGGTTTGTGTTGAAAAGCCAGATGCCAAAAGGCATCTCCTCTGTCTGACAATCCTGATAGCCTTGTTCCTGCCTCTCTCTGTTCTTTAAACCGTATAAACTGTACTCTTGTATTTAGATTAAGTGCATTTCTTAGCTCTCTGCAAAAAATTCCCTTCCTTCTGCCTTTACCCTCCTGTCTGTGATGTTGATTCTTACAGGAAAAAATTGTTTTGCTGCTGTTGAATTGCTAACTGTCACACTTGTCATAAATGTGATGGATAGCTGAGTATGATTGTACTAAAAATTACTATGTTTTCATACGCCGAAAGAGGTAAAGAAACCATATTGCCCAATGGGTCATTGAGGGCATGAACAGATGCTTTTTTTTTATTTTACGTCTCTCTAAGTGCATTTTGTACTCTGATACTTTTATGGATGAATATATTCCAGCTCTGGCCTCCATAAAGTGTCCAGTCTAGTTCTGTTCAGCTCCTTTCCACTGCAACAATCCAGTTGCAGTCCATTCATTTTCATTGCTGGTGCTGTTGTGGCAGCAGGATAAGTAAGGATTTGCTTTTCCTTTAGTTAGCTTTCATCATGCATAAATGTACTTAGAAAGAGAATAAAACCCTCTGCCACAAAACACAGAGGGAGCTTTTTCTGTGCTGAAATAATAAAGAACAACTATATACAGTGAGAACCAAATGCATGCTGGATGATTATTGATTGAATATTTTATGTGAGAAATGTGTCAGGTGCTGAGAAATCAAACCAAACACACTGATTTCCTAATACACTTTTTATGTGGAAATCTTTTGAATAATATTGTAGAATATTTGCTTTTTAATGCATTTTTGGTGAAAATCTTTGCAATAGACCTACACAAACAAATTACAGGCTGGGCTTTTAAACTGAACTATCTTCATTTTGGTAATATATTAAGGTTATTTTCCCATCTCTCTCCTCTACATTTTTATTTTTCAACAGATAATAGGTACCAATAAACGAGGAACCAAAACTCTTCGCTTCAGATCTTTCCATACTCATCATCCTATTTCACATCCATTTCCCATAGCATATACCACAGCACAGAGTCAATCACAGCTAAATCTTTCCTTTACCAGAAACTTCTGCAAACTGTGGTGGATTCCCTAGTACTAAAAACTGACTGTAACAGAGAAGTAATTGTGTCCAGGGTGCTAAAGTTGCGTTGGTGATCTCATTAGGAAGGTTCAGAAATGACTTATTGTATTACTATGTATGACAATTTTTTATGTCAGAAAAACATAAAAGACAGCTTATTTAGAAATAAACAAGCTCAGTGCAAACTACACATCAGCAACCTGATAACTGGATTTCTTTAAAAATCTTTTATGCCTAGGAGTCACTAAATTCTGCATAGCAACAGTGTAAGTCACTCTGCTTTTCAGGAGTTGCTTAATATATCAAATTCTTAAAACACCAAATAAAAGCTATTTTGGTCCATAGAGACATCATGTGTCACCTGCAAACGAATACAAAATGACCTACCAACACTGTTGTTATATACAGTTATATAACAAGATCCCTCTTGCATCCTCAATTATTTGTTTCAGATCCTATTGCAGTTTCCTTTTCTCTTGACAGGCAAGAAAAAAAAAAATACAGACTGGAGAAGAAATAAATGCAAACAGTAATACTCATCAAAGAGAAATTTGAAAAATGTTGGTTTTCATTAATTTGAGAAACATTTATGAGGCATAGAGATTGGTTGTGAAGATATTTAGAATTCATAAGCATTTTCTGAATGCTTTGGATGTCCTATACAGAAATGACAGATTGTTTACATTGGCTGTTCAGTTCAACTGATCTTATGGTATTTCTGTTCGTTTACTGCCTGACAAATTTATTAGCAGGAGAACAGTGAGTGGAAAAAAAGCAAATAATACATTAATGAAATACCTGGATCCACAATATATCTACTGAAAGCATAATGAGCCTTAGCTATTCAGCTACCCAGTATTCACAAGTACAATACCTAGCCCTTTGAATTAAAACCAAACAAACAAACAAAAGTATTCAGTCTCCTCTCATCACTGAATCACCTTGTCATTTAAGCAGATCCTATGACTCATCAGAATACAGAGTTGTATGTCTTATACAGAAAATCTAGATGTGTATTCACATTTTGAATGCAATTATGTATATCCTAACCCATTTTTGCATTAACCATGCCAGCTTCTAGAATGTTCTGGCCTTCAAAGATGCACATTTTGGATAAGTATTTTCCTCAATGACATTATGTATTGTATAAAACAAATAGGTGCAAACACTAAATTAGCTCAGAGGTTTTGGTTTCTATTTTTGTTTTGCCTCAGAATTGAATAAAATGACTTTATTGAGAAAAAGTAACAGCATTCCTGGAACAGAGAGAGTGTTTTAGGCACTTCAATAGTAGGCATGCTATTTATCCTCAATTGTCTTCTGTAGCACATTGTCAATGGCTGCAAATAAAGCAAGCATAGTTACTGAACCTCTACACGAATTTTGGAAAGCTGATAGTGCTGCAAATGAATTAGAAATTCTCTCAAAAGAAAGAATAATAGAAGCAAGTCTCACACAAAATTTTTCACACAGTTAAGAGAGATACAGAAAGTACAAAATAGAGGTTCTGCACAAGAGAGTGATTTAATCAATGTCAGTCTAACCAAGCATCTTCATTGCCAGCTGGCATAAGTACAAGGAAAGACTGTGTGGCAATTCTATTTTTCTTTGTTTCTTTTACTTTGGAAACACCACTGTGCTGTTTGTATTTTATGCATCTGAGTGACAGTTAAAAATAGGAGTAGACATATTGGGACTTTGTCCCTAAAGCTTTCTGTAATGAAGTCTAGGTTAAGTATTTATCGGATGCTGTACTGATTTCCTAATTGGCAAAACTGCTCCTGCTGCTCAATTTGCATGAGAACACGCAGAATGATATCTTTTTCCTTGAGGAATTCTTCTGGCAATACAGAAACACCAAATACCTTGTAGGAAATTTTAGAATTCAATGAAATTGCATGAGGATACAAAGAAACAGGCAGAGTTATATTTCCCGAAGTTACTTCCACAAAATTAGCATCCTCTTAGCTCTAAGGAACATTTTTTATTAGAATACTTCCTCACCTACTTCTATCAATTGCTTTTTTCTAGATTGTCCGTGTCTGGATCTAAATATTATAATTTCAAACCACTGCCTTTGGTGTTATCATAATTGTTATTCTGTCTGCTCCAAGAGAGAGGGCAGGTTTGCAGAACTTCTCTCCCATTTCCAGAGGTTACTGTGTCTACAGTCTCTAGCCCTTCCCTCTCTGCTTTAGCGCCCTGTTCCTGCAGGAAATTGCTGAACTGTTAATTTGTTGACTAAGACTCTACTGATTGCTCCATTTCAGCAAAATTGTGCTAAGTCAAATACAAAAGAAGACCAACCTAAATTAGAGCCACTAAGGTCCCTTTCTGTCTCTTGTCTTATGGGCATATGGGTGTTCGCTGTCCTTTGTGTTGGTACTCAGGCTTGTATGATACTATTTTCCTATATTTTCAAGCTTTGTCAAACCAAACTGCTTCAGAATAAATGCAGAGCAGAACCAATGCTAACACCAGCTTAGAGAGCACTGCATGGTGGGATCCAGAGTGGGAGCACAAGCGAAGTTGATTTAGGATGACTGAGACTCCTATGGCCCAGCAGTAATCCAGCTGGTTTTGACTGAAATGAAGGAACGCCTCACCACAGAAGAAACTTCTTCAGCATATTTGTAGCCAGAAGCTGTAACTGTGTTGGGAGTAATAAACTGCTAAAGAAAATGTAGCCAGGAAAGGGTAGCCATGTACTATTTAAACTCACCTGAAGGAGGAGAGTGAAAAACAGCAGCAAGAGTTAATCTCTCCTAGAAGAGCACATCTGTCGACAGACGTAGGCTTCAGTATTCATTTCCTGGCCCATTCTCTCTTTCATTTCTTCTCTGCTTTGGATTAAATAAGCCAAAACTTCTCATATGCTGTAGGAAACAAAACAAGTTGGAAAATTCTGTCATTTTCTAAACAGTTGTGAATGCCATAAACTCTTATGCCTTGGTGCATGTACTGAATTTGATGAAGCCTGTCTAAATGGTTCACTGTGTGTTCCTAGAGAGCAGTTGTTACGTAATTACATAATATATTATAAAACTACTAAATCATAAGGTCTCCACAGAAAAAATATATTTTAGGTAAATAAAACTTATTTTCTAGTAAAGATTTTACTTTGTATCTTTAGGGCCAAATATTTTTTTTAATCTTGCTGTTTTTAAAATATGGACTTGATAAAGGTTCGGCGTATGCTCAGAAATGTCACATACTGAGGGAACTGGGGCTGTTTAGCCTGGAGAAAAGGAGGCTGAGGAGAGACTTTATCGCTGTCTACAACTACCTGAAAGGGGGTTGTAGCATGGAGGGTGTTGGTGTCTTCTCCCAGGTAGCAAGTAACAGGATAAGAGAAAAGGGTTGTGAAGCACTGGAGCAGGCTGTCTAGGGAAGTGGTGGAGTCACCATCCCTGGGGATGTTTAAAATACCTATAGATGAGGCTCTTAGGGACATGGTTTAGTGCTAGATTTAGGTTATGGTTTGACTCGATGATCCTGATGGTCTCTTCCAACCAAAATGATTCAATGATTCAATGATTCTATGATTCTATACAGAACACGAAGAATCACTCACAGAGGCTGTTTTCTATGAAACAGGAAGAAGAATAAATGCTCTTTTAATGAGCAAATCCACCCAGCCCAAATCTCTGCCAACAGTTAAACATATATTTTGGCAGATCTAAATCTGAAAGTTAAAAAAACAAAACAAAACAAAACACCCCACAAACAAACAAACAAAGTAAGGAAATTAAAGTAAAAAACCCCCCCAAAAAAACAACAGGCAAAAAATCCTTCACAACTTTGCTTCACAACCCCTGTTATCCAAAGGTCCCAATACCAATAATCTAATAACAAAGATATTACTTGAGCATGAGGAATTCTAACCATTGCAAAGAGCAGTAAAAAGTTCTGAACTTTCTCAAGAAAGCAGAGGTCAGATTGTTATGAATCTTTAGTTTGTTTACAATGGGTTTAGCACTTGTATAAGCAGACTGTCTTGTGCTGACTCCCCTCGGAAAGAGGCACTTCATACCCATACCTAAAGTAATAAATGTTTCAATTGAAGAGGATTATCTCCTCCCTCTTCTGCTTTGCCTGAACAAAGCAGGAGGTGGAGAAAAGGAGGGTGAGATAATCTGTTTAGCATGCAACACTTCACACCTGCCAGGTAAGTAAGAAATGCTGCATTCCAGGTGGATTAGCACAGCAGTTCTTCTTTGGAGTGGAATAAAATATTTTCAGAAACCAGACCAAGCCCTTGGGACTGAATTCCAGTTAAGGTTCTGCTATCTAATTATTTCTTATATACCTGCTGCTTTTGTATGTTTTCTGAGTAAGTCAGTAGAAATGTGGAATGAAAATAAAAATATGAGTTTCTGGGTTTTTTTGTGTATGGGTCATGAGAAATACTAAGTAGGTTGATAGGAATTAATGACAATTAAATAACATTTTGTGATTTAATGATACACACTTCACAGTGGAAATCGAGAGGCAGAGGAGTTTTCATGAAGCCCACATGCCATACAATGAATGGCCCCTGAATAGAAAATATCTTAAAGGAAGTTCATGCTAGTTAGTGCAATAGTATCTCAACGGTGCAACTGAATAACCTGTGATATACTCTGCAACTGACTCTTATAGTCATGCTTGTATTTTTCAGGTCTTCCCATTGTATTTTATTGCATAGAATAAAATATCAGTTTTTAAAATATTTTTAAACAGTATAAAAGCTGATATATATTTTGGTATTATATTTTAGCCATTCTGCCCAGAATTCTTTTTTTTGAAATTGAAGAAGTGGGTCTAATCTGAACAAAAGACGGTGGGTGTGGAAAAGAGATCCTGGAAGCTCCAAACAGCAGGAGGAACATAATCTCTTATTCTCTACTCTTCACAGTATCACAGTATGTTTGGGATTGGAAGGGACCTCAAAAGATCATCTAGTCCAATCCCCCTGCTGGAGCAGGAACACCTAGGTGAGGTCACACAGGAACATGCCCAGGCAGGTTTTGAATGTCTCCAGAGAAGGAGACTCCACAACCTCCCTGGGCAGCCTGTTCCAGTGCTCTGTCACCCTTACTGAGAAGAAGTTTTTTCTCAAATTTAAGCGGAACCTCTTGTGTTCCAGCTTGATCCCATTACCCCTTGTCCTATCATTGTTTGCCACCGAGAAGAGCCTGGCTCCATCCTCATGGCACTCACCCTTTATATATTTATAAACATTAATGAGGTCCCCCCTTAGTCTCCTCTTCTCCAAACTAAAGAGACACAGCTCCCTCAGCCTTTCTTCATAAGGGAGGTGCTCCACTCCCTTAATCATCTTTGTTGCCCTACGCTGGGCCCTCTCCAGCAGTTCCCTGTCCTTCTTGAACTGAGGGGCCCAGAACTGGACACAATATTCCAGATGTGGTCTCACCAGGGCGGAGTAGAGGGGAAGGAGGACCTCTCTCGATCTACTAACCACCCCCCTTCTAATACACCCCAGGATGCCATTGGCCTTCCTGGCCACAAGGGCACAGTGCTGGCTCATGGTCATCCTGTTGTCCACCAGGACCCCCAGGTCCCTTTCCCCTACACTGCTCTCTAATATGTAATTTCCCAACCTATACTGGAACCTGGGGTTGTTCCTGCCAGATGCAGGACTCTACACTTTCCCTTGTTAAATTTCATTAGGTTATTCCCCGCCCAACTCTCCAGCCTGTCCAGGTCCCGCTGGATGGCAGCACAGCCTTCTGGCGTGTCAGCCACTCCTCCCAGCTTAGTGTCATCAGCAAACTTGCTGATAGTACACTCTATTCCCTCGTCTAAATCATTAATGAATATATTGAATAATATTGGCCCCAGTACTGACCCCTGAGGCACTCCACTAGATACTGGCCTCCAACTAGACTCCGCACCATTGACTACCACTCTCTGGCTTCTCTCCTTAAGCCAGTTTGCAACCCACCTCACTACTCTATAGTCTAGACCACACCTCCTCAACTTAGCTGTGAGGATGCTGTGGGAGACTGTGTCAAAGGCTTTACTGAAGTCAAGGTAGACCACATCCACTGCTCTGCCATCATCCATCCACCTTGTTACATTGTTACATCTTTATTCAGATTTTCTGTTACCTTGTTCCATGAAACTTGCAGATAGCATTAGAGATGGATGAGATCATCTATGACTTTCTCCATATCTATCTGTGCTGCTTAAACACAGGCATCTGGTAGACTCCAGGCAGGAGAACACAGGGAACCTTGTGATAACAGATGCCTGTGTTCATTTAGCTGAATCATGCTCTACCTTGGTTACAAGAAGTGGGTTTCAGATTAAATCCCTGTTTTCCCATAGGCTTCTAATATGGACAAATAAAGAACACATTGCTTCTCTTCAAGAGGGACATAGCTAAAACAGGTCATCTATCACCTTTCTTCTGCCCAGGGTGAATAGGGTTTTCGCCTTCTCAGTCAGAGGTACAGTGTGAAAACCCATAATGTCCTCAGGCTTGGTAACAGTCTTGGATGTTGAACAGTTGAGAGATTCCCCTAGCTGGAGAGACCTCATTCATGTAGCCTCTGTATGGTTTACTTCAGTACAAAGCTACCTCAGGAGCTCATAAATTTGAAGTAACTAGGTATTACTCTTAGAATCATGGAATCATAGAACCATAGAATGGTTTGGCTTGGAAGGGACCTTTAAAGGTCATCTAGTCCAACCCCCCTACAATGAGCAGGGACACCTTGAACTAGACCAGGTTACTCAGAGCCTCGTCCAGCCTGGTCTTGAATGTTTCCAGGCATGGAGCATCTACCACCTCCCTGGAAAATGTTTTCCTGTTTTTCACCACCCTCAACGTAAATAATTTCTTCCTTGTATCTAGTCTGAATCTACCCTCTTCTAATAGCCTTGTCATATTGACTGTGCAGTCTTTTACCTAACTACTGAGAAGAGGCATTATTTATACTTGCTACATATATATATTTTTAATTCCATGATTCTTAATATGCAGATGCATAATTATGCCTGCTATGGTAAAATTAGTGGAGATAAAAGTATCATAAAATAATATATTGTTCCTGTGATTTTCATACTCATTATCATTCTATCTGGGAGACAAGAAACATCAGAGTAGCTAATTCAAATACTACTGTCAATTATTAATATTTTGCTTTCTTTTAGAAAAGAAAATAAAGAAACCCAAACAGTAGATAACCAAGAATACAAATACAGAAAAATAAATACCCTAAGAAAAATCTAATGTTACTTGTCCTGTCTCTTCCCCTCTAAAAAATGTCAGGGAAGTCTAGAGAGAAGAATTCATGGTTAAGTGCTGCTATCTCGTTTTATTGTACAGGATATGAATAGAAAGAAACAAACTCAGAAAATACAATGTCCTGTGACAGCTGGAAGGGGAACGAACAGTTTGTGTTTCCTTTGTCTCTGTTGGTCTCATTTTGTTCTCTAAATTCAATATTAGGAAGGAGATACTTTACATGCGGTGCTGTTCATAATAATCACTGTAAATGAAAGTGAATGAAAAGGAAAGCTGACTATTAATCTATCACATTTGTGAAACTACTGTTTCTGAAAAGTGGCAGTGGGTGAAAGTACAACATCTTTGCAGTATAAAAAAAATTGCAGATGAAGACAGGTTCTCTGCTGTCTCCTTTGATTAAAATAGAGTTTGTGAGGAAGCAAGATTGCATATGGGGATTTGATCACAAAAGTAATGTTGGCAGATGCTTTAAGAAAATATTTTAAACTGCATGTTAGAAGATCTGGAAAAGTATGATGGAAGCTTAAGTAATGCCAGTAGATAAAAGATTACACCATATAAGATCTATGAACACAGCACAGACAGTGTTAAGACATGAAATTGTTACAAAGTAGTAGTATGGAGGAAAAAGAGACAGTTTATGATAGTTTTTCTTTCTTCTGTCTTTCAAATAAGAGAAGAGCCACTAATAATAAATCTGTAATAAAGGTCTTTGAGCACTGCATGAGATCTTGAAGACATCCCCAAAACTGAAGACTTTAAAAAATTTATCTCTGTTTCTCAATAAAATTGAAGCAGTAGCTATCCTACATTCTGCCAGATGTGATGACGGTAAAAATTCCACTATTTATACTCATTAAGTATAAATTGAGTTGATTATTAGTGAGAGATGATAGAACAAAAGTCCAGTCAAGGTGTCATATAAAAAGTTGGAAGGCATTTTGCAGTCCAGTTCCTCTATGTTAAAGGATCTGACAGAAGTTCCCCTTAAGTACAAGGGGACTTGATTTGATTGATTTTTTTTTTTTTTTTAATGAAACTAAACTTTTCCCAGTGGCAGCATCATCAGACTCATGTACTTAGAAAGCCAAAAGCATGTGGATGGAATTTAAAATGTAGCAAGTGCCTAATGCAAAAGCCAGTGTTGCAGACAGTGACAAATGATAATTAAAAACGCTCCAACAATACCAAAAAACCCTAAACAACACCCATCCCACCCAAAAATACGTAATAAAAAAAAAAAAAAGGAAGAAAATACATTTTAAGATCCAGAAAATAAAAATAATGTGAACAAATTACAAAAAACAATGAATTTCAGACAGGGGCAAAGCTGACTAGGAGTGGAGAATAGATTGAACTAAAAGAAAATCAGTCTAGTTACCAGAAAAAGCTCTTATGGAATAAAAAAATAAAAGTAGAGCAAGAGAAAAAACAAACAAACAAACAAACAAAAATAAAAACAAACAAACAAAAAAAATAAAAGAAAATAAAAGAAGGGCTAACGGGATTAGAGATTGAGATTTTGAGAATACAGAAAAAAGATGATCTCAAGTGGTGAAGGGAAGAAGTTGTCCAGAAGAATCCAGTGAGCCTCAAAAACCAGAAATCCCATGATTTTATATGACTTGGAAAGATGATCAACCAGATCTTCTACTATACCAGAGCTTGAAGTTTACATCATTCAAATGTATACAATGTGTGGATGAACTGTTTTATACCTCTCTGTTCTACTTTGTTTTCTAGTGAGCATATCCTTGTCACGTGATCTTTATATTAAATACTGATGTAAATTTGCACCACTGTGGTAGTTAATCTTTTCACCTTCTCAGATGATTTATTACCTAGGCAGGAGGTAATAACACTTAAAGTAACATTCAAAGCTTAAAATCTGAAATAAAAATTAAAGGCAAAGGGAGTCTAGATACATGCACAAATTCATTCTGTTTGCATTAAAATTCAAACGACTTTCTATAGTTCTTGAAATAATATTAAAAACAAGTTTAGACTGAATGAAAACTTTCTATTTAAATACTTCAATGTTTCTTACATTGTGGAAATGTTTTCCAGTAGTTTTGTTTTCATTGCTGTGACAGTGAATACAGAGGAACTGAATGTTATGCAAAAGCTCTGCCTTTCTGAACACTTCTGCTATCTTTGACACTTTTAAGAGTATTTACTATTTCAAAAGTTCTCAAAATGTCAACATCAGTAGCTGTTTGGCAATTTAATCCAGAAAAATGTTGTTTATTATTCTTCAAGGAAAATCAGTGATTTTGAAGAATTCAAGCTCAGATTCCTCAATTATATCTCACGCTTTTTTCAGTTTTTAGCCTGGGAAAAAATCATAGTTTCACAGTAACGCATTCTGTCTCTAAATAATCAAGAAGCTTGCAGTCATGCAACTAAATCCTCATTTTCATGTTTCTTTCTTTTTGGAACAAATTAAACACAATTATTAACAGTAACAGTTTTCTTAGTGCAAGATAAATAAACCTATTAAATTATATTTTGTTTTGTTTTACTGTAAGTGAGTCTATATTATTTGTATATTTTGTGGGGTAATTGATTTTGTTTGTACATCAGTGCATTTGATATTTCTTTCATTGATCCTGTGCACTTCCCTTTTCACTAAATAACAGTCCTGACTGGTATGTTACTACATGTAAAATACTTGGACTCCTATTAAGTTTTGTGAAGAATTCCCAATGTCACCCTTGGAGATCAAGTGAATTGAATATTCTTCCCTATTATTCAAGAGCTGTACAAAATTGTTCTGCAAGCTTTCAGAACAATACTAGCAGAATTCTTCAGATAATTACAAATATTGCATGTCTTTTCTATTTAACTGAAATAAACTGCATGACTGACTGAACAAATAAATAAATAAACAAACCCCAAGCAGCATGCAACTTTACTGCTGCCTAGCCAAACTCAACATCTGTGTGTAGCATAGACTGAAGCCCTAATGTGGTAATAATAACATAAAAATGAAGCAGTAGTTTAAACACTTAGTCTGTAGCATTACTTTCAATGAAGGTCACTGACTATCGAATTATGTGAAATCTGGCTTGGAATCTCTTGTACTTCCATAGTATTTTGAAGTACCAAAAAGGCCATGAAAATAAACTATTTTCTTCTATCTGAAAGCAACAAGAATACTGAGGTTAACGTAGCTGCTGTGGAAAACAAAAAACCAAAACCAAACACAAAACAAACAAGCAATCAAACAATAGAATAATTCTGGCATCTTGTTTTAATGGCTACAAATTATTTGATTCTGCATTAAAGCTATAGTAGTCTCATTCTTAATGTGATGCTTCTAGTTCAGAATGTGTCAGTGAAAACCTTCTAGCCTTATGCTTTAGGCAGAGCTGTTAAGGGATTTCTTCACCTTTGAGTATCAGTCTAGGCAGTTGCGCTTCCCTTGAGCTAACCCCTGCTTATCTGAATTTTTTTGTCTTGATATTCAAAATCCATTATAGGACTATCATACCTACCAGATCAGTCACTTTCCTTTATAGAGATATATCCAAAGTAATTGGAACAATGAAACTGTCTGTAATTAGATACCTTCTTGCTGGCAGAACTTAAATTAACTGGACCAGAACTACTGGATTTGCTTTTAATAAGAAATTACCACAGGCTCCAGTTTTAAAAAATAATAAAAAAAAAAGCTCATAACTCATCTTCCCAGTTATTTTCCTTTCTGACTAATGTTTTGTGAAGCAATCAAATATCTCCCTAAATTTAAAGTGCAAATAATGATTTAAAAGCCTCTGTTACCACTGAAGAGCATCTGTCTTTGAGTGCCATACACTGCTTGTGGTGGAATGATAAGAGCTTCATCACAGAGAGCCCACATTAGTGCTTTGATTAAGTGTCTCCCTTTTGTTTCCATTTTCAGGACCTTCTGCACAATAAACTGCTATTCTAAGAAATAGCCTTCTGCTACAATCCCCTTTAGAACTGTAAGAGCTGTACAATGCTATCCATCAGCCAATTGAGTAAAGTAAAATCTGTAACAACAGTCATTAGTAGATGATGTAGAGTCTCTTTCTCCTCTCACTTTTGAAACCTGGATTTCTTTGAAAGCAATTGTTTATTGTGCTATGATGGGACTAGGGCAATGTGTTTAGCTGGATTATTGCAAATCACTGTTTTTCAAAACTGATGAAAACAATGCACACCCTTCTGATGAAATAAAGTGTTTTGTGTCTACTTTTGCCTTCTTTCAGCCTTGCAGCATTCACGCTGTCTCACTTGCTGGTGCAACAAGTTCAGCCTAAATACTGAATGTAACAATTTAATTAGAGTTTCTGTGTTAAGAAATTGCGTATTTCAATGGGAATAAATAAAGTGTAGGGAGGTCCTTCTAGGATATACTCTTGCCAAGAGTATGCTAAGATTATTTCAGAATATTCTGTGTTTCATACAATGTAGATGTACTTGGGGGAATCTGTGGATGGCAAGCAGCTAGGTGTTGCACTACAAATTGCAGCCTAGGCTACCTCTATTCTCCACAAGTTGTTGGATCTATATTTTAACAGCCAGTTCACAGGAAAGGAGTCCAGAGCAAACATGGCATGCAATTTAGATGGACTACAGAAACACACCATTTATATGAAGCAAATAAGGTCTTGATGGTCTAAACAATTAATTATTATTAGACTATCTTCACTGATAATAACATTCATAATCAAAACCATCCAATTAGTACTATTCATTTCCTATAATGATAAAAAACTAACACAAGCAAATCTCACCCTTTCACTGTTCCTTTGGTCCTAAACTTGTCCTCCCAAGGTCACGTTTCCTACTGTAGCGAAAGGTGAGGCATGAATTAGAACATTTGAGTATCTTTGCTGGGAGGTGCATGATGCTGATGTTGAGAAAAGGGGCATGTTGCGGGGGGTGGTGCAGGGGAAGACAAGAGGTGGACGTGTACCAAGTCATCTAGGAGAGAAAAAGAGCAGTTTAATGTAAGAGGAATATACTTACTTCTGGAGGATAAATGCAAGATTTTGTCATGCTACTATTCTGTGCCTTGGTCAGTATCTGAAGTCTGCCTTGCATGAAGAAATAATTAGGTTTTGTTTCATTATTCTCTGCCCAGTTGGCAGTCATCTTTTCCTGTTTTGTTTGCAGTTAGAGTGGCCACTGTCCAGCTGGGGACATGAATAGTTGTGTCCATATTAACAACATTTATACAGGTTCTACTACATCAACATATTATCCATCCAGGTGTAAAACTGGAGTGTTGTTAGTCTCTTCACTACATGCAAGTTTCCTCATTCAAGAACACAGATGGAAAGCATCAATGCAAAATCCAAATGTGGCTAAACATGTAGAGAATGTTGATGGTGGGGTGGAGGCAAAGGGCCAAGATGCAAACAGAGAATTGGGTGTAGAATACATGAGAACATAAACATACTCTGTATGAACACATTCTCCTTCCAACTGACAGCAAATGAACCTGTTCCTTTACTTTAAAAATCACCAGAAAAGCTATAATTTCATTTAATTGTGATATATCGCAACATGAATTTTTCAATGGCTTGTGATCCTATTAAGGCTGTCCAATTTCAGCATCTGGTTGCTGATGAGATCAGAGAACTGACTCTTGGATGTACAGAGCACTCAGAAAAGACTGCATAAGGTACTCCTCACTGCTGAGTTTTCCTTTCTCTTCACTCACTCTGTTGGAAGAGCTATGACTACAAATTCCATCAGGTAAGGTTCTGGGTAGACTAAGTTCATATTATTCTTCCTTGCAGCAATTGTTCCATGAAATTAATCTAAAGGTGAAATCACTGGGTCAGAAGTCTCCATGTTTAAATCCACTTCTGTTGTTTATTACGTGACATTTTTATGGGCCTTTCACATTCCTTTGTTGCCACAGGAGCCACTGATTGAACAGAAGCTGGATTCACCCTCACCTCCCACAATGTTCAGTTAAATAAATCATGCCACAAGTCTTTTGGTATAAGCAACTGTCCAGTGTTAAAGTTGTTTTCTAGTCAAGTTGCAGCTTTACTTCCTTCAGAAAAACATGCAAAGTCTGAGAAAATCTGGAAAAGAGAAGAAAAGGAAGTGATAGTCTAGCTGAAGAAAACACTAATTAAAGTGTTTAACACTTTTTCTTACAGATTGTTTTAAGTGCCCATAAAGTCACTGACAGGAGCTAAACTGTTTCCAATGCAGAGCAGTGATTAAGTTCTGCCTTTCGTGTGTGACCTACATCAGTGGTCCTTATCTGCATTCTTGTGGAAGGTGGCTGATTAGAGGTGATCCCTCTGCTCTTTGAGAGGCCTGTCAATCCAGACCCCATTGAGGGTCACCCACTGGTGTCACTTCCATAGTTTCATAGCAAAATGTAGGCTGTTTGCAGCTCTGTAAGAAAAAGAACAAACCAAATAAAGAAACAAAACCCAACCAAACATACAAAAAAACACCTTAAAAATCTCTTGCACTAAAAAGTTCAGAAAAATGAAGAGCCACCTGGCAGTTTTGTGGGTGCCTAACCTATCACACCCTACCTGAACTGCCTGAAAGAAGGTTGTAGCATGGAAGGTGTTGGTCTCTTCTCCCAAGTAACAAGTGGCAAGGTGAGAGGAAATGGCCTTGAGTTGTGCCAGGGGAGGTTCAGATTGGATATTGGGAAAAATTTCTTCATGGAAATGCTTGGAACAGGCTGCCCAGGGAAGTGGTGGAGTCACTATACCTGAAGGTCTTTAAAAGACACAGAGATGAGGTTCTTAGGGACATGGCTTAGAGGTGAACTTGGCAGTGTACAGTTAACAGTTGGACTCGATGATCTTAAAGGTCTTTTCCAACCAAAATGATTCTACGAGTTTATAATATTTGTCTGAAAAAAAAAAATGTAATAAAGAAGGAAGAAAACTTGTCTAGGAGACAGAAAATAAAAAGTTGGGCTAATGTTTGATTTTCATCAAGACAAAACTTACTAGAGGTATGTTAGTAATTTCTTCAATAAGGGACTTGTTTTGTATATTTATTAAACATCTTAAAACAGAAGTCATTAGAGAAGGAGAGACATTTGAAGAGCAATGAATATCACTTGAATTAGTCGGGAACCAGAGACAACTTGGGAATTTCAGAGATCTACATAAGAGATGTGCAAAGATAATAGGATAACAATGAGATTTAGTATCAATGAATTCTAAGTATCTCTCACCACAGGGGAAAAAATAAAGGACCTGTATGCTTTAGTAAGTGATATTATCTGTCACTTTTCAAAAGGGATCTGAGATAATGTAGAAATCTCACTTCTACTCAATGTGCAACTGGTAGGAAAAATGCAAAGTTGTATTAAGAATGAAATCTTATCATGCTATCAGAAATCAACAGCACTGCTTCATTTGCGTTTCAATTATGCATGGAATACTCATCAGAAATATGACTATATGAAATAAATGGTTCTGAGAAGAGTGATAAGGCCATGAAAAACTTTCCTGTAAGTGACTATAGCAAGTCTGTTTTTTTGTTTTTTTTTTTTCTTTTAGAAAAGAGACAAGTAAAAGAACATATGGAAAGCGTTTTAAACACCATAATGAATACCATAATAAAATATGGACTAGTAAGTTCAGGAACATCAGTTTTTGCATTTCCTGAAGAAAGCTCTGTCTTTCTTCTCCATGGTACCCATGCCCATGTCCCTTGTCCTGCCATGTCCTAGAGGTTGTTCCAGGTGATACTCCATGATTCACGTACCTTAAGAGCAAGTTAATTTTATTTTTTCACTTCACAACTTTATTGAACATGACAAACACCCCCTACACCATTTAAGTGAACAGTGAAATGTATTGTTATATGGAGTTGCTGAGATCAAGAGTTTAGATTCAACGGCGATCTAATAAACTCAGTATTTAAAGTTGCCATTAATAATAGTAAATTTTATGGAAGGGATATATTAAAATTCACAGTTTAAGGTGTAAATCAATATCTGTACACTACCCAGCTGAAACCTATGGGTAGATACACACTTGACGCAGCAGTCTTATTTCTTATTTGAACACTTATGCTTTCATTGATGCTGCCAGATACAGGTTTATAGTGTTGTTCCTAGTGCTGACAGGTTACAGGACTGACATGAATTCAAATATGATTTCAAGAGACACTGCTACATTTTTGTCTTTTGTTTTACCTATCTTCATTCTTCTCTATGGAGGAGATATTTCAGGGAGATGGAAAACTCCGAAATAATCAATAAAAACCATTCAGATTCCTGGAATCAAAGTGATTTATTACAACTGAGCAAAGTCAAGGAGTATACTCATACTTATGTGTGAAAAATATTGTAGATATTGTGTGAAAATTCCATCTTTTAAAATTCCCAAGAAGCTTGTCATTAAAATTAACAGAATTTCTCATCACAATTCATTTTTGTTACAACAAAGTTTGAATAAAAATCTTAATTATCCTGTTTCCTTAGGACTCGATTTGTAAGCTGGACAGAATCTTCACACCAATAACTGATATGAACTCCATTTAATTCTCCACTAAGAAACAAGACAGACTGTCTCTCTCAGGTCTACATCACACACTAATTCCACATTTGCAAACCTCAAAGGTCACCTGGCTTGCTGTAGACACAGAGGACTGCACTTCGGAACACAGCTGAAAGGACCGAAAGAAGGAAGAAGCTCTCTCAACAGAGACTCATTTTGCATAGAGTGTTACACCACCAGAAAGTTTCTGGCACCCTTATCTGCCTTTACTGCCAATCAGACTGATAATATTGATGTGTAAATCTACACAGAGATCACCACAGTGCAGCAAAAAGTCCACTTTGTGGTTGAAATGTATTCACCTACCAACACCATAGCTATTTATTTATTTGTAGACTTCTGGCTTAAAACTTTAGAATCTGAAAAACTACAATGAAGGTAAAAATACTTATGAGATAGAAAATTTTATATTTTCTATAATGAAAGGGGAAACCAAGGATAGCTTTACTCTATTGCAAGCAATTATTTGGTTTAAAAGATGTATATTTTGGTTGGTATATTTTGATTGGTAGTTCTCAGTGACTTTGGTGATTTATACAGTAACTGTTTATTATTTGCTGAGACATTTTCACATTTATTTGGTAAATTTGCAAATGTATGAAATTGGCCGCATTTTTATTTTGCTTATGCAAAAGCCAAAACTTTTCTCATTAACATTATCTTTTGCTTCAGCTTCTCACTTTATTTTAGCTCTCACAGTAACTAAGCTTGTCAGGGAGTTTCAGCCAAACCAGCCAGATGCTCCTAACTCCCATAACATTTTGTAAAGTCCTCTTGTGGAGCCTTGAAAAATGGGCTGTATCCCAAAACAACCAAACTGAACCTGAAACACCAAACAGACAGTAAACAAAAGACAGACAGATGAAGAGAGGGAATATTTAGCACTTGAGGGATGAAAATCCATGTGCTTATTGCTCATGTTTTTGTTTCTACTGCTGGCATTCAAATCCTGGTTTGATTACATGAGAACTTCTAAGCAATGTTTAATTCTGTGTACTCATATGGTTAAGGCAGAATTTTTTAGCCTACAGTTAATGGTATTCAAATGCATTTGGAAAAAAAAAATAAAACAAACAAGAAAAAACAAACAATTTTCAACAGGAGTCTGAAATAAGAGTTTTTCCTTTGGAAGGTGAAATAGGAATTGCTCTTAATATAGGAGAGCTATCTGCCTACCAGTGGACCCAGACACATCCCAGCCCATCTGCAGCAAGTATTGAGCATCATCTTCATCCATGAAGTTAAACAATTTGGAGAGGGAGTGCAGCTGAAAAGCCAAGAAGCGCAGATACAGGTCAGGGAGAGTCGTATCTCTGGTAAGCCAGATCCCCTTATGAGTCGCATGGGAACTTTGCAAGTATGTGTTGTACCAGATACCTTTTGATTAACGTTTATTGATCAGATTGAGGAAACACAGTGGAAAATGTTAAAGGTAATATGCTAAATAGGTGGATATATAAGGTCTGGGTGCCAAATTTTTACTGTTTCACTTCCATCCACCAAGGTGCATGGGAAGTACTGCCATCTGTCAGTGTGATTAAAATTATTTTTAATACTTCAACTGGCTTGTGCCAGAATCCTTTGATTTGCATCTAATATGATTTTATGTTGATTTAAATGGTTTCATAATGATGTGGAAGGGGAAAGTGCATGTAGCTAGGTTCAGCTTTCTGAGGCTGTTAAGACAACACACTAAGTACCATTAATGAATACCTTACCAAAATGCAATGGTACTGTGTAGTCCCAAACACAGTACTGCTGCTGTTTGAAACAGATCATCAGTGCTGTAGAAAGTTGGGAAGGCCTTAGGACAGAGCTTTGTCAGGGTTACTCTGTCTGAAATTTTCTTGATGTGTAACTTCATTTAGCTCTGACAGTAATTTCACTAATTGGTCTGGTTGCTATGGCTAATTTGTTTTGCTTTTTTTTACCTCAATGTTACTTTTAGGTATCTAACAGGATCTAACAGTTATTATAGGCAAAATTGTGTGTTTATGACTCTTAACACAATGATGGTGTAGAAAAACACAGGTCTTGTAGGATGGCAAAGGCCTTGAGAAGCAGAGACGTAGAATGAGGTGCAGAGGACTACAGGCGTGGTGTGGTCAGTGATGGGGTCCGACTATTGCATCGCAGGCACCACAGCTATAATCAACTCACCTGCAGCTGCAGAGAAATATCAACCTGCAGCTGGAATGAAGTGATTTTAGGGATAGAAAAGTAAGGAAAGAAACAACATCTCACAAAGTTCTAAAATAATATATATAGCAAATTAGTATGTTACTTGGATCTGCAGACTGGTGAAGAAAGAGTAAAGGTGTTAGCAAGCATGGAAAAATGGTATCAAGTGGATTGTAGAGTGAGGAACAATCAACATCAACATCATATCCTTCCCAGTAAGGTATGCCAGGTGCTGACATGCCCGTCACCACAGCCACTGGCCTGGAAGCCCAAAACCTCAGGAGCCAGGGCAGCCTGGAAAGTTGAGCATAACACCAGGAAAAGGGCTAGCAGCTATATGTGTGTAAAACAACTTTAACTGCATTCTTCTTCTTTTTCTGTAGCAATTAGATCTAAGCTAATAATGATTAGATACTAAAGTGTCAGTTATACTAACAGTAAGTTCTTGGTTTTACTTATATGTAAGGTATGCCTCCTCTTTTGTTTTGAATATGTGTTAATATATTACTTTATATCACAAATTCAAGATTTACTTGAATGCATCACACAGAAACTGCTTCTTAGCCATTCCAAGTTTGTCTGTTCACACATTTATTTCCCTCAGTATACTCTGCCAGAGATTTGTTCAGCTCCTAAAGGACCAGACAGTTTGGAGGCTGACAGATGTGGAGATGCTAAAATATTTGTTTACACACACTCCAGTTTTTGTGAAAACTCATTTTAATACTTAATACTTTAGCTCTTTCTGCAAAACTATGTTTTCCTGTAATGTTTATTATGTAAAAATATCTAAATATGGTGATATTTGTGTGCAAAATAAATATTGGAAAGAAATATGCAAGAATTCAGAAGTGTCCCCCTAAAAATTATCTCAACAAAGCAGAAAATCAGACTAAATGGAAAGAAGCAACTTTTTTAGTCTTTTTCAACTAATTTTATATTGCATAACATGAGAACAAGGAAATATTTGGGTTTGTATTGTGTGTCTGTGTAGGAAGCATGAGATGGTAAGTACGATTGTAAAATGTCAGCACTGAGAAAAAGTATGCAAAACCTGATAATTAGAAACTAATGAGGGTTAAAAAATTAATGAAATTTAGATGATGCAATTTAAACAGATCATAACTCTATCAAAAGTGTTTTACTAAGTTGGGTATGTTTAGACATGATTAATTATTAAATTAAGTTACATGCAGCAAAGTAGCCTTTAATAAAATACAGTACCTTATGATCTCATGTTGAAAAAGCATTCCAAATTGCATCTTCTATATCAGACCATGTAGAAAAAGTGAAAATGAAATCACAGCCTTCAATTTAAGACATAGATCGTAAATATTTTGGGGGGTATTCAGGGTGTTGCTATCATAGTCTGCCAAATTTTGCCTACTTTTTAATTAATTTGTTCCCACAATACACTTGGGGGACTGGTTTGGGCGGGGCGGGGGAGGTGCAGAAATTAAAGAGAAGGTGAATGGCCAGCTCACTGAGAAACGCAGGTCAGTAGGAAGGCCTGGATTCATTTCACATGCTTTAAATACTTAAACTGAGACATGGAAGTGAGGAGTCCTACTTACTTTTTTTTACACTCTGGTTAATAACAGGAGTTATCATAAACATAACATAACCTTGTAGCCCTGGCTGTTCACAGATTTACTTCACTTGGTTTAGCTTTGGCATCTACTTTTTTAGTTGGCAGATGTCTATGGCTGTTGTTTTCTTTTCCTTTGTACCACCAGGATTTTAAGACTCCAATATGATCTAGCGACCATAGGATCACGGCAAGCAGTGGAAGGGTGCACATAACATAGGATAAAGGGGTAGAAACTATGTGCCCATAACAATTTCAACCATACTGTTATTATTGATATTATTTTTTATTATTGACACTGTTTTGCATAGACTTATTCTTTCCTTTCCTCTAATAAAAATTATTCAGCTATATTGTTAAGATTTCAATAATACTAACAATAAATTCCGTCTCCTTCTTGAACATAACAGTAATAATCCAGTATAGTGAAATAGATATACAGATTAATTCACTGCATGTACTTTGAAGATGAAATATTATGGATAAATAAGTGTCCCAAGTGCTTCTGGTAAGTGCAAGATGCAATGATATTTTCCCTGTTACATTTTGTAAAGAGCAAGGATTATATAAGATACTGTTATAGAATGTCAAATTTACATCCAATCCTCACAAATTAACTTAGAACTACGAGCAAAAACTCACTCTGAAATTAAGAATTCATGTCTCAAACTTAGAAAAATTAAGGGACCTAGTTACTAAAGTCAACTGGACTTAAAAGCCCAGGTGGAGATCTTTTTTCTGGCTTTTTGTGTGTATAAGATGTGTATAACAGTAAGGGGAGAAAGCACACGGAAGGATACAGAAAGAAGACTTTATAAAGCTCTTGCAAAAGAAAAAATTACTTGCAAAAGCTGTAGGAGGTATAGAGTGTTTTAAAGAACTGATCATTGAAAAAAGACATCTATATCAGAAAGCATGCAAAAGAGATCAGAAATGTTAGCCGTAAACCTATGGTAGACCATTTGAGAAAACTAAATCTCAAAGAGGTGAATATATAATCCAACAATGGATTAGTGACAGTGTGCCATGTTAGACTAAACTTACAGTTTTATTTGTTAAAATTATAGGAATTATAGAAAAAAAAAAAATACTGTAAATTTGTTGGGATTTCCAAAGAACAAATGACCTGATTCTTTGTGAGAAATGATTTATTAGTGTGGGGCACATAAGACTTAGAAGACATGCAGACAGAAAGTGTTAATAAGGAAACTATCAGACTAGAGAAAGATTAGTAGCAGAGTTCCTCAAGGACTAGTCCAGCAATGTATCTTTAATGTTTTCATTAATTAACTTTGCACAAAAATAAAGCCTTGATGACAATTATTTATGATGTAAAGTTAAGCGGCAAGTAAATATAAAGAACTGGCATATCATGAAGAAAGTATATGATGATCCTTAGGACTACAGTAATAGAAATGGGAATTTAAGCAAAGAATTAAGCCCTATGAAGAGGGCCTAACAATAAGATTTCTCACCATTAACTGAAATTTCACCAATTGGCAACAACTTAGAAATAGAAAAGTCTGACATAGTTGCAATTTCTTTTTTACTGAAAACTGACAATATGTTTGGTTTATGAAAAAGTAAATATTATTTATCTGGTTTATGTGGAAAATTGTGTGCTATTGGACAAAACACTGTTTAGAGAGTTTTGCTTGCAGTGTCTTGTACAGTCTTGGTCACCTGTGTTAAAAAAATGAACTGAAAGACTTGCAAGTTAAAATGGGCAGGTAATCCAGGTAATGAAGAAGCATTGAGAGAAGATTTAAAAAAAATTCTGTACTAAACAGACCCAAGTCCTAAGGATATAACTAGAAGATGGAGGAAAGAATCACAGAGTGGAGAAAAAAAAGCAACATTTAAATAAAATGCGTATTTGCTGGCCAGGAAGAGAAAGTTTTTCAATGTTGTAAACTTTTTCAAGCATTGGGGAAGCAAGATCCTGGACTAGATTCCTGTGAGAAGTTATTCTCTTGAAGATCTGACTGTTTTAATGTAGAATGTAATACTTTAGTGAAGTCATTTGCCAATGTTGCTTCTTCGAATCATATATTGAATGACCTACTATGTTAGTTTTGTTTGTAGTTTCTTACGTCTTTCAGGTTTTCCTGTTTGTAGCATTAAAAGGAAACATGGTCTGAAACAATATTTTTTTTTCCTCCCCTCAAAATATGCAGTTTATTATATTATCAATAATGATTTGTGGTTTATGTCCATATTTTACACATTCATCACAGGTTTAAACCTGTAATTTTTGCACCACAGTTTAATTCAGACTAGAATCAATTCCTTCTAAGTATTTTGTGTGGGAATTTTTCCTTCTTTAAATTATGCCTCTAGAAAGTGTTTGGAATGTCTCTTAGTACCATTGCTCACCTTGCATGCACAATTAGTTAGCTCAGTACTTTCTTATTATAGTGAAGAAGAATAATGTGAAAGTTAATGGATGATTAAGGAATATTCTTAGATCTAATGACCTTGATTTACTGTGTCCTTGGAGCTGCGATTTGCTTTAGCTTGCAAGTTGTACTTCCCCTTTCAACCATATTTTCCTTCTCATGCCTATGGGGTCCATAAGACTGGTTCCTTCTGTTACTTTATCAACAGACTTTCACAGTTAATGTTAATAAAATCCATTTAGGATCCATACACTTTTCACATGTGTGAAAGGGATTCACAGAATCACACAGAATCACAGAATTGCTGGATTAAGAAAGGACCTCTGGAGATTGTCTCGTCCAACCCACCTGCTAAAGCAGGTTCACCTAGAGTAAATTGCACAGGAATATGTCCAGGCAGGCTTTGAATGTCTCCAGAGGAGACTCCACAACCTCTCTGGGCAGCCTGTTCCAGTGTTCTGGCACCCTCAAGGTAAAGAAACTTTTCCCTCACACTCAGATGGAACCTCCCATGCTTCAGGCTGTGCCTGTTGCCCTTCATCCTATCATTGGGCACCACTGAAAGGAGTCCAGTCCCATCCTCTTGACATCCACCCTAGCGATATTTATGAAGATTTATAAGATCCCCTGTCAGCCTTCTCTTCTCCAGTCTGAACAGAACCAGTGCTCCCAGTCTATCCTCATAAGAAAGGTGCTCTAGGTCTCTAATCATCTTGGTAGCTGGACTCCCCCCAGTAATTCCTTGTCCTTCTTAAACTGGGGATCCCACAACTGGATGCAGTACTCCAGATGTGGCCTCACAAGTTAAGAGTAGAGGGGAAGGATAACCTCTCTTGACCTGCTGGTCACACTCTTCTTAATGTACCTCAGGGTACCATTGACCTTCTTGGCCACAAGGGCACATGGTTGAATCATGATCAACCTGTTGTCAACCAAAACTCCCAAGTCCTTCTCTGCAGTGCTGCTTTCCAGCAGGTCCACCCCTAACCTGTACTAGTGCCTGGGGTTACTCCTCCCTATGTGCAGGACCATACACAATTCACTGTCAGATACGATCTAAAGCTTGATATAAACTTCTTTCTACACCTCTCAAGCCATAAAGTCAACATATATATTACCTCATAAGTAAGTTTGCTCATCTTACTTTCTTTGTCTTGTTTTCAGGAGAACTGTGGCTCTCAGGGAGACTCATCTTACTCTACCTAGAAATGATCTCCCAGTTTTCAGTCAGAAAAGGCAGACACTGCTATGAATACTAAGAACTGTTAATGCTGCCATTAAAATTGAGGCAAGCTACCAGCAATTTGAAAGTGTGATCACTCAAGACCTATGAAGAAAAAAAGGTCTTGTTCTCAGAGCTATTAAAATGTCATGGTCAGGACATCAGCTTGGTAAGCCCTTGAAATTTTTTTGCTTCACTGCAGTTAACAGGTTTTTTTTCAATTTATGTCAAACAAGGACCTGTTTCAGGTTGGTTGTTGTTATTGTTGTTGTTATTATTACTATTAATTTCAAAAGGTTATTAATAATGTCTTCAGACATCTGGGATACTGGAAATAAATATTTAGTGTAATTTGCATTTATAAAAGACAATATGTTTAACGCCTATTACTTTTCACTGGTACATTCTAAAACTTTAAATTGATAGCTTTTTAATGAGGTGTTGCTAGTTTTCTCTTGGAAAACTTTTTCCTTCTCTTAGAATAAGTAGTTGTGTTCTTGAATAAGCAGTTGTGGTCTTGAACAAATGCAAAGACCACTTTAAGGGCAGTCAAATAAAGAATTTGAATATAAATCAGATTTGTTTCCACTGGTCAGCAAAGGAAACAGAAGGCATAAAATATGTACAAACTCCAATATTCCTTTCCTCCAGCATTCCAGGTACTGGCTGCAAGAATTAAGATTATGTAGTGTTTTCTATCTGTGCTGGTAACCCAGTTGAACCTAAGCCTCACCCTTCTCAAGTCGCTTGAAAACTCTTTTCCCAGAAGTATCTTAGAATTTGTACCTTAAACCTGCTACTGCTTTATCAAGTAGGAATCAATCTTGTTGTGCCTTCAAGGCTCAACTCTAACAATAGGACTGTATAAAAATTGGCTGTAGAAGGGCAGAAAGCCAAAATATTGTGTGACACATGCTGCTGATATCTTATTTTCAAGACCTGTATAATGCATGGGTGAATGATTTAAAGCCTAGCTTGAGAGATGTGAATGTAAACCTACTTGATCCTCATCCATTCTCCGCATAGTTTCCCATTGTTTCCTGTTGCCTTCAGGTTGGCCCAATTAGCTTAAAAATCACACTATTCTATTAACTGTTTTTTTTTGTTTTTTTTTTTTTTTTTTTTATTTTTTTTTATTTTTTATTTGTTTCTCTCCTGACATTTACTGAAAAGGAAGGTCTATGTTTGGAAAAGTATGGTTAAGGTTGTTCCATTATTTCGTTCTTAACATGATCATTCTCTAATCCATTTTTTTCAACCTGACTTACATTTTTTTGTTCTTATTGATCTGGTCACATATTATCTGAGCTGCTGAGTTACTGCATTTAGAATGCATTATGATTTGGCTCTAACTGATTTACTTCATGTAAAATGTGTTGGATAACGTATAGATCAATTTTCACCTTGTTGTGTAAGATTCAGATCACATCCTTAAAACACTTTCTCTTACATACATATACAAAGACAGGTACTGCCTCAGAGCAGATAAACTTTAAAAAATAATGAAATCAAATAGGAAATTAATGAGGTCGATATAGAAATTTTTTAAATTTCTCTTACAGCTTGATAGTAAATAGATATGGGTAAACTAACATGAGTGAGAAGAGACATTATGCAACATAGAGCAGCAAAAGTGCATTTCTGAAGGGAAGAGTTATTTTAAGTATACTGAAGGACTATTTTTTTTATAGCTAAAAAGGTTTAAAGTTCAGAGTCTGAAGAAGTTAGCAGAAGAAGTTTCGATCACAAGATCTTCATCCAGATAGGCAGACACACATAAACCCATTTAAGCCATTATAGAGCACTAGGTTAAGCAGTCTGGCTCCCCGTAGGCTTAGATCACAGGCACATGCATCAGCTAAGATGTGAATTAAGAACACAGTCATCTTATGCTGCTCATGTCATCAGTAAAGTAAGAAAGGAGAGAGAGACATGTCTTCAGAGAATAATTAGTTTTTTTGTTTTTTTTGTTTTTTTTCTATGGAGTATCTATCTCTTTCCATTGACCACAGTAGAAATTAAAAGTAACTATTTCATTAATACAAGATAGGTACTTCAATTAGATATTTAAAGACAGAATAATCTACACTTTCTGACCACAGGTCACACGTTCCCATTTTACTTCATCTATGGTAAGATAATACAAAGATATCTTTAATCAGATTTCTAAGCTTAAATACAGTTAACCTGTCCAGGAAGTAGGACTGTAAAAAATCTAAATATTTCAAAAGACCTCAGCTTGAATTTGGAAAGGTATTAAAAATGTTTTGTATTTTAATGGAGATTTGGATTCGTGGATAATATAGTGGAAGTATACTGAACATATTGCTTCATATTACATCAACTGGCTCAAGTTATAACAGCAACTGAGTTTTCATTTCTGGGATTTTGGTGCAACTGCTGCCTGGATTAAATGTGAAATTAGTCATGGCAGATGGTTTCTGCCTATCTCCTGGTGAGTAGATTTCTCCCTCATATACTTCCCAGAAAAATAACTGCAGAAAAGAAGCAGGTCATAATAACCAACAGCTGTCAAGTGGGAGTGAAATAGCTGCTATACTCCACCCCAGGGTGGCTGTGCTTCAGTGGTGTCACACTGGCGAAATTGTGCCATATTTGTAAAGCACTGTGAGATTCTGGAGCGAAAGGCCCTAATAAATGTCAGATTTCTATATGCCTAGTCATAGTAGTAAAATATCCGTTGTGGGCTGGTATTTACCATTGCTTTTCATTCTGTTTTCCTATTTTTAAAATAATGCTTCTTTACCAGACAGGTTAACACTAACAATGGTATCATGTAATTCTAGAGAGCAGAAATGGATTATGTGAGGAGCTGGATCCATATTAAGAGCACAGACTGGAAAAGAAAAATAACTGATTTCTCAAGAGAACGGGCAAGTGTCATGTCTGGCAATCAGTATGCATTCAGCATCTCAATTTAACTATGGATTTTTTTTCAAAAATTCATTAAAAATTGCTTCTGCTTTTGTGTTCAAAATACTTGATTGCTCATTTCAAAGTGAAAATTTGTCAATAATAGATGACTAGATGACATAGTTGGGTAATGTGTTTAACAAAACATACCCAGACTTTGTATATTTGCAGTTCAGATGTATTTGTCACAAACACTTTTTTTCCAGTTTAGGTTGGGAAGAACATGCTAATTTGGATAGACTACCACTGAGATTTAAAAAAAATCCCTAAAACTGGTTAATGGTTTGTTATTTACGAATTAGTCATGCAGTTGTTGGAAAGGCGTCATTGCCCTTTTAATACATAAACAGCTGGAAAACAGCCATAGTGATTTAAGAATTTGTCAAACAGCTTATTCAGAGGAAGTGTTTGTATGTGATCTGACAGATGTGTTTCATAATTTCAGTAGTTTTCCTAAATAGGCTGCAAGAAGATACAATAGTTTATATCATTTAATTTTGGAAAAGATTGGAGAAAAAAAAATAACTGAACATAAAAGGGAACAAGTGCAAAGCAAGGAAGACTAATCAGCTGCACAGATAAGAGACAGGGAATGACTAGCTCAACAGCAGCATAGGCAGAAAGAATGTGGGGTTTATACAGAACCCAAATGTAACATGAGATGGTAATTTCTCCTTTAATTTTGGTTCAGACATTGTCATGGATCTTATCATTGTGAAGATGAGACAAAAGGATGAATCAAGCCCAAACATTATTTATTACTCAATGAAGAAAGGTCTAACAGAGGTTACAAGCATCAGACAGGTCTCCCCACCCAGGGCAATCCTAAGCCCTGGAACTCTAGGAATGCTCGCTGTAGCTGACATCAAGACACTACAGTTGTGTAAATACGTAATACAAATTCAATTAGAAATGCCTCCACTTTTCCCCAATGCTTCTGCCATTCAGATTTTCAAAAGTGAAATAAAAGGAAAGGATTGGATATTATTCTCCAACATAATTTCCTTCTTGCCCGTTCTGTGGCATATTGGCTGAAAGGAGTAACAATTTTTGAGATTCCATATAGTATAGTTGCTATATCAGGATGTACCTCTGTCATAATTGTGGGAAGTGGAAATATCACTGTGTGCCTAATTATATATTTACATTTAGGGAGAGAACTAATCTAATTTACTTTAGCTGCATAAATGTGATCTAAACATGTGACAACTTCCTGATACAGCTGGTCAGTGAGCCAGCTAGGGAAGGCACCCCACGGGACCTGTTGTTTGTGAATAAAGGAGGACTCGTGAGTAACATGTTAGCTGAAGGTTGCCTTGGGCATAGTAATCATGAAAAAAGGAGTGTTTTCTGTTCTTGGAGAAGTAAGGAGGGTGGTCAGCAGAACTGATACTTTGGACTTCCAAAGGGCAGACTTTTATCTGTTTAGAAGGCTGGTTGGCAGAGTCCCTTAGGAGGCAGTCCTGAAGGAGAAAGACATCCAGGAAGGCTGGTGGCTCTTTAAGAAAGAAATCTTGGAGGTGCAGGAGCAGTCTGTTCCCATGTGCTAAAAGATGAGCCGACATGGAAGAAGACCAGCCTGTCTGAATTCCAACCTTGGCTGGAACTCAGGAATAAAAGGAGAATTTATAACATTGGGAAGAACGGGCAGGCTACTCAGGAGGACCACAAAGATGCTGTGAAGTTATGAAAGGAGACAATTAGAAGGGCTCAACTAGAGCTAAGCCTGCCTACTGCTATAAAAGGCAACAAGAAATGTTTCTGTAAATACAGCAGCCACAAAAGGAGGGCTAAGGAGAATCTCCACCCTCTGGTGGATGTGGAGGGGAACATAGTGACAGAAGATTAGGGAAAGGCTGAGGTACTCAGCCTTTAATAGCAAGAAGAGTTGCGCTTCAGGTACCCACCCCCCTGAGCCAGAAGACAGGGACGGGTAGCATGATTAGCGACCCGCTACACCACTTGGACACCCACAAGTTTATGGGGCCAGATGGGAGACATCCAAGGGTGCTCAGGGTCTTGGCAGTGGTGATCACTAAGCTGCTTTCCATTATATATCAGCAATCTTGGCTAACTGGGGAGGTCCCAATTGACTGGTTGCTCTGGCAACCACTGACAGAACCTGAGGGAATGGCAGGAAGATGTGCCGGTGGAGGTTTAGGTTGGACATTAGGAAAAGGTTCTTCACGCAGCTGGTGGTGGAGCACTGGAACAGGCTCCCCATGGTGCTGTCAGCCCCAAGCCTGACAGTGTTCAAGAAGAGACTGGACAATGCCCTCAGACACATGGTTTGAATAGTGGACTTGTCATATGCAGGGGCACGAGTTGGACTCAATGATCCTTGTGGGTCCCTCCCAGCTCAGGACATTCCATGATTCTATGATGTTGAACGCTTGGCAGTGAAACAACCTGAGCTGGCATCCTGGGTTCACTGACAATTGTCCTTTGAAGAAGATGCAGAACAAGTGTAAGGAATCTTGAAGTCAGCAACAAGAATGATATCTTACAGCTTGTCCAATTTGCCAATATGGGAAACAGCGTAGAGAAAATAAGGTTAATTTGCTGCTAGGTTTTAAACCAGATACTAAACACTTCTTCTAAGAAAAGGTTGGGAGAGAGATTTTATGCAATCCCTCCTCTCGTAGTTTTAAGAATAATTTAGCACAGAAGTTTCAGAATGTTCATCTCTAGTGACTGATGATAAACTTACTTTTTCTAGCTTTCCTTCTGTATCTCTGTCAACACACACTGCTAAAATACTTCTTTAGGCAAAGGTCAGGCATGAATGACCTAGGCAAATCTAGGAAGAAATCTGGACTAAGTGATCACCTGTGATCTTACATTTCTCTCATATTTTTCTAGGTCACAACACAATGGTCATCAGAAAGTATGACTGCTCAGTCTTCTCTGATAGCTGAAACACTGTTTATGTTACTTTAAATAGTGGAAAAGTTAACTTTTAAAGTAGGTTCTGGTGAGTGAATAAAGATAAGTCAGGCTTTCCTTTTCCTTGGTATACAATGGTTTTTCTTCGCCCCTAATTCTATCATCCTATTTAGCAAAACAGTCAGGAGAACTCACAATAATGATGTTTTAAATAGTCCTAAAAACTGTAAAGTATGAAACCTCTCTAAAGACTCATATAATATCCAAGATAAATGTTTCCATTTCATTTAGTGAATATTAAGCAAGCTGCTTTTGGTGGTAATTCCATCAGTTTATTTCATTAATTGAAGAGTTTAATAATATTTTCATTAAATATTTATATTAAAAATCACATATTGAAAATGAAACACATGTCCCTTGATAGTCAAGATGGTTTCCAGGCTTGTATTAGTCCTTTCTAATACTCATAGAACTCATTTGCTGTAACTTAGAAATTGCATTATGTGTTGAGATATTAAATCTGACCTTACATTGAATTTTATTCAGGGTGCATTTTCCTTTTTATGTGATTTTTTTTCCTTAATGAATATTTGACACTAAATTGACTACAGAATATCAAATGTGATTAAACTTCCCCCTTTTTTTTAAAACATAACCTAATGTGCTTTGGGTAAGACAGCCCTAACATGTTAAGATGAGTACCTATGATTCAGATCATAAATTTAAAAATATGATAGAATTTAGCAAGTTACTGGGAAAATCTGTTACTTGAAAACAACTTTAGCTAGATTATACTTTTAAAAATTTGTTATTTGATGAATATAAGTTAAAAGCTGGTGTTCAGTAGAATACTAAAATGTAATAGACCAGGTTAAACCATGTTAGATGAATAGTTTACATAATTTGATACCAACCAGTTCATAAAGAATTCACAAATTATTTACACATTTGTTACTCAAAACATATTAATCATTTTTATGATCAAATTTGTCACTGACAACCATTTCTTCCAGGTGATACTGAGTGTTTTCTGTTATCTTTGGCCATCATTTGGGTATGGGGATGGATTTGGCTTTTTTTGGTTGTTTTTAATGCATATGCCATATAAATGTGTATATATGGGTATAGGTAGGAGATTTATATAGATGTTTGCATATAACCTTGATAAGTTTAGTCTTTTCATCTGTGACTGGCAACCTAAATATTATGCAATACATGGTACTGATTGTCTTCTGTTGATCCTGATATTTCGATAAAATGTGTCTAATTGCCTCCAAAGGCATCTTTGTTTTCACTGTGTTTCAAAGACCTCAATTTATGCTATCTTATTATTAGCTTACTATACCGGCTGTATGAATGTTTACATTCTGTTACAGCATATGTAAATATATTGTGAATATTTAACTTATTTAATGATGCAAAGATAAGTTTTTGCACTGTTCAAAAAATATTTTACCAGATCTAAACAATAAACTTGCATCGCTTGACTCAATGATATATGTGACTGGAGCCATTTGTTAATCTCAAACCATATTCTAGGAAATGTTTTGATGTTATATCCAGATCATCTTGGCTAGGTGTGAATTTGGCTGTCAGTTCCTTGGGGCAAAAATGGTCTTTTGTTCCCAAGGTGGTAAATGTACTGTTGATAATTCACAGAAGTGATTCACATCCCAGTTGATCTCCGGTCCTTATTTTAGAGACTATATAACTCTTCTACATAGTTGCCCCTCACAAATATGTAGAAACTATTGAACTTCTCCTTGTAAATTTTCAGTTTAATTTAATGTATTTTTTAATCATAAATCAGTGATTTCTGTCCACTATACTAAATAATCTTTATGGTAATATTTTGTTAGTAGTAAAGATGAACAAGCACTTTAAGGCTTTAGACCTTGAGATTCATAGCTAACATTTTCTAATGTTCAAGTACAGTTAGATAGGGTAGTGGATATAAAATGATAGCTTAGTCAAAGATATAGATGATTTAAAGCCACTAACCCTGAAGACATTAACAGTAGTTCTAAGGCAGTTTCTCTCTGCTGCACAGCTGTGTGACAATAGCAAAGATAGTAATATTAGTATATAGAGAATAAACACAGACAGTAAATGACAGGCAGTGTAATTCACTGAGTTGCATGAGGGGAAAAAATCACACTGTGAACCATAATAATAACCACAAAACTTGGAATATTTCAAAACAACTGTCACTCATTGTGCAAGAAGGCTGTATGACTCCACGGGTAGTGTGATTGTAGACTAGGGCAAGAGTTCATAAGCAAACAACACTAGACATCTATAAAAGATTTTTACTACTTCTTAAACATCTCATAGTTTTCCATATCATTAGACTGATTTGATTTTTTTTTTCTTGAGAACAAAGCTCTCATGCTTCCTCCTGCAATGTTACAGTGTTTATCAGGAAATCAAAGCAGCATTCAATTTTTATAATTCCCACATTATTTTGGTTTTGCATATGAGAGAGTATGTTGTTCAGGAATACCACTTAACATTTTGGTTTTGATATGGATCAAAAGTGAAGCAAGGCCTGCTTAATAACTTAATTTTTGAGCACTGAGTATCATACTGTATAAACAGTTCCAAAGTAAGAGTAATAATTTAGAACAGTGTAAAAAATGTCAGAAGTATCATTCAGTTGAATGAATCTTTAACTAATATTAACTAATATTTAACTATTTTTTTCTAACCTAGTTGAAGCTTACACAGGCACATAGTCATAAACCCACATTCTGTTGCAAGATACCTCTTTTCTGTTCTTCCTGAATGGAAGTTTTTACAACATGAAGACCTTTAAGATACACTTAGCTGGTTTACTATGAAATCCTCTTTCTCCTCAGTTTATTACATATCAAAGCATTTCTCCTCATCTTTTTCCCAGGAAAGCTAGGCAAACGTAAACACAGCCATTCTGACATGGCTGGTTTCTTCAGCTTTTTACACTGACTTAATAATAGCTTTTTCCAGATTTCCCCCTTTTTTTTTACAAAATTCTTAAGGCCTTCAGAATAATCACAACCTGATGGTTTTCTCTTGTCCCTGTTTTACTCTTATGTATCCAAGATACATGGTTTTCAAGCTGGGTTGACTAGGCTTTTACCAATCATTGTCTGGAATCTCATTGTTCGTGAGGTTTTTGATCCAACAAAACACTGAATTGAAAGCTCATTAATAACTAAGGATAGAGTTTTTTTATTTATGGGATTCACTCCAGCACTTAACTGCTGCTCTCTATAGTATTACTGTTCTGAAATTCTGATATATATCCGTATCTTTTAAAAGCCAGGGAAAAAACTCAGATTTCATAACACGTCTGCTGTTATTCTCAGCCTGATAAGGAGACATTAAAAGTATTGAGCTGATACAAAGTGATGCTATTTATGACAAAACAATTTATTGGTTTTCATTCAGCTCTATAATGTAAGGTACTACAAATTCTCAACAGACCTGAATGAGTAAGAGGAGCTAACCAGGGCTCCTGTCCTCACAAAGTCATAATTTTCTTGTATAGCAGCTGGATGAGTCCAGGAAGGAAAAATTTATAAGCAACAGTTTTGACTCTGAGTAATTTTTAAGGAAAAAATATATTATGAATTTTATTCACAATCTTTAATTACTACCCAAGTAGCTTTAATTTCAAACTGAAATGTTTTATTGGCTACCAGAGATAGACTTGTGGGCACTTAAAGTAGAATCAGACAATCTACTTGTGATGCCTTTGAAGATATCGTTTGATCAACAAAGCTTTTTAGGAAGTATATTTTTGTCTAGTTTGTTTGAAAAGGGCTCACATCCTGAGCAAAAGTTGCTGTAGGCTGTAGTCTAAATAATGCTGGTTGCTGAGCCCCAGCTGTTTACACATTTTTTTACATTTTATAGTATACCTGTTTCTTTCCGCAGATTACATTCTGCTTATTCTGATCAGCTAAATCAACACACAAATATCAGCCTTGTGCCCTCCAGTTGGCTCAGTGCAATCAGTGTTCAATACTAAATAAAGTGAGGGCCTGTCTTTAAGAAGCTACTAGTTTAATTCCAAGTAAAACTTGTTTTAATAAATTCGAAGCCACAGATACTTTTTACTCCGGTTGTTATATCAGATGAACATTGAAACCTAGCTTTTTACCCCATCCTGGGTTTGCTTTGTTTTTCTTTTCTCTCACCTGTAAGAAGTACAAAAAATGTAGTATAACAAAACATACTATTTTTGCATGTGGTTACATTTTACTGGTATTTGAAAATTCAAAATAATACAATGTTTAGCTGATCTTTTCCATGTGACACCATCCATTTGGTGCTCCTAAGTCCATTGCCAACTCCATTATCTTTGTGCTGTATACCCTTTAGACATAAGGTAGAATTTATTATGGTATTCTATGATTCAAACATATAAAATTATCAGTTATCACAATGGTGAGAACAGCTTCAGCTACCCACCTTCTTCTGCTTGGTAAACTGCATACGCAATCACGCTCTTTTATTTCAGTTTTAGGCACCAACCAGAAACTTAACTACTCAAATAACCAGGGAAATTCCCTCAAACAGGAGCAGAAGCAAAACTGTACCCCAAACTGTAAGCAGCCACAATTTTTTTCAGGGAGAAAAGGAAAGAGAAGGTTACAGAAAATTTGCCTGGTGCCACATGCGTATGAATATTCAGAACCAAGGACGATACATTCCTTATCCCCTGTCTATGATTGGAGTTAATAAGCAGGTACTTCATCTATAGCACGATTACTCTGGTAACACTGATTTTTTTAATTTGAAAATAAATGCATGTTTATCTTGTGAAGCAGTTTGCTGTCAGAAGAAAATATTTCATTGGTTAAATTGCTTGAAATAAAGAGCTCAAGCACATGGATTGTTATCATCACCAATCTTTTCAAGCAGTTTCAATTTCTTTTTCATCTAGTTTTATTTACTTTTTTTTTTTTTTTTTACTTACTTACTTGTTTTCCTTCAAGAGAGACATTGCGTATACATTTTGATTTCACCCTTGAACACTGAAAGGAAATACATTGATTACAAAATATTTTTGCAAGTGGAAGGTTCTGTGCAAACAAGGGGAATGTAAAGAAGATTACACATGGTAAGCATGCACTGAAATAAGCTTGTCAATAAGATACCAATATTTCAAATGTGAAAACACATTTCCAGCTGGAGCAAGATTAGCAAGGGTGTTTATGAGTGTATATGCTTTAGTCTTTAACTGGTTTTTTTTACTCCCATGACACAAAATGGAACTTTCAGGTAAGGGTACGTTGTGTGCTTTGTGTGCAAAAGACCTGTGTGTTATGTATAAATAAAAAAATGATGTAACACAATTGTTATAAGTATTTCAGGTGAACTTCAAAAGCAAGAATATGAAGCAGAAACAGTAGTGGAGACTTCAGGACAATGTAGCTTTTAAAAGTGTTTTTAGGAATCTAGTCTGATGTCTTCAGTGTTTTAGTTTTCCCTTGCAGATAGTATAACATATTGGTCTAGACACAGTCCTGCTGCAGCACATTTCAGTCTGGCTATACGCAGGATACATTTGTTTTGCTGTCTGATTCTACTCCTACCTAGTAATGCAGCACATACAAACAACAAAGTTTTATTTCTAAAAAAAAAAAAAGAAAAAAAAAGTCTCTTTTATCTTCCCCTCTGAAGTGTACAGACATAACAGCTGTTTCAGTAGGATGGAAAAACATTGGGAACTACAATAAAAGAAAACAAAATCAGCAGTCTGCAATAGCTTATGTGACTAGATCAAATTGGTATGCTTTTGGCTTCTGTTTTTGTTTTTCCTTGCAATCATTACTTTTCAACAAAACTCTGTGTATCAGGTTATTTTTCTGCAGATTTCAAACACTGTTATACCTGAATGACTTGCTGCAAAACACACCAAAGTAATTGCACTTCCAGAATGACACTTCTTTTTTGTTCCTTATACAATTCCTTTTCAGTGCAGCGATATGACAGTGTTGACCAGAGCTCTCTCCTGGTATCTTTTGAATATGAAACATCACTGAACAAATGCTTCATCAGGTACATGTACAGTGCATAATTTTCTTGCTGAACTACATCCCTGGGGAGAGACTGCCTGTAGAGGCTGTTCTAACTAAATTGAATCCTGCCTGAGAGGATTTTTTATTTCACTGTTACGTGTAATGTGAAGTCATTCCTTTTTAAGAGATGTTCTCAGAAAGGCTGTGTATGTCTCCACAACCAAATTTGTTGCCTTGCAGACAGAGCAGGGATGTGCAGAGCCGAAGGGAAGGTTGCAGAAGGTGGCTACCTTAGCATCCATGAGGTGCTGAAAGACCTGCAAAGGTGCCTGACAGCCTCCCATAGACAAGCTCTGCAAGATGACATCCCAAGACTCCAGCAGAGTTGGTTCATGATAATCTGTTTGCCAGACACTCACACCAACACACAAATCTCTCTAATCTTTTTAAGACCTTGCAAGTTTCTCAACATACCCTCTCAAAATATTTTTCTACAAAAATTATTTTTTTGTGGTTCCATTTTGGGGCAACTCATCTGAGTAGATACAGCAACTCTTGACAGAAGATTAACTCTGTTTCTTATATTTGATAAAACTTCAACACTAAAGCAAGTGAAGTTTATTAAAACTTAAAAATTTAGCACATAAATGTTCAGACCAAGAGAAATCTGTGGACATAGGACTGTTAAACATAAAAAAACTTTGAAGGTATGTTTTAAATCTAGAATATCAACTCTAAAAATAAAGAATATTTTCTCCATTCTAGGCGTTTTCATAGATATTTTTCCACACTGCTTTTGGATGACAAAGCTAAATCCACATATGTTATTCTTGCCAGATTGATATGAGTACCAATTAAGCTGTTTTTCAGTATGTTCATGATTACATCATTTTTGTAGCTGTGCTGTAAGAATATGTATTTTTTTCCAGCTTTCCCAGTCTATATGTGTGTATGTTTAAGATATATCTATTCATGTTTTTTCTTTTTTTTTTTTTCCTGCTTATTTATAACATAACTCTGCCATCAGCTGAAGTTTTGACAGCTATCTTAAATGGATCAGAACATCATCCTTATTTTCAGCTTCTGGTGCTCCTTTTGTGCAATTCTTGCTTTTCTATAATCTTATAATGATTGAACATCCTCTGCTTGCTTTCTGTAGTTTGCTTAATCTTTGCTTGTCTGCAGTTCTGCTGTGCTATATCTCTATCTACTCTTTTGTTCATGTCCTACATTTCCTTAGCCTTCTTTTTTGTCCTTGCCTTTCTCTATTTTTGTCTTCTGTCTTTAATCCCACTTCATGTTTTCTTTGGAGAATTTCAAAATGTTACACTGACTTACCAGAAAATCCCTGCAGGATTTAATTTTCTCACAGCATCTTGGGAAACAGTGCTCATGCTGAATTCATGTCACTTGAGAATTTCTGGCTAAATAGACAAGATGTTGAAGGACTGAATGTGGAACAATTGAAGGTAATAGCTAATTTTAATCTTATTCTGTTAGACATTGTCTAATCATACAGTAATGCATAAGGGAAGAACTACAAGCAGGAAATCCCCAACATCTTTCAGGTAAATGTGGAAACTAGTTGTGCTTAGCTCACATATCTAAATGACTAAAACTGATATGAAGAGATATGCTGTTCTTTTTTGGGGAATTCCTTTGGAAGTTTCATCTCTGTATGTTATTTCCCACAGAAAATTCTAAAAGCTGACATTTTAACAACCAGCCTCCCTGACAAACTGATTGTGCATTGGTCTACAAGGAATACAAGGAACATCACCTTGAATTACATGCAGAGAACAACCAGATGAAAGTCCTTCACTCCTGCAATGAAAACCTGTTGTGTTTCTTCAGAGCTCTAGGTTTTTCCTTCAGTGTTCTGGTTCATGGTACGTCAGAAGGTTGTTTCTCAGAAAATATCTAGAAGGATCTATATGTATAAGAGTACAGATCTACATGCATAAGAAATTAAGAGTCTAATTTTCTTTTGGAGCCACCTTATAACTGGCTTAACAAATACTGCTTGTATGACATACAAAACAGGTAATTCAGAGATAAAGGACATTATGTTTTTGCACATTAGCATAAAAAAGTAGTTTTCTTTATTCACCCTCTCAAAAACACATCTTTTAGTATCTTCAAATGTTTGAAATCTCAAATCATGTATTTCATTATGTCAAAGGAGTCTGAGAAACTATGATGAGAAACATTTTTTAACCTGCAAGTGAAATCTACAAACACTTAGAATATGACCTTCAGGTTGAATGTTCAGGTCACTGTTTCTTCAGCTGTTGAAGGTGATGGGAATGGGAAATCAAAGGCATGTGTTAATCAGGAACAATACAATACACAAGTACTATTCTGTGGCTTGCATGTCAACAGCTTATATGTTGAATGAAGTTAGCCTGGTAACCAGGAAAAAGGTGAGACTGCAGTCAAATTACAGAGAAGAACTGTCTTATCTTTTAATAAATCGAAGTTCTCAGAAATCTGCATAAGAGTGGGAATACACCTCTAGTTTGGAACAGAAGACCTTAACAAGAAGCAACCAATAAGTTAATGTGCTTTCTTTTCGAGGAAAGAAAGCAATTGTGACTTACATCTCTCTGAATTTATCTTCCTCTGTAACAGTCTGGAAAGAGATACTACTCTATGGTCCTGACTCCTCACTATTCTTTTATCTTCTGAATTTGGTGATGCTGTGAAGTTGTGTGACTGGATCCTACAGGTAGAAGAAAGAATGACTGATATAAACTCACTCACTTGAGAAATACTAACAAGTTTCTTGTTTCAACAAATAATTCAGGTGTTACCCTTGATCTTCCTGAGTGCTGAGCTAGTCCCTAGTTGGTATCTGAAATGGACTTTTATTCTGTAGCAATACTAGCAAACTGCCAGAAGATACTTTAATTTCTACACAACCTGGATGCATTTTAAATTATACTTTGCAGAATGTGATTGTTTTGTTTTGTTTTGTTTTTTTACTGGGTTTGTAACAAACTAACAACTCCTGATGAAAAATTCAATTCTGTCTCCTTCCTTACATGTAGATACTTGAAAAAAAATATTCTTCTTCAGTTAGTTATTATCACGCCTGAGTGGTAGACTAATAAAAACTACTTTTTGCTGGATTTGCATTAGTTCATTTGGAACTCTGGCATGAAGTGGTTGTGGATCCACTGATCCTAGTGTATAAAAGATGCCTGAAATTACACTGTCTGTCTCATTGCTGTGTAACATTCGCTTCAATGAGAAAAATTTCAAGAATAAACAGGCGGTCTTCGTGGCATGCTCGGTCCTCTTCTGTCTTACGCCAATTTTTCTGGTCTACCTTGTAAACCTGGAAACTTTAGGTGAATAATTGAGCTTAATGTGCTCAGTGCCTAGTTAAATAAAAAAACAAACAAACAGACAAATTCAGTCTCTTTTCCCTAGAATCATAGAATGACACACGGCACTGGAACAAAATACTTAAAAGCTGGGGCAAGATCAGACAGCTTCAGGCACCTTCCCACTAACATGGGCAATACAGCTGAACACTGTTCATTTGTTCTTGTGGCCAAAATCTCACAGTTTTATTTAACTTGGTGATGTTGGAGTACCTCATTGTGCATCTTTATATGACAATAAAGATATTAAATTGAGTATGTAAACACTTCCTTGACTCTGCACAAGGGAACCTTGGAACTTCTTTTTGTAAAGAGTGTTGAGTCTGTCAGGAACTGCTTTTCCAATCTCACTGGGGAAAAACCTTTTATATTGTTTTTTTTCTAGTTACAAGTGAATGAATAACTGCTTCCAGAAAAAAAGCATTGCTAGGGAAAGTAGAATACCTATGGGGAATGTGCAAGATGTCCCTCTAATCTTGTTGAGATAACATACGCACTGTGATATATCAAGCACGGTGGAAAGATGGGTATTCAGAACACAGACTGTTTGGAAGAGATTAATTTGAAGGTAAAGATGGCAATGTAACCTTAGGAGAACACCATGATTAAATAGAAAGTACCTTTTAACTGCTGGCATTGCAAAAAGATGTCTGTGATTTGCTGTACACTTCTTTTCTAAAATGAGCAAAAGGACTAAATCCTACAAATTTGTCCAACTCTCACTAAAGCCAACAGGAATTTTTCATGTTTATAAAAGGGTAAAATTCTTTCTGCTAGAGAATATGAACCCATGTTCAGCAGCATACAGAGATTTGTTTTGAATTATAGCACTTAAAACAACAGGTAAACACTAGTAGATCTCTGTGTAACGAATGCTCAATAAATATAATTCTTTGAGCTCCCATGGTGTGCTGCTTCTTCAATACCTTTTTTACTGACATCTAAGCACTGATTTATTTATCTGACAAGAAAGGTTACGTGCATGTATCCTTAATTTTTACTATGGCTTTTTCTTAGCACTAACAATATAGTGAAGTGTTCATTACAATTTCTGTTTTTGTATTCTATTAAACTTATGAAATTAACTTCGGGTCTGAAACTTCCTAAACTTTGCTTCTGTCTACGGGTGCAATTTTTGTAAAACAGTTCCAGAAAAATTATTCAGATTCTTCTGAGTAATAGGAGAATAAAAGTGCATACCGATTAGCATTTTAAAACAGTAATGAGCAGTAATAACTGAAAACCAAGTGAGGTGAAAAAGGGATTACACATTTTGCATGCAAAAAGCTATTACTTTTACTGAAGTGACCTGAGCTAAGTTATAGGTTTGTTCTTCTATAGGCAATATGTGAGGATTGGGGGAAAAAATGAATCTTAAAGCTATTAAAAGGACTGTTAAGAAGATGCTTTGAAATGGATAGTTCCTAAAGGCTATAGGCTATGCAAGAATAACAGCAGTTAAAAGGATGAAAATTGTAAAGGTCTTGCCACTTCTTTTGACTCTAAGCCAAGTAGATTGAAACCATCATGATTTTGATGACAGATCTGAGCATATAACACTATAAATACTTTGGTTTCATGTACATTGTGTGGATGCAGGTCAACATTAAGGGTCTAGCCTGAAATGACATTCAGAGAAAAACTGAGTGTGGGGGACTCTCAGCCATGATAAAACCTGCCCTTTTTAGGTGAGGGGCACACCATTCCTGGCACAGTCATCTTGTGCGATCATCTGCCTTTTCAGCAATGTCACGTGATTACCTCGTTTGTCCCCAAAATTGTATTGCTAAAGTAATTTGAATTGTAGATAACTGAATTTCACCTGCCTGCCTAATGGTGTGGACTGCGACTACATCTGTCCTCCAACATGAAATGGAGGGGTGGGTCCAGGATTAAGAAACAATCTGGATGTGATCCATCTCCAGTGGCATACTGCTTGGCATCTGTGGAGTCAGAGTTTAAATTATTCTAAGGTGCACAGTTTCTTGGTAGTAAGCTACAGCTACCTGTAGGTGGTCTTATAAATGGGAAAGCACTGTGCACTCTGACATTAGCCAAAGTCTTTCAGCAAATGGATGCACAGGATCCCACACAGTCATATAGGGGATTCATCTGAGAAATGCAGGCTTCTATTTCTGGTAATCATCCACACTGAAAGAGTCATCCTACTACTCCCTTCATAGCGAGAGGGAAATAGCCACTTTCAGGGCACGATGACTTTTACCCTAAGGTGAATATCTAAAAGAGGGCTGATGAATCACTCTTCAAAAATGATCATTCCTTTCCACCAACTGTGAAAGGAGCTCAGCTTGGTTATAAAACTCTGCAATGTAGACCTCTAAAGTTATGTACGATGTATCCTACCTCTGGTGTCCAATTTATTACAGTCTTTATTTATGGGAAATGGTAATATTACAGAATACTACCTAAGGGATTTTTTTTTTTTTATTACTGTACATATTTTATGTATACCTCTTAGCAGAGAACAAGTCTATCACTACTTTTAACAAAAGAACATGACAGGCCTTTTCACATCAGCAGCGAAGAGCAAAAACCTTTAAAAATACCTAGCAGATGCTAGCTAGTATATTCAAACAAATGAGAGCCTGCTTGTAGGTATAAGCCACAGCCATAAGTTATAGTAATTTTTTGTTCCATAAAGTAGCGTAAAAACAATTTTTACATTATCCTTCATATTAACTTTTCCTCAGCTAGATGCATTCCAAGTTTTTCGCTTATACACAGAAGCCAAAAAAAGAAACTGAGGGTAAGAGCAAACAAACATATTATGCATTACTTAATTGAAAGGTCACAAAATTATTCTGAGCTTTCTTGTCTGCAGAATACTTACGTTCACTAATATTTGTACTTTGACTCTTGACATCTGAGACATTTCCTGGCAGACAGTTGTGCTTGCTTAGAGATGGGACTATTGTCATAGGAATCAGAATAGAAGGTTAGAATTACTTTTTCTGCATAAACTTTCTCTTCAGAAATAAAAGGTTCAGGTTTTATTTTAAGTCTGTAGCAACAGAGAGGGTAGTGATTTAAATGCCAAAAAAAGAAAGCCTCAAGAGAAGACCTAGGATTTATTTATTTCAACATTTTAATTAATTCTTCTCAAAGAACAAATCACAAAGCAAAACAGATGAGAACTCTGGCTTATTCTGCAAGAATAAAATCTCCTTTTATAAAACCAGGAATCTGTTTATTGTATTCAAAGCTTGTCTATAACAATGACCTCAATCCAAGAAGCTTTCTACTACTACATCAAGTGCAATGTTAGACTCGGTGACTGCAGCCCTGTTTTTAAAGGCAAAGGCAAACACCAGAAGGTTTGAAACAAGATCCAGACCACTGAGGGGTTTCTAACACAGGAGATGACATTTTAGACGGCATGGTTACAGATCAGGAGTAGAATTTATGATAGTCAGTTATAATACTTGGCCTACTAGGGTGGCAAATATTTGTCCTCTACCTTTCATTTTCTGTAAATCTAGATTCCATTTTTTAAGAAGCTAATGGCAATAACCAAAATTACATTAAAAGTTTGGAGTATTTTTTTAAAATTCCACCAACTTTTTAAAAAATCATTTTCTGGTTAGCTCAAAAGTAAGATGATTAGTAGCTGAGAATCAAGCTGAGATTTTCTTACTTCCAGGCACTGTATCAGAGTTTCTGCAGCTCAACAACATCTCTAAAGGTCTCATTGGTTTTATAGCTTAAGTTTCTGTTTTCTAAAAATCCTACTTGTAATAAAGAAGTCAGATATTTCCTCTTTAACTCTAACAAAAATGATGATAACTGATGAAATACACTGAAATATATAGCCTCTAAATCCAAAATACAATTTTCAATAACTGTTAATTGCTGCTGTTACTATACATATAGGTTACTTTAAGATATCTCCATAAATGTATTCAGAGCTGACTGATGTTTTATTATGATATGACATGCAAAGAAAAACTGTTCATGCATTCACAGAAATTCAATACTTTTTGCTTTAAAATTTTGCAGTAACATTAATGTCACTTTTACAGAAAATTTTTTCCCCGTTTATTCTTCATGCCTTTCGTAACTCTATTACAGGAGCGCATATTTCTCAAATGTTAAGAAACACAGTTAAAGTCATGGCAAAGCTTTCAGTAATCCTCACTAATGTAATTTCAAGTACTGTGTTACGTCATGTTGCTGATAAAAACTTTTTTAAGGTTTGGCCAAGATCATGGCTTGTGGGCCCTTTGATACTGACATCATTTCAAACATGGATATCACAGTGTCTTTGTGGAGACAGCAAGGTGGTTTTGTAGGGTGTCTGTGAGGTGCAGAGTCTGCATACTGTGAAACAGGGATGGGCTGATAACATAAGGATGAAAAAATAGATTCCAAGAAAACCTTACATTAAAGAGTTGTCAAGAGCACCTTTTGAAATTGCGAGTTAAAATGAAGTTGCTTTCTAGGAACCTCTACATTTTATGGAAGAGTTTTTATTTTGTTTGCAAAGTATCAGGGTGAACTGAGGAAAGATATTCTGCTGCTTCTCGTTCAGTGATGATCCACCAGATTTTTTTCAGTCTGTCAATTCTTCAGTGTTTTGTTTTTTTTTCATAGAGCATTTTAAGGCTTTCTAAAACAAGACAACTAGGAAAAAAAACACATGTTTTTCTGTGACTGAAATTCATAAATTACAGGATAGGGAGACTGATACCTTGTTAATCAGCAGAGATGGCGTTACTGTTTTAGACACAAACATGAGGAAAGTTAAAAAAAAAAAAAAAGTATTTTATTATCACATTTATTATAACATAGGTGAAAATACAGGAAAGTTTTAGGTACACATTTCCTAAAATAGAAAATTATCAATTGTTCCTGCATTGTCTTTAATAGCATAAACAGAACTGTGTTCATTGAAAGACTCTACTATTTGCATGTTAAAAGGACGGCTGAAATAAAATAAGCTGTTCACTGCATTTGATTCATTTCTTACTAAAATAGGGAATACAGTATTTGAATGGTTGTCTGATTTCAAAAGAGCAGCAATTATTTTAGATAATAAGAGTCCATAGAGAGAGTGTAACAGCACAGTCTCACCAAACAGGACAATATGCTGTTGATTTTTGACCTTCTAACATTCTGGACTGTCAGAAATTTTCAAAATGACCTTTCATGCTGCAATATATTTGGCATTTCGTCTGGCTCTGATTTTCCTGCCTATGTGAGTGGGCGCAACTGCTGCTAATGTAAGCTTTTCACCTGAGCAGATGATTCATGCACATGCCTGCACACACACAGAGTAGCAGTGCTTTATCAACATTCTGAGAATGAGACCTATGTCATGCTACAGATTATATCTCTCAGCTCCTCTTCCTCATTAAAAAAACTCACAATTTTTGTTTAATAAAAAGTTTTCAATGTTTAAAAAGTATTTTTCAAGGAATTGAAGAATGTTTTTCAGGTAAAAAGAGAAATCATATCTCAAATTCCAGTAAAAAAATAACAACTAATATTTTGCTACTATAATTTTTTATGTACTTAGAAGAAAGACATTTCTTTTCCAAAGTGAACAAAATCAAATGGTAAATGTACAGTGGTCTCTAAAAATGAATGTTATTTACCTTGACTACTTCACTATACAAGTAAAAAATTCAGCTTTTCAATTTCCAGCCTCTGGAGACTTTTCAATCATTAATTAATTGCTTTCAGAGGCCTATCACATTAATTCTCTGAGGCAAAAGAGGTGGAGAGGTATGGGATAAAGAATTTAAATCAGGCTTCTGACAGATTTGCAGAGGCAATTTAAAATTAAATGGTGGGACTCTTGCTGACCCAGGCTTCTCTGACGGAAGTGAGCTTCCCCCATCCACTGCTGGGAGAGGTATCTAATCCGGTTGTGAAATGGGCTGAAAGGAACTGGCACACAGGAGGATCAGAAGTTCCTGCAGCCTCTCTTAGAGGGGCAGGCAGACAGAAAGGGTCAGTAACTTGGATTTTAATCTCCCTCCAGAAAACCATCAGATCATTGGTTTGCAGAGACATACAAGAATCATGAGCACTGTTTGCTTTTATGTGGGTAGTTACATAGGAGAGCTCCACTGCTGTAAGAGGCCAGGCTGACTTCCACATTGCTAAACTTGAAATTTTATTTTCCTTTGTATCAATCAATCAATCGAACAATCAATATCATTTTCGATAAGTGACATTCCAGAGGACTTCATTCCATCGTTGTAAAATACATTAAATAGCTAAGAGACTACTCAAAACTCCAAAATGAGTTTATTAGTGTTAATAGGCCAAGACTTTCCTCTGGAAGAACAGAATTTTAAAAAGACATGTATATTTTATTCACCATGCTTCCAATTCATTATTTCACAAGCCAAGATGGAGCCATCATCAGTGGGTTTTGATTCCAAATTCATAGAATATATTATTTTGTTATGTACGAGGCTAGAAGCATACTGTAAATCCTTCTCTCTGTAAGCTTTCCACCTCCACAGAGGTTTAGCTGCCCAGGACCAAGGGTTCAAAGCTCTAATTGATATGGCCCAGTTGTATAACTTCAGCTTGGACTGCTGAGAAAATTTCAAAGTTGTGAAAAGTTGCTGCTCTAAGATCTCTGGAGCCACACAAGATCAGAACCATAGAACTATTTAAAAACAAACAAACAAACAAACAGCAACAACAACAACAAAAAAACACAACAACAACAACAACAAAACATCAGGGAGAACTATATTATCATTACCTTACCTGTTTCAGTCTAAGTGCTGCCGTTTGCATTGTTCAGGAAGAAACTAGACCTTTGCAGAGGTGGAAGAAAAGTAAGAAATCAGGTAAAGGCTGCATTAATTCCAAATAAATACTTCAAAGTTGTGATGAACTGCTATACATGAATATGTTAAGTGCTACACAAATTCTCCTTACCTGCTGGGCTGCACACACCAGGATCCCGGTTCTTTACTTATGAAAATATGGTCTCTTCTGGAAAACACCTGCGGTCCCTCATGCCAGATTTAATCTCCATGGAAACACATTAACTGAGGAAGAAATGTGCTGGGAAGGGAAGGAGTAGGACTGGTGCACTGCTCATTCTTACCCCAAGACTGAAGCCAGAACATTACCAGGACATGCAGAAGAGGAGCTCCTTTGAATTATATACATGTTGTCGGTTTCCAAATCGGCAATATAGCTCATAATTAATATAATTTTTTGTTGAGTATCAGCAAAATGTGTAGTAAGACCATCAATGTTAGGAGTGTTGTTAATTCCATGTAAGGAATGCCACACAATCTGCAAGAAAACTTCTAAATTTACAGTTGTAAATAAAAACAAGGAAGCACCCTCATTTTGCACATACACATTGATAAATACCAACCAGGAGAAACTGTATAATACCTCCTTGCAGATACTAGTTGCTGCTTTTGGAGGCAGAAGAATGAAAATTTTCCACAATCTTACCTAAACCTCACCAAGGGTTCAATAATGAAATAATTTATTTCATTATTCTTTCCAGTTTTGTTAAACACTTTTAGTCTTGAAAAAAATTGCAAACACTCAGGCCTTTATATCACTGTCAATTTGAACTCAAACAAAACCTTTCATTATAGAGTCTGGAATTAACCTATGCCTCATGAATTCAAGTTGGCCCTTATGCAATAATTTATCTACAAATCATTTAGACTCTGTTGCTAGAATCTTGGCATATTTCACTGCAGTACATTTCTTTAAAGAGGCCTGTAGTTTTCACATGTGTTGCTCCTCCATTTTGAATGGTTAGCAGACTCATTACTCGCAGTGCAAGAGGCTTGTCTTGCTGTGCACTTGAAAGAGCCGAGGCTGTGACACCACCTCGTTTATCAGATCCAGCTACCTGGTCAACGAGGCTCCTGATCCCTCTGCACTCTGTCACTCCACAACATCTCCTCATCTCTGCTAAAGGCAGAATACTTATGAAATCTCTCCCTAATCCACTCTCATAAAAATCTATCAGGTGATATTAAAAGAACGAATTATAATACATCAACAAATCTCAAGATCTCTAGAGTGCAAACAGGACCCGTAGACAATGAGCACCTGCGTCCGGGAAACTCATCAGCTAATGCAGTTGCTTTTGAGAGAGTGTGTGTCCTACAGTTCAGATTAAAGCCACATTTCAATAAGTATATAGAAATAAAATCTAATAGTCTTGTGATGCTGTTGATTACTGAAATTATTTTCTTAAATGTATATATATATATGTTCAAAAAAAGATGCTTGAATATATTTGCCAGGTTTAAATGATTAGGCCCACATGCCAGAATAAAAATTTAAACAGTTTACGTGCTAAACTGCTTTAGCATCATCAAAAGCAAAACATAGAGTCTCTGCATACGCAGTCTATGGTCTCCTGTCATGTATACAAAACCAGGCTGAAGAACTCAGACAGTAAAGGAATATTTGTTTCCATTTTAAAGGGTGATAATCCTAGTGCCAGAAAACATTCTTCTTTTTGAATACTGACTATAAAATGTCCTGGGATCAATGGAGTCACAAATGCATGTTATAACACTTTATCAAAAGAAATTATTCTTCACAGAACTTGAAGTAGGAACAGGAAATATCCATACTCTTTTTTTTAGCTACCTGGTGATTAGCTACACTGTTCTTCAAGTTGTTTAACATCATTCTTCTTCTCCTCTACGGCACTTCAGAGCTTCACAAGAATCTGGCCCTGTTGACTCTTAATATAAGTTCATCTAACTACTGTGTCCACTTTTTAGTCTTTCTAAACAAGAAGAGATTTCTCAAGAATGGCTGATTCAGAGGGATTTCTGAAGAACATAGTTCTGCCTTTTCTAAAGCCATTCTTATAGCTGGAAATTCCTAGAAACTTAAGTATTTGACTTCTCATATTTTTGCACTGCCACAGGATGTCATTAGATATTGAATTCTTAAATATTGGGGCAGAGGGAGGAGGGAAGAGGGAATAAAATCTTGGAAATTGTCAGTATCATTGTAGGCTTAATTTTTTTTCTGTCTTTTTTTTCTGGATTTATGCCATTTACTAAACCAGTGAGCTAAAGTGGCCAGTGAGAATAGGTAAGAAAAATGTAATAGCAGTGTCCAATGTCTTGTAACAATGTCAGAGTTAACTTCCCTTGTTTAGCTCTAACTCTCAAAATAATTGTCCTATAGTTTGGGAATACTTCAGCTTCATATTAAGGACTGACTGAAGTGAAGATTAAGAGGAAGGTAAGAATAATTTGGTATGTAAATAAGGCCTCAACTTTACCTCTTTCAGGAACTACTAAGCGTGTGCTAAAATACTTTGTAGAGTGGATATACAGAGAATTCAAGCATCATTGTGCAATAGAATACAGTACTCAGGGGAGCAGTGAAACCAAGAGTTGGTTAGTAGCAGATTCCACAATAAGGCAACAAAGACTAATGAGCAAATGGAAAAGAAAAATGAAAGGAAGAGGATAGGAGACATTTTGAGTGGGAAAACTCTACTGAGAATAAGAGGATTTATACAATGAACTTAATTTGAAATAAAATTTCGCACCATGATAGGAAAAGAACAGAGATCACAACACAGAAGTACATGAGTCAAAATGAAAGCAATGGAGAGTATCTGAGTCCCTTCGCTGCTCGGGTCCTTGTAATACACTTACACTGTGTGGAAGGACCTTTAACATTTGTTCTGAACTAAGCAAATGCACTTATTGGATTAAGTTGAAGATGTGGAATGTTTTTTGCAGTTCTTAATATTTTCCTGAAAAATTCCTCATAATATTTGTCAAAGAAAATTGCAATAAATTATCATCATTCTGCATGAAATAGTTCTCCCCATCAAAAAGGGAGTACAAAGTGGTTGACTTAAAAGCTTACAGAAAAATATTATTTCTGAATAGTAAGTCATCCCAATCAAAATCAAGCTTTAAAAAAAAAAAAAAATGCAGAGTTTAAACCTCTCTATATAATAATGTATGCTTAATGAATACAAATCTTTGAAGCAGATTATCATAAACTCTGCTGTAGGTTTATTACATCACTTATTGTCCTTGGTGGATGTCTAAAGTAATTCATTCTATGAAATGTGACTTTTTAACTGAAATATTAATGATATGGTAGTTTAATGTGTATTAATTGAAATAACATCTGAATTACTAATTGTAATCTGAAGGCTCTTGGATGTATTATAGTTTATTGCCATAGTTGTGTTTTATACCTGCTTTCACGAACATTTGTTGAAGATATATTTTATATTATATAACACAGTTCTCAAACTTTGTACAGTATTTTTAATCTTTGCGATTTGTTCTTTATTTTCTTTCACATGTAAATTCTGTTTTAAAACCTTGTGGCACAGCAGCTGGGTTTCCTACCCAGCTTGTCTTCCTCTGCTTTCTAGTAAAACCATCTTGATAGCTGTTTCATTGAATAAAAATATTCTTTCTGCCTGAGTTAAAATTCCAACCCAGGATGATTGTCCCCTCAATGACCTGACCAAGACTGTTGTAAATTTCAGCATAGGTTCTCAACTGGAAAAAATTAATTTTACAGAAATTTTTACACCACTGTCTTTTCACCTTACAAAATCCTTTTCCTATCTTTGTTTCCAATTTCTCTGTTCTTTTTACACTTTCTTTATCACAGCAGAAGTTTTTTTTATATAGAACAGCTAAGAAAATTAATTGCAAAAAGAGAAAAGACCTCACAATACCAGACAAGAATACTAAGGTACAGAGCTTTTTACAACAGGAAGTATCTTCCAGCTGAAAAATAACTCATCTGTGATGTTGCTAGTTTTGATTTTTGTTTTGCATTTTTTGGGGGGGACGACTTGTTTGTTTTGTTTGGGGGTTTTGGGGCTTTATTTGTTTGTTTTTAGGCCATGTTTTAACTTTTATAATATAAAGAACATTGTCTATACTTTAAATAGACTACCTTGTGATAGATGAGAAAATGGAATTTCTTGTAAGTGACAAGTGCTGATACCCACAACCTTTTCTGAGTGAACTTCCAAAATTTTCAATGGAGAAAAAAAATTCTAAAGTGTTTTTACTCAGGAACAATGAAACAGCTTGATATTTTGTTTCAGAATATATGACTGGGACAGTATAAGATCAATCTGTTCACCTCCTTGACAAATAATGAAGTAAATGGTAATACAGTGATGCATATACTGTAACTTCTTCAGTCTGTCTTCCGGGTGAGATCAGTGTTGGTTCTTCTTCTTGTCTTCTCAAGGCTATTGTCTCGGTGCCCAATCTCTTGCTTAGAGTATAGCACCAAAATCTGGACAAAGTATTCAGACTGAAGCCTTATCGGTAGTGCCTTGAGCAGAAAGACAGCTTGACACATTGTCAAAATCCTTATGCCTGTTTATCACAGTATAATGCTACTCAGTCATGATCCATCTGGGTTCATCTTCATCTCCAGATCTGCTTTTCCAGTTTGGTTGCTCAGATGTGTAATTCCCATTCTGGATTTTTTGATCTCACTGTCCCTACCTGTATGTAAACCTGATCTTTCTCCTTATGAATTACATTTATTTTCCTAATAACTTCTGCAGTTTCTCAAGATCATTTGCCTTTTAGTACTCCCCTCAAGCATGTTTGTAGTTCCTCCTAGCTTGATGCCAGTTCAGATTTAAGAAGTAATACTTTCTTCCTTTTGTTTCTGTATACATTTTGCTTATACACATAATATTCTCTATCAGGCAACTGCACATTTATCTTAATTATGTATAGAATTTCAATTAATGTTCAATGCATTACCTAGGAATCAAATCAAGCTTTCTGCCTGTCACAACAAAAAGAAAGCAACTGAAGAATAATAAGGTATACATTATGTATTAGTGCCTAATCCAGCAAAATGTAAATTAAACTGTTTACATGAGTAAGGACTACCTAAACAAAAAGTCTGCTGAAACAGGACCTTGGTTTTCCTACCTTTCAATTTCAAATTCCTCAAAATGCTTTCATTCACACTTAAGAGGGCAGAGGCAAGATATTGCATACATGACTTTTTTTGATATATTACTTTTTTGTCTTATTCAGGATTAAACCACTTGGACATTTCAAGACACAAGAGCATACAAAGCATCAGAATATTCCAAATGTAACAAAGGTAATAAAAATTACCTATGCTTAGAGATTAACATTGATTTCTAAATTAGTCAGGAGCTGACACTGAACACGCAATACTGAGAGAACAGAATAATTCTTTTTCTTACATCTGCTATACATGGAAAGAATTATTTTTTTCTTTCTCTTCAGCTGCAGGACTAGCATGTATTTCCAGATAAGAATTCCTTACAATATTTGCAAATTAGGACATGAATAATTGAAAGTGTTTGGAAGTGACTCTGTTCACTGGGGAAATGGTATAGAACTTATTCAATCATCTGCAGTGAAATGTAAGTATATTTCCTTCATGTGCTGCATAAATATTTGATTAACTACTCTGCAAAGCATTAGTGAAGCATCTGCTCAGCATGAGACTGAAACCTGGTTGACACCAATAAATAGAAGGAATAAACTCCGCCCAGTGGGAAATGTCAAATGCAAGTCAGAAAATTTCAGTCTTTTTGATATTGTGATTTATTGAGTTGAAAAAAATAAGAAAATAAATATTTAAGATGATGGAACTGAAACAAAAAAAGGTGTAGGCACTTACACTAACATATTATCATGATGTGTGAACTCTGGTGTTTTGTCATTGTATGGTTCATTTGGAATTCCTGTTTCCTTGTCAGCATTTGGATTCACCAACTTACCAGATAACAAACAAACAAACAAACCAAACTTTCTGAAAAACTCCATTCCCCATTAATGGTTATTGTTCATATGAGCCTTTAAGAAGTAGTAATTTCATGGGTGCATAGGAAAAAAAATCATCAAACATTTAACCATTTCTAATACTGAGGTAAAAACTTCAATTTTTTGAAAAAGTTCAGAAGTGTTTGACTCTAGCTTTTTTCATTCAATTTTAGAACTAAGAAACACCAAGAATAGTTTTGAAATCATGCTTCAATGTTATCTGTGAAAAAAAGTGACAGTGTCAGCAACTGAAGTTGAAAAAAAACCCCAACAAAACTGTTTCTTAGAGATGTTCCTACAATTAATACAGGCTAAAGATTCTAAGAGATGAAGTGTCTCTGGAAAATCAGGAAGGTCTGAAAAAACAAAGTAATTCTGTGATGATACTGGTATTTCCTGCTGATCATTGCTACAGCTTTGAAAGTTCTGTAATCTCCATGTTGTTCCAGAATAAAGCTAGGAGAGTAAATTCATATATTTGTCAAAATAGAGTTCTTGAATTTGTAGATACAGGACAACAGAGAGGAGCAATTATTCTGCTAAAATTAGTACTTTAAGAAAGGAACAATATTCATATTAATGGCCTTAGGATTTTGACCATTAAGAGATATGGTGAATTAGGGCATTATATATGTGCCTATGGGACACTATATATTGAGACATTCCTTTTTATAGCTCTCTCCAGCTCAGATAAATCTGCAAATCTCATATAAAAGGCATCTTTAGATGTCTTCACCTCACGATAGTAAACTGACAATTCAAAAAAGGCAATTTTGCCTAATACAAGCTATGTTCTTTGTCATATGAATTTTCACCTTTTCATGCATCTAGGAAAGTAAATGCTCATCAATTTTCAATATTTGTCTTTATTCTGTCACGTTATGATTGAGTTATATTCACTTAATTGATCTAATGGAGCATAATCCAATTGAATGCAGTGTTTCATACATTTTGTTATATTGCCAAAAAATTCAAATTTATGTAACAAATTAACCCAATTGAATTACCTCATTTGTTTTAAGAAGAGGTTATATATTTGAATATGGTCTTCTGTTTAATTTATTACACTGAATTCTTCAGGCATTAGAGCACAGTAAAAGTAGAAAAAAATCAAAGGGTAAAAGGAGCGTTTATTCTCCACTGTTTACAGAGTCCCAGGTAAGAGCTAAAAATGGAGAACTATTGCTGAAGCATGGAAACTTTCCTTTCTGACTTTTGCTCACCTGAAATGAATGTATTCAGTAGGTCTATTCCAATTGTATTTTGTGTTTATTTTTGTTCTCCCAAATTGTCCTAGCACTTTTGCATAATGTACCAGTGCAGCTGTAACTTGATGTAATATGAATAAATGATGAAATATCTGAGATGGTTAAAATGTATAGCTCCTCATACTATTTTCAGCTAAGGAAATCTCTCTTGATTTATAGTGTGATATTCTGACTCAATATTACTTATGAGATTTATTGAAGAAGAAATAGATTTCCACAGCTTCCAGTCCATGAAACCTTCATGAGAACAATGCATGATATAATGATAGAGAAAAAAAAAGTTTTAAATATCTCTGTTTGGCAGTCAGCAGCTGAAGTACACAATAATAGATATTCTACACCAGAGCCTTCTTGACTAGATGTCTTTTAGTTTGCACAATATATATTACCAAGTATGATAATAACAAAATAACTTCCAGATACACCAAGAGGTGTGTCTGCACAGACTTGCTCAAAGCTGCAGTGGCTTTTACTGCAGTAGTTTCACAACTACTGTATTTTGAAAGGGTTTCTTAAATCAACATTAAATGTTCCAGTTCACTTCTAAAACCATTTAGATTTTACCCCCAAAATACATTTTTTTTAAAATCTCTCCTATTTAATAGTTTTTTTGTCCACTTCTGCCCAGGCTGTCACTTCTTTCCTTGACCATTATCTATTGAAGTCTACCCAAGACAAAGTAGTACACCCAGCAGAGTTTCCGTAATTGTTCTCCTTAAAAAAACCTCTTCCCTCTTTGTTCTCAGCATTTGGAACTCTCATTTCACTAATTGCCATTCGTAGCACCTCTGTTGGTCTTGATGTAACTGTCCCACCTGTTTACACATCATTCGCCATTCTCTTTAATTTAACCCTTGCTGTGTTATTTTACCTATATGCCAGGATTCTTGTAGCTGACCTGAGTGCATAGCACTTCTGCTCCATTTTTCTACTTGTTCTTCTGATCCACATAATCCATATAACAATAATAATGTAATGAACTTCACAAATGTGTTGGAAAACACATAAAAAAATAAACAATATTCACTCCATCTTAAATAGACGCTCCACAACAAATAAAAGAATAAAACCTATCCAGTAAAACCACCTCAAGAAGTTATATTTAATATTTTATTTTGCAATGACAGGTCTTCTATAATATTTACAGAAGCAGGTTAAAAATCAACCCAAACCCCCTCAATTACTGTATAGCAAGTACAGCGCTTACTTATAAAAGTATTACCAGAAAGTGGAACATTCTACAAATGAACAAAACAGACCTGAAAAAACAATATTTTTGGTATATGCACGATAAAAAGTACCATATCTAATGATTCAATCCTCTGCCGTGCAGAGTGCCTCCTGGAGGGTGTCAAGTGCCTTCAACTCCTAAGTCTTTCTGTCTCTCTCCAAAAGCACTGGGAAATTGAGCTATAAAGCAGTAAGGTACTTCTTTACAAAATAATGCTTTCCATCTGACTTGAAGTGAAATCTTTCAAAGGAGGAATGAAATCTACTGCTGAGACATTCTTGACAGAAAAGCAAGTTGATTCAAGTGGCCAGTACTTATGTTTTTTTGATAACACTTCATCAAATCTTGGTAATCAAAAATGATGGAAAAGGAAATAAAGGGAAAAATACATGGCAGCTAAATGGAACTTTGAACAAACCCCAGACTTTGTGAAGTTTGACAAGATGTGAAAGTTCGAGATTTTATAGTTCTTAAAAAAGACTTCTTTCTATACTGAAAACCATTGTTTCCATAACGTTTGTTTTGCAGAAGACTATTTCATTTCTTGGTTTTCGGATAACATTTTATGGTGATCTGTCACTTCCAATTTCACTCTCAATTTCATCTTTTTTGTCATGTTATGTTTCCTTGCAAATTGCTTAACAGAAATGATTGAATGGGAAATAATAGGGAGAATTTCAAACAAAAATATTCAGGTGTATAAGGGACATGGTACAGGAACTTGCCACCCAGCTCCTACACTGGCATACCACACTTGAAACTCCAAAGCATTGGAAAGAAAGGCCTGGTTTGAGAGGAAAACTATGCTCACAGACACCACCACCCCAATGCTGTGTATAGGAGACAGGAACTGCGGAGAAAGGGGAGTAGCAGCCAGAATGTATCTCTTTGCATAGGTCAATGTGCCCAAAGTCCTCAGTAACATATCTCCCTTTCAGGGTGATAGATATACACACATTACTTGACAGATATCAAAATACCAGCCTCAAAGCCTTATTCCTGGAAGACAAGCCATTTGTTTTTTCTTTTTACATGCTGCCTCCACCCAAGCACTTGTAATGCAGAGAGCAGAGAAGGAGGAATATATCATCAAGAAACTTGGAAAAAAAATCCCAAACCCCAAAATAAACGAAGATTTCCTTATACACTTTGGAAGCTATCAAATTGTAAATGCCAGCTATTTGCTGCAGACATCTACTTTTTAAAATTATAGAAAGTGGAAAGCTCAACCTCTGCATGCATTCTAAACTACTCTTGTATAATTTCATTTGCTTGATCTAGCTCTGCTTGACTTCTGACAACTCTTATTTAAATACTTTCTGACATTTAAAGCATTGTTTTCTTTGTCAAACTGAGTAATTTTTCCATTCTTTTCTGGTGTATTGCTTAATCCTAACAGCATTTTAACATGAATAATCACCGGAATGCTTCTGTGTTATTTCTGCCACCTCCCCACCCAGATCTGGGTGTAGGTCCAAGATAATCTTGTATCTTCAGCTTCACAGGTATTTGGAAAGTTAAGACAACTAATGATTTCCCACTATTCCTAGGAACATTAGGTTTTAATAATATGAAAAACATTTTTATCTATACTAAATGTGTTGCACATAACAAGTCTGTTACAGATTTCAGTGGTATTGAAGCAGAATATCCATAATTCTTGTCCAGATTTTTAAAGTAATAAATTTCTTCTTATCCAGGATATCACTTTTCTCTCTAGTGTAATTCAACATGGAGATCATAATCCAACATGGAGATCATACTACATTATTTTAGTGGAGGATATGATCCAAGACAGAAGATACAATACAAAGAGAGAATTCACAGTTAAGTATAGTTACATTCCAACCATATAAAAAAAAAAAAAAAACAAAAACAACAAAAAACCACACACAAACAAACAAAACAAACAAATAAACAAACAAAAAACCAACCAACCAACCAACCAAACACAAAACAACAAAACAAAACAAAACAAAACACAAAACATAATAGTTTTGACCTTAACTGACAGGTAAGCAATTCTGCATTAAAAAAAAAATCTACAGGAAACAAACTTTTCTATTTTATTATCAGAAATATTCGTCCTCTTCCTTCTCATATAGAGAACAGCAAAATTTTGTTGAGTATGACACCTCACTTATAAGCACCCTGTTTCCCCAGAGCCCCTTCTGACCAACAGACTATGTTCTGTATTAAACTTCAGTCATTTGTCAGCTTTTTTGTATTTATCTTTTCTAAATGGTCACCAGAAGGTACTTTTTTACTTTCAGCAGGAGACAAAAAATACAGAAAAAACAGTGATACGGTAAGCAGAAATCCTGAGCTAACAAATTTCCTGTACGAAAAAGGAGGCTCATGTTTTAAAAAACCTTTGTTTAAAACATATAAAGTTTTGGACAAGAAGAGGATTATGGTGCCAGATGTTTTTCATTCTCACAGAGAGGAAGGCACAAGGAGATCCCTTAGTGCCTTATACAAGACTTCATACCATAGTTCCATATTTGGAGAATAAAAATATTCATTTTTTATGATTTCACTGAGTGAAATATAGGTCTGTTTCTTTCATGCCAGAATAAATGTGAGCATTATTTTAAATGGAAGCTTCTTATTGGCATATGCGAAGTGCAACTACCTTCTTAGAAAGTATACATATTGAAAATAAAGTATTTTAAGCGTCTCAATTTTCATTTTAAAAGCATTCAAAATGAAATAATAGGTCATCTAAGAATCACAGAAACAACTCATAATAAAAGACTTTTAATATATTATTGGCTAAAATAATTTCACCTTTCAAAAATCAGGATATATACCACCTATGGCTGCTTTCTTCAGCAGTCCTTTGGGAATGTTTAGTTTGATAAACTATACCACACTCCTTTTTAGAGTTGAAAATACCAAAACCATATAGAAACAAGTTAGCTTTGAAGATAAATAGTTGCTAATGATTTTCTAACGTATATCACTTCTATGTTTCTAATAGAGAAAAACAACACACTAATATTTCCAACTTTCCAAGAGGAAGTCGTGCTTGACCAACCTCATAGCCTTTTATGAGGACGTAACCAGGTGGATAGATGATGGCAGAGTGGTGCATGTGGTCTACCTGGACTTCAGTAAAGCATTTGACACTGTCTCCCACAGCATCCTCACAGCTGAACTGAGGGAGTGCCGTCTGGACAATCGGGTAGTGAAGTGGACTGCGAACTGGCTGAAGGGAAGAAGCCAGAGAGTCGTGGTCAATGGGGCAGAGTCTATTTGGAGACCTGTATCAAGTGGAGTGCCTCAGGGGTCAGTACTGGGGCCTGTATTATTCAATATATTCATCAATGATTTGGATGAGGGAATAGAGTGTACTATCAGCAAGTTTGCTGATGACACCAAGCTAGGAGGAGTGGCTGACACGCCAGAAGGCTGTGCTGCCATCCAGCGAGACCTGGACAGGCTGGAGAGTTGGGAGGGGAAAAATTTAATGAAATATAACAAGGGAAAGTTTAGAGTATTGCATCTGGGTAGGAACAACCCCAGGTTCCAGTATAAATTGGGGAATGACCTATTAGAGAGCAGCGTAGGGGAGAGGGACCTGGGGATCCTGGTGGACAGCAGGATGACCATGAGCCAGCACTGTGCCCTTGTGGCCAAGAAGGCCAATGGCATCCTGGGGTGTATTAGAAGCGGGGTGGTTAGTGAGTTGAGAGAGGTCGTCCTTCCCCTCTACTCTGCCCTGGTGAGACCACACCTGGAATATTGTGTCAGTTCTGGGCCCCTCAGTTCAAGAAGGACAGGAAACTGCTGGAGAGAGTCCAGCGCAGGGCAATGAAGATGATTAAGGGAGTGGAACATCTTCCTTATGAGGAAAGAATGAGGGAGCTGGGTCTCTTTAGCTTGGAGAAGAGGAGACTGAGGGGTGACTTTATTAATGTTTACAAATATGTAAAGGGTGAGTGTCACACTGAAGGAACCAGGCTCTTCTCAGTGACAGCCAATGGTAGGACAAGGGGTAATGGGTTCAAACTGGAACACAAGCGGTTCCACTTGAATTTGAGAAGCAATTTCTTCTCGGTGAGGGTGACAGAGCACTGAAACAGTCTGCCCAGGGGCGTTATGGAGTCTCCTACTCTGGAGACATTCAAAACCCACCTGCAGACATTCCTGTGTAGCTTCATCTAAGTGTTCCTGCTCAGGCAGGGGGATTGGACTAGATGATCTTTTGAGGTGCCTTCCAATCCCTAACATTCTGTGATTCTGTGATTTGTGCTAGATTTTTGGTTCGCAATTGTGATTGACATGATAAAGTAGTATGTAATATACCATGGTTGTCTAAGGACTTATAGATCAGAAAGTATTCTGAAGGCACTTGTTGAGTGTTGACAGCTACTGACTGAACAAGTAATTTATAACCTAAGGACTTTGCAGAATTTATATCTAAAAAAGAAGAGAGTATGGACTAAATATAGTACATACTACTAAAGATAATGGTTTGAGAGTTCTCTTTCTTACTTAACCAATGGCAGATTTTGTGTGTTTCTCTGGACTCAAATAATATTTTGCATTATCAAAAGAGAGACTTTATTAAGAGACTTGAAAGCAATACAGCAAAGACTTAAAAGGATGAAGCAATCATCACAAAACAAAATACACTTACAGGATTTCCACATTTTACTGATAGGTGTGTCACCTCTACAGAAGGAATGGCAAGGATTGTTCAGTCTAGGATGCAGGTGATCCAGGTGATCATTTATGGCCTAGCGAATTTCTGAACCACACTTCACAGAAGACTTGGAAAATTTTTTGGGAAAATGTCACCCTTTGACCCATGATTTTCTCTGAGCTTTTCCTCGTGACCACTGTCAGAGATCTGAGGCTGGGACAACCATCTGACCCATATGTGCACTTTTCTATAGATGCTTATCTAAAGCTATTCAAGTATAAATATTCCATATATTAAAAAACACAACAGGAATATAATATTTAAGTCACGACTCTCAGTTGTGGAGGAATAACATGGGAAGAGAGGCAATGTATCATATAACTCTAATTCTGAATCTGTAATGAATTCTCCTTTTTTTTTTTACTTTTATCCTCAGGACCCCCTTAGCATTTTATGTACAAAACCCTTTATAACCAATACTTTTCTTAATTTAAAAATGTCTAGTTTTCCTCTGATGAATCTCTGAGGAGAAAATAAGTGACATTATTTACTACAAATCCATAATTAATTATGTCCTATTTATACCCATCTCCCTCATGGTGACTGAATGAAATAAAGTATTGCTTATGTCCTAAAGAGAGTCCATCCTAAAATAATCTACTCATACCTAGCAAGAACAGACAGGCGTAAAGAGTTATTACTGGTTGCACATAGCTTTGTGTGAAATTAACTAATAAAATGTGTGTTTTTCATATTGGTTAGACATCCTCCTGGATTGCTTGCTCATCATCATGTGCCAGGCTGAGGGTAGACCGAGTAAGAGCAAAAAGGTCAGAAATTGAGTGCAGCTTTTCTTATAAATTCAATTAGAGGTATGTATCACATACATATATATGTTGCCTCATGTAGACACCAAATCCAAGAAATCATCACTGATCTTTGGTAAAGCTTTCCTCCCCAAATCAAACAATAATTCATTTTGTTTTGTTTTGTTTGTTTTTTGTTTCCTGATGTCTTTCCTTCTTAATTGGTTCAAGAAAGATGATTCCCAGGATCATGGAAGACTCTCCCATGCACTCTTCCAAACTATCAGGGAAAATATATGTGAACATCTGGCATTACAGTATTATTATCTGACCTCTTTCCTTCCCAAGTGTGTTAAAGTTTGTTGTTTTTTGTTTGTTTGTTTGTTTGTTTGTTTAAATAATTTATGAAGTGGCAGAATGTAAAGCATTTAGAGAAATCCTTTCCCAGGCCAATATCTGTTTTGAAAAGAAACAGTAAAAATGGTATGTTGTTGTATATCTGACAATATTATAGCATCTGGAAGAATATTTTGCAAATGGAGTTTAAAAATAAAAGTAATTTGTTACCACAGCAGGTAGACTTATTTCTTATTCAGAGCTTGCCTACTTGCCCAGTAGGCAAGTGTTGTACAGAAAGAAGAAAACAGAAGCAATCATGGAAAGGATAGGTTGAAATGTGGATTTCTTTTTCAGTCATCTGTGTTTAAAATCAGACTCCATGAAGTACTTCACTCCGGAAACCAGGATGACTAGGAGGGCAGTGAGGATAAAATAAATACGAAAATAATGTGCACTTAGAAATTACTGCATAGTATAACAGATTTCACTGTTAAGAAGTTTGTCTCGATATTCAGAACAAATTTTCTTATCCTTAGTTTCATCCCGTTACTCCTAATAAGTGTTCTATTTCTATAAGGTACAGATTATATTGTCAGTAGCAAAATTATTAATCTCTTTAAAAATGTATTCCAAATATTTGTCTTCAGGAAGCAATAGTGGATGGTCAGATACTGTTCTAAGACGATAATTATTAGCCATTTTTTAGGTCATCATTAGTCATTAACTTGGGGATATGGGTTTCTAAACAAGAATTTTATGGCTTTTTTTAAGAGGTTAATCTTCAGCTACATTAGTTGCCTTTGACAGCATTTTATAACGAATCGTATTTTTGGTGGAGAAAGTGAAAATATTAGAAATAAATAATTGAATGAGTCCATGCTGTTAATAAATTATTAAACAGAAGCTGATGAAGTGTCTTTCTGATATAAATCTCAAAAATAGTGCTTTCATTGAGTAAAGAGCAACTTTGCCTTTTATTAATTTAGGTCTATAAATCTAATGATGTTGTCTCTGTAGTTAGCATAAATCTTCTCTAATGAAGATGTTGAAGTGTCAGGTAATAAGCTCATTTTGCTTCAACAGCGACCTACTCATCATTTTCCTTATTAGCTATTGCCAATGTTCATGGTGGTGCAAGACACGAACACTGAGGGCAGTTAAGATGAAAGGACTTCATCTGGTTAAGATGTTTTCCGTCAGCTCAGATTAAAGCTTGCTGAGTAAATAAAGGTGCAGCTTTGTGGCACAGCTGAAACCCAGAGCTCTCATGTCCATCTCCACCCTATGACAACCACCTCTTCTTGGGACACAGGTCTACCCAATTCCTAACTTTGGATTTGAAGCAAAGTTTCCGGTTTCTTTTTCTAGTATTATCTTCTCATCACCGGTATGCCCTTGACTAATGAAAATATGCCATGTTTTGCTGATTTTTTCTTTAGATAAAACTAAATATCCCTTGCTTTTGGTAAGACTGACTACACTAAATTTATGCGTTCTATCATCTTGGAAATATTTTCACATTACACAGAAATAAAGCATTAACTACAGAGTAACTTCAAAAAGGAAAACCTGACTGTAACTTTTATTTCCAAAATCTATCCCATTTCCTACATGGTCATATTATATTATGCCATAGTTGATTATAGATTAGTTAATGTCTGCAGAGCCTAAGAATATAAGCAAAAATCTTTAGCTATTACTGTAACAGTGTTATCATTGCAGGGCTTTTTTTTGCTGACAAAGGTAAAACGTTCTGTAATGCCCCTGAGTAAATTCTACTATATCAAAATAGCAGGTGTCTTTTGTTAGTTATCTATAAGAGCTGGCATTTTGCTCCATTGCCTCATACCTGATCATTAAATATTGTGAGATTTAATACATTTGGTTATTCAATACTTGTACATTGGAGTAATTCTGCTTTATCCTTTTTATAGAATATCTTAGGACAGAAACATTTTATAGAAGAAGCAAATATTAGATCATAAAATTAAGTATTATAACTTCAAGCATTTAAATTCCTAATTGTATCCCAAAATCTCATGCTAAGACTTAAGGTAAATTAAGTCCATCAGGATATAAATTTCCAATGTTAAATTTCCTTAGGTGCCTAGAGACCTTCTGATCAGGTCTATAACTGTTTCAGACCTGTCGGCTTTGAGTGCTTTGGCAAGACAAGTATGCTAATCACTTATCTAGAGAGCTTAAGCAAAACATTTACCAAGAACACTTTACAGATTAAGTCACACAGAAAGCAAAACTAAAAAATTGCTGATAGTGCCTGGAAAGTCTTTCAGCTAACAAGTAAACAGACAGTGTTTTCAGAATATAGATCTTATTCTTTTCTATTTTCCAACTGTGTAGCCTTAGGCTTGGTTTTTAATTTAGAAACCCATATACTAAGTACTTGTACCTGCTACTAACTGCTAGTAACTTGGGTGCTCTCATTTTCTTTTTCTGTTGAAATCACTACATAGTAATTAAACATTGACTCAGCTAAAGGCCATGAGAGACTAATTTTGGTCAGTTCATATGCAGAAGTGGAGGGAAACACAGCTTTCTCTTTCCAGCATAAATTAGCAAAATATTATTGGAAGAAGGAACTAGAACCCTGATTCTTTCTTTGGAGATGAGTGCTCTATAATGAGCAATAAAATTAATCTCTTTAGAAGATACTTATTTTCTTACGCAAAGTGAAACCATATGATGAAGACACACTGAGGGTCCCTCAGCTCATCTTCCTGATGAAGCCTAATGATTGAAACACTTCTTTGGCTTCCAATATGCTTGGAGGAATTAAACATTTAACAAAGGTCTCCCTGGACTGAAAGGAATGACATTAGGTATTTAATTATAAATTTGTGTTTAGACCTAAAGTCTTAAAGGTGGGCTGGTACTTAAGCTGTAGGGAAGGGAAACATTTATTCCCCTGTTCTCAACTTCTGACACAATCCTTTAGCCAGTATGCTTGATTTTGTGGACTTAATACAGACCTATGGATCTCTTCTTTCTTCTCTTTAGAGCTAATCACTTGAAACTAAAACTTGCTTCTTAGACTTGGTCATAAAAGGTTTACACAAGTTCACAGAGACGTGAAAAGATCAGGTACTCATGGTCCGCTCTGATCACTCTTAGGTTACTGCCCTGATGTCAAGGCTATCTTTTTGCCCTCTTCAAGAAAGAGGATGGAAGTAACACAAAGATGACAGTCCAGGTAGAAGACTTTTGGAAATTTAAGGAAAAAAAGGTAGAGTTCATCATTCACTATAATTTGATTTTGAATATTATAAAAGAATTTTACTCTAACACAGTATGTGTTCAGATATTTTCTGCAGTATGAAAATGAAATCCACTGAAAAATTAGCTTTACTAGTGCAGAATAAATGAGTGAGGAAAAGTGATAATGTAGTGCTAATGTTTTCTCAACAGAAACTCAAGTCACAGTATGATTGAGTTCTTTCATTTTGAAAGAAAACTGCCACCTCTTATGAATAAAGTTTTAGGAAACCTTCCTTTTCCATCCTACATAGCTCTCATTTGTTTGACAAGATGATAGGGTGTTTTGTTTGGGTAGCCAGACATAATGCAAGGCATCTTTTTATTTGATTTTTTTAATACACAAACTAATTCTTTCTGCCTAAAAGCTACTTCTTCAGATTGCCTAAGACACAAATCTGTAGTCACTGAAGGAGTCTGTTTCATTAGTCTGAAAAGTCATGGATTTAAGACAAAAGTTTGTAAGTTATGTTTCCTTGCTTTAATTAATTCATTCTGGACTTCAAAAACATCCTGACAAGATTGGGCTAAATGCATCTATTATTGTAAAATAAACAGTCCTGGGTTACCTAGTCTGAGTTTGGATATGATATTGCATCATTAGGTACAATAGCTACATTTATCGGAAAACTTAATGACCATGAAGTATTGAAAATTAATAGGTGGGTTTATCACAAATTGTAAGCTGGGGATGGATAAGAAAGCAAGGAATAGCTATTTTCAAAGTATACTTATCCCTTTTACTCCCTCCACCCCATCTACAAGACCATTTTTTCTCCACCTAGAAGTACATTGCATTACTATAATGTTTATATGTCAGCAATGAACTTTTGATACAAAAGTTCATAAATAGCCCAAACAGGACTATTTAAAGAATTTTATGTATTCCCTTATACTACAGTATTTTAAAACCAGTTAACAAAATGTCATTTAAAAAAAAAAAAAAAAGAAAGAAAACAAAGCAAAACAATTACTTTAATAGGATTTGTATCTAAATAATATAGAATCCTCTTCTGCAGAAGAAATACACAGGAGGCTAAAGATAGCTTCCTTCCTGACTGTACTTGTCAGTTTACTTTAATTTTGGATTTAAAAACATTAATGCAAAGCACATCAAAGCTGCTCTACTTCAAGATTATGCTGACACTAAAATTAGTTGAAAGTCTCCTTTGAGGCAAAGGTAAACACTAATCAAAAATATTTTGAAATAGTCTTAATGGTAATGGTGCATATTTTTAAGTCTGATTATTTCACTGCTCAAGTAAAAAAGGAGTAAGAAGTTGACCAAGGTAAAAAAATGAATGAAACCTCTAAATGCGAGTGTGACCATCAGTAAAATGGGAGCATGATGAAGACCAGCACCCATAAACATTATTGAACCTGTGACCTCAATAAATCAATATTCTTTCAAATACAAAGAATGTAACTCAAAGAAGAAACTGAACTATACCTTGATCTTCTCATCTCTTCCTATACAATTTTCTATTGTGTACTGTAATTCAGAGCATTCTTCTTCTGGTCAGCTTCTGGACCTCCGAGTCTGCACTGAAATTGTGTGTTGGTGTAAGAGAGATGAGATATTGGACAAAGGCAAATATTCAGGGAACATGAAATACGGCACCTGTACCAATTGTAGTTAGAATAAGTTTGACTGACTTATTCCTTTAGCTAGTGTTAAATTTGTTTCAGAAAAGGAGGAAGAAAAGAAATTATACCAGTTATTGTGAGGAAATACTTCTCTCAACATTCAGAATTTTTGTTGTGTTGATCTTTTTTGATTATAATGATGGCCCAAATAACTATACACTTTTATACTTTCCTAAATATTTGAAATTTCTCTGTAAATATTTTTTAAAACAGGTCATTGAGATATTAAAATTTTCATTAATGATATACTAAATATAAACAGGAATATTTGTTTTAAATTAAAAAAAAAAAAAAAAAGAATTGAAGAACAGAATTTGTTCCTCAGTAGACTTTCTAACAAGTTGACATATTCTTAGGTAATGTTTTGATTTTTATGAGTTTGTTTCCCATATTTGGCCTGAAACATTCACAGTAAATCTTCAAATATTTAGTGTCTTTTTCAAGACCCAGTTCTTCCAATATCATAATCAGATGCAAAAATAAGCTATGGAAGAGAGAAACTTCAAACCCTTACTGTTGTTAAATGAATTTTAGTAGTATGATCAAATTTGTCACTGAAGGCAAAAAATACAGAAGACAAATACAACAGTTTCATTTATTATCTGGGTCGTTTTAGGCCCCATCTGTTTTCAAATAATTGCATTTTTATGGGCCAGCTTTCTATGGGGTCAGAAACAATGCACAAGAAAACTGTTCTAAAGCAGTAGCAAGATATATCCTGAGCAGGTGCTCCTTCTACAAGCACGGAGAGCCTCTCACAGAAGGCTTTGTGGGAAGACACGAGTGGAGGTTTAGCTGGGAGAAAGAAGCAAAAGCATTTCTTACTGAGTTCACTGAGTGAAGAGTGGTGTGCAAACGATGTCCATGTAAATTTAGTCTGCAGAGACCTCACTTTGTGACGCTGCAAGAAGAAAGGTGAGTTGTGAAAATGTTTAAGCTCATTTGACTTTGGATCTGCCTGAGGTAAAGAAGCTGAAATTTTGTGAGTTGTGTCACTGCAGGAGATGTGTTTGGACACTGTAGTTTATATCCGTGATGAATTTGTTATAGAAGAAACCCTAAAGCTACCTTGAACTTGAAAATTCTTTTAGAATTGTATATGTTGAATTTGAAAATAATTCATTCTGAAATGAAATAAATATTCAATAGCATAGGTCTGCTACTTCTAAAACAAATTATTGAAATGAAACTGAACCTGAATGGTGACTAATTCAACTGTTCTTTCTAGATGTATCAGCCAAATATAACTATTACATTTTAAAATTACTTAAAATAATTTTCTTCCCTTGACAATGCTGTTTATAACTTCATTTATTATCTATAACAACTTAAAACTTGCAGTTATTTTTTTCTTATTTTATAGATAAAGTAATAGTAAGCAGAAAAAAAAAAAAAAAGAGTTTAAAAAACATTTTAAAACACTTTACAGAATGACAGTGTGAGGTACTTAAAGCACCAGCTGAATCTGCAGGGGGTAAATTGTCCTTGAAAGACACAAAGGCAGCTTAAAGGGGAATTTATAATCTCTCTCTTGGGTTTGACAATATTAATTTGTCTCAACCATTTTAGAAATGCCCTGGCCACAGTCACACTTTCCTAAGTGCATTCTAATAAGGTGATACTGTCTCATTAAAAGAGATGGCATTCAGCAGGGAACAAGACAATAACTCAAAAGCAATTGTCATGGAATATAAGGTGATTCAATATTAACAGATGACAGTCGCATGTAGTTTATGAGATCAGAATAATTATTCTGTAAACAAACCACAACACATTGTGTGCTGAGGCAATGCCATATTTCGTACTGATATATAGAACTATACGGCATTGTTTTCTCAGCTAGGCTAGTGTTTTTCCACTATTTATGAACTGCTGAGAGGTTATGTCAGGCATTGAATTTCCAGTGTTGTGAGTGCTATGGTGTCATTCTTACCTGTAGGCAAGTATTACCAGGCTGCCAATTGTCATATTCTCAGAAGCAATCATTTCAGATACATTGCCATTGTGTTCAAAAGATGTATATCACTTAAACAGACCATGGCAGCAAGCAGATGTAATTTTTTCCTTGGAATACTGGAGAAGAACGTTTCATAGATATGTTGAGGGACTGAGATACTAAGCAGAAAGAAGATCAAGAAAGTACGGTTTATTATCCTTCCACATGGTAGAAAGGAACAAAAGCAATGAACAGCCACACTTTGCATCAAAGTGAAAGGAGGGCTGAGTAGAGTAATTTGGTGAAAGTTATCTTTGCCAGGCAGTAAGAATAGCTGCCACATGCTGAGAAGAACAGTTTTTCTTTCGTTTCCTGCTGTAATGACAATGTAAAACTCTTCATTTATTAAGGTTTTATCAAGGCCATTTATACAGGGTCATTTCAGTCCTAGGATAACTGACACCATTAGATTCCAGAAAAATTAATTTATTAGAAAATATCCAAGCTGCTGGATACATAGATAATCCATGCATTTCTTTTAGGAACCCAACAGTTCTTTTATCAGACTGGCTCAAGATTTTTGTAATTATTATGCCACATTTAGTCTAGCATAACATTGCCAAGTTAAATGGCAGTAATTCTGGCTTAGTGTGTGATACTGCAAGGAAGAAGACAATTACTCCCAGCGAGGTGAAAGAAGTTTGAGAACAGTATTTGAGACAGTAATTATTTTAAATACTTTAAACTACTGAGGTAATTCAGGGAAAATACTTTTTTATTTTATTTTAATAATTTTCTACATTAGGTCCTATTGACTGCAGACAGGTGCTAAAGAGTCTCTGAAGTCCTTTATATATTATTGACCTGGACCTGTCCTTTTCAAGAGCATCCTGTGTGCTATATAACTGATTCCCATCATCCCAGTAAGCAGAAAGCTTTCACTGTGCTTTGTAAGATGCCAAACATGCATAAATTATGGTAACAATGTATTTCAGTCCATTGTGACCCAACATATTAAGATTCTTACTTTACCGGGAAAAGTTGACAATGGCCAATAATAGGGAATGACAGTAGAATGACTAGAACAATATTAAAATCAATCTACCAGTATCAAGGTGGTTTATTCTATTTCAGGTACAGATTCTGGGTAGCAATTCATGCAGGTTATAAAAGAGTTTTTATCTCCTGTATAGTTGCAGGAAGTTCAGGACACCTGCAGTAGGCAGAGATACAGATATGGAGTTCAAAGACATGTCCTTACTCCATATGAAAGGAACAGACCAATATCAATAACCATTTTGCTCTGTTCTTTACCCCAGTCACTCCTTTTCAAATGTGTCTACTTGAAAACTGCCAGTGATTTGGATTATGGCAGTACAGTCTGTGAAGAAAGAATTTCTTTTAGGAAATCAAAATCACTTTGGCCCTTCTGGGTCAAAAGCCAAGTGTTATATTCTATTGGAAAAGTTATCGGAAGTTCACACACCACTCTCTATCAATGTCAGAGACCTCTTACCAAGAAGCCAGATTGACTCTGCACTAACCTGAAATTCCAAACAATTTTAGACTTTGTGCTCTAAACGCAATTTATTTCTGTACAAGACATGACTAAATTTTAATAGAAAACAGGATTTTTATAATGCACTATGCCACAGTAACTCCTATTTTAGCATTAATAGCTGTGATTGAATTAAAACCTTCCTTTCAAAACACATTTTGTTTTGATTTCCAGATTTTTTTCTAACAGTGCCTGCTTTATATACATTCAGGAAGTTGTTCCTTTTTTACAGTTTGAATGTGTCTTTTTTCTTCATAGGATGCATCCATAATGAGTACTGAGGGGGCTGGCCAATGTCACTGCTGGGCCATTCTCAATTACCTTTGAAAATTTATGGGAGTCAAAGGAGGTTCCTGAGTACTGAAAACTGTCTTCTAGAAGGGCAAGGAAGAGGATCCAGGGAACTACAGACTGGTCAGTATCACCTCATCCCTGGAAGCCATTCCCAAACCTGTTAAGAAGGCTTGGATATCAAGTCACAAAGTAGGTGACTGTGAGTAGTCAACATGGACTGACTGGGAAGTCAGACCTGACCAGCCTGATAGGTCAGTCACTGCTGGTGGACCCCAGGGGCTCATATTACAGCAAGTACTGTTTAACGTCTTCATTAACGACCTGGATAGTGGGACAGACTGGTCTCTCAGTAACTGTGATGATATCAACTTGGAAGGAGTGGCTAATATACCAGATGGTCAACAGGCTGGAGAGATGGGCCTACAGGAACCTGATGAAGGTCAACAAATCAAAAAGCCAAGTCCTGCACCTGAGTAGGAATAGCCTTGTGCATCAGTACACACAGCAGAGGCCAATCAGCTGGAGAGCAGCTTTATAGACTAGGACCTGGGAGTTCTTGTGGACAACAAGCTGCCCAGAAGACAGCAATGTGCACTTGCAGAACAGAAGACCTCCTGGGCTGCATTAGAAAGAGTGCCACCAGCACATCAAGAGAGGTGACCTTTCCTTCTATTCAGCACCAGTAAGACAAATCTGCAGTGCTGGGTTCAACCCTGTGGAACCCAGTACAAGCATCATATTGGACATATTGGAAAAACTTCAGCATCAGAGTCTTAAAGCATCTGACATTCAAGGAATAACTGAGTGAGCTTGTGTTGTTCAGTCTGGATAAGTGAGTGCTCAGGGAGGTCTTATGCATGTATATAAATACCTGGTGGGGAACCAGAGAAGACAGAGACAAGACTCTTCTAAATGGTGCCTGGTGAGGCAAAAGGCATAAACTGAAACAGAGGAAATTCCATTTAAACATCAGGAAAAAAATAACCTTTTTTTTTTTTTTTATGGTAATCGTCATCAAACACTGGCATAAGTTGTGTAGAGAGGTCATGGAGTCTCCAGCCTTGAACATACTCAAAATCTCACTGGAGACTTCCTGTAGTAGTTTCCTCTAGCTAGCCCTGCTGTGAGCAGCGGAGTTGGACTAGACGATCTCCAGAGGTGCCTTGCAGCCTCAGCAATTCTATGATCCTGTGATTCATTCACTTTTGACTGGCCATTATTATAGCTTTGTCTACTAGATGTTGCTTGGGCTTCAAGTTTCTACTTTTCAAACTCTAATGTGATAAAGTCACCCTCATTCGTTTTTCAAGGGAAGTCTGACTAAAGTTGTCATTTTCCATAAAAAAAGCAAAGTGCAGCTTCACTGCCCAGTAATGCAGGTATAAATTCTGCTACTGTTCATGAGAAATAGCAATATATTAACAAGAATAATGAAAAAAAAGTAAAAACACTAGCAAAAATTTAACTTATTTCTATTTCTAAATTTATTTCAGCTAATTCTTATTTAAATAAGCTATAATCATATCTGTTATAGAATGGAAATTAAATCAAATATTTGTTGTGATTGAAAAATTATGTATTTATGCCACCAGTATGCGATGTTGGAACTTGCAGGCAAATAGCAACCAGTGTGACTCTATTCTTACATAACAAACATGACATTGACATTGATTTTTCAAATTTATTTTTGTGAATTGCAAAATTGATTTTTGTGAACAGAAAAAATTACACTATGTACAAAATTCCTTGCCCAGTGATATTGTTAGAAAGTACCAGAAGCAAGGTAAAAATGAAGAAAAAGAATGATCTGGAAAAGAAACTGAATGTATTTGTTTTCTGTAAAGAGCCTGTTGTCACAGGTCACCTCTTGCCCAGCCATTTCTAACTTCATTTATCAAGAGCTTTTAGGTTTGGAACCTCTAGATGTCCAGAACATGCATTTTCAACTTGTTCCTAGTAAATACACACATGATACAAGTCTTTAAAATATGCCTATATGACTACGGATTGCCTTTATTTGATGCTTTTCAGACCAAGTCTTTACCATTTTTTCCAGTCTTTCTGTTTGACAGGGTGCAAACCATCAGCTAGAAGCAGATACGTTTGCGGCCATACTAAGACACAATAACACATAATGCAGCTGCATGGCTTCTGTTTCAAGACCTGTCAACTTAGATTCTGCATAACTGCATAACTGACTCATTCCTGGCCATCTAGGTACATCTTTCTAGAAATGACCAAGTAGACCTACTGCTCCCTAGGCATGCACAGATAGTAAATGACAAATGAGTGATGTGATGAAGTATACAATTGCTGCACAGCTGCAATGTCCAGGGAAAAAAAAAAAAAATACTTCATTGCATTTGCAAAATCCAGTGAACTTTAATACAGCCAGATGCACCCACATGGAAACATCAAAGAGCTGCTGCAAAATAGCATCATTTAATTTTGTACCTTTCAAATTGTTCCCACCTGCAATATATCTAGGAAGGGAGACGGAACTCCCCACAGTAATTTGTTTATGTCAAGCAGATCTCTTCCTGTGCCTTGTGGATAGCACCAGGTGAGAGGTGGCAGAGTCTTTGGTCCAGGAGAGAATGGCTGTGTTGTTAGTCATATAAGGAAAGAGTTTCAGCCGATGTATGTTTCCTGTGAGCATGAGTCTCTGAGGAAAGCAAGCAGATCAGATTAAAGCTGGCACTTATAGGAAAGGAGCTGGTGCATGAGACAGTAAGAGATCCCATTTCCCACCACAAGAAAAAAAAAAACAAACAACCAAAAAAACCCAATCAACACCAAAACAAAAAACAGTGAGAAAGCTGAGGAGAGTAAGATAAATTTAGACAAATAAATCACTACACAACCCTTCCATACCACTTTGCCCAAGTCAGAGTGAGACTGTGTTGCTCCTAGCAGTTCAGAAAGCACAGAATGATAGAATCAATGAACACCAGGTTGGAAGGGACCACAATGATCTTTCTTGGCAAAAGCAGAGTCTAGACAAGATGGTCCAACACCCCATCCAGCTGAATCCTAAAAGTGTTCAATGTTGGGGAATCCATCGCTTCCCCATGGAAAGAATGGTGCTATAGACACCCACTTTTCAGAACAGAAGGGGAAAGCACTGATTGAAAGATCTCTTCATAAAGGTAGTAATTTAACTACAAAATTAGTTATTCAGAAAAGCTGACATTTAAATACAAAGGTTTGCATCTTTTTGTGTGCTTTTATTATTTTATTCAAATATCAGTGCTCTGGTGGTTTGGAGAATTTTTAAATGACCCTCACAGTCTGCAAATGTCATATTAGTTCATTCATGCCACAGGTAAGTATTGCAGTTCAAGCTGAAATACATCTCTCCAGAAACTCCAGAAACCCTCCAGTTTTAACTCTCTTATTGTTACTAGCCTATTACCCAAAATAGTTTTACCACTCTCCCGGGAGCACAAAGAAATTGAAAACAATATTCATGCTTTATTTGGTAAGTAAATTGTCATAAACTGTAGAACAACTCTAAGCACCATGATAAATCAGTAGATAATGGGTTTCTGTATTTATAAACATGATAAAATAGACTAACATATTCGGGTCTAAATGGCCACCTAATTTTGTGAAATTGGATACAACTGCCCTGTACATGGTATCACAACTAAACAATAATAAACATGTCTAATTGACAAATTCTCTGTGAATGCTGGGGATGACAGAAACCCAAATGTTTCAGATGTCTCTTTCCAGAGCTAGAAGCCAAACCTGTTTTTAAAATCTCCCATGGCTAGAAGTCCTGAATTTACATGTTTATTGCCCTGAGTTAATCCGGGAACCCATTCGAATTTTCTGCTAATGAGCAAGAGGACTGTATTTTGGCTGGTTTGGGACAGCAAGGAACATTAACATTTCTGACTTCTTCTGAACTTTCTGCCCTTCTGGAAAAAGAGTGAGACACACTACTTAGGCATGACCATTCAAAGCCAGCATAAGTTAGCTTCAATTTGACCCCTGCTGGCTGACCAAGAATGGCAGATAACTCCTTCCTCCACAAATAGCAATCCATTACAGAGTGAGAAAAATGTTTGTAATCAGGGACTGTTGTATTTTATAAAGAGTCGCGTAAGCATTACCAGCTATGCATGCACTTTCAGTATCCACCAATCCCTCGGACTTCTTCTATTCCCTTTTCCTCAACTACTCGAATGTCCCTCAAATAGAATTCATTTTTATTTGGAATAAGAACTTGAAAGAGGCCAAGGACAGACAGAAGGCTGGATGAGTCAGGATGCCCAGAAACAGGGTCAAAATACTACAGGGTATTTCATCACTGGTGAGAACACTGTATTATTGAAGAAGAAATATGTAAACACTGGATTGATTTTCTAATAGTACGTAACAGAACTGACATTGACCTCATTAAAAAAGAGAAAAATATCTTTAATATGACTGTGGAAAAATTGATGCTTGCTATCTGAAAGCACAAAAAGCAGTTAAAAAATGGCCATGAAACTGAGCAGCATCATTATGTACAATGATAAGATATATGTTTAGACAAACATTTCAGAAACCACCATTTTTTTGTGAAGTATTTCCCTTCTATTTGTGATGCTGGAGTAAAACATTCTACTCATGCTCTCTTCTATTTTAGTCCATGGGAAGTGTTTCCATTTTAAGCAGGGTGAGTATATTTTTTGAAGACTGAATCCTTTGGCTAGCACCTAGATACTAGATTGGTTGATAAATTGAAAAAAAAAAAAACCACCACAAAATTTGAAAGAACATTGAGGTATAATGAGGAATGTTCTCCAGGTATTATTTAAATGAAATAAATGTTCCAAAAAAATAATACTTTTTTTAAAGCTCATCACTAATCAGCATTAACAAATAGGTACAACAAAATGGTATTTAACACTCTCTATTTGTCCTCTGTAAGGAATGACTACATCTCAGGTAACTATCTGTAGTTTCTGTCTCTTTAACAGAATTCATTATATAAAAAGAGGCTATGGCTGTAACACGGGTTACACAGGGAGAAAAGAGTAGCAGCATATGAAAATAACATGATATAGCCATACCCTCAGACGAAGGATCCATCTATTCCATTTTCTTTCCTCTGACAGTGCCCTACCTCTGACAGTGAACATCTGTAAAAGAGGATAAAGACAGAATAAGTGTGCAGTGACACAGGATTTGATACAGTGACAGTGGTCATGTAGGTGCTGGAGAGCTAGCTGGAGGATGATAAGGAAGGCTGAAATACATTAGATGGCACTTAAGCACAGCTGTCTTGTATTTATGCAGCACTAGAAGCTTCAAAATCCTCATTCACCTTTTGCTCAACGCCACAGGCATATAGCCTTACTCTTCAGTGGTTCTAGTGACAGTTACAGATGTAAAACCAACAGAACTGTACCAAGAATACAGTTTCCAGAAGCACATATCAGTTATGTCCCATTGAGGCGCTGCTCTGTCATGGGGAGGCATGGGCCACTTAGGCTTGAAATGATACAGGCAGTGCTAACAGATTAGTTTTATGACCTTGAAATTTTATTCCATTAAACCAGTCTGCTTTTGCTTGAAAGCAGAGTAAACAGAAATTCAAACCATATATGGTAAACTTGCACACCTTCTCAGTGTTGGATATTACTTTATTTTCTCTGTAAGTAATTTCTTGGAAAAAAAATGAATAATGTATGTTCCTTTCAGGTTATTTTGAGGTATTTTTTTCTTGTGAATGAGTGATTTTGTTGGGTCTTTATTGCTGTAACTAAATTCAGCAGAACACAGTGAACGGATACTTCCTTAAATGAGACTGTCTGCATCATTAGCAGTAATATCTTAAACTGAGACACCCCAAGCTGCGTGGGTCCTTAACTAAATGTCTTGCCACAAGAGGCTTTCATTAGTATTCTATATTTCAAAGCTCTTAATGAGGTCTCTTTGGCAGAAGGTGTCCTTAAAATTGTATCCTTGACAAACATCTTAATGTTAATTACATTAGGAAAGAGAGTAGGAGAATGAAATGTCTAAAATAACAAGAATGAAAATGATGTACTAAGCATGTTCTAAATAATGTAAAACAATTAATGTTTACCAAGTATTTACAACCAACATTAAGTCTTCAGCCTAGTCACCATTTCTGATGAAAAAGAGTGCAGTGTTTCAGCCCAGCAGGTCTAGTAGTTCTATTGAAATGTAGGCATGAAGTTTCTACCTTAGATGCATTTGAACAATAATTGACTTCTTCCACTGCATGAGTTAGAAAAGAGTCATTTGTTTCATGTGCCAGAACACTTGCCTTCCAAATGATTTGACTCAAGAATTTGAACAGAGCTAGTAAGAATGGAAAAGTTTGTTCTAGTCAACAAAACCATCATTTACAGAGGAAAAGAGTTAAGTATTAAAACTAGTTGAATTTTAGTGCTTTTGGTTTGCATTTTACTGTCAAGTTTAATACCCTATTCAACACACAGAAGTAGCACTTAAATTTAAGGGACTGAAGCAAGAAGAATATAAACCACAACTGCAACACAAGTATAAATGTTCTTTGAAAGACTATAAGGAAAATATTATGGTTTGAACAGAATATACAGAAATTTAAAATGCATGAACACCAAAATAAATGGCTGGAAAGATAATATATGAATTAGATTTCTCTGAAGATGATGTATTTACAGCGTCATTACTAAGCTTAGCTGCTTAAACTGGCACTGAGGTGATGTCTAGATGTGTAATTCATTTTTCGGTTTTAGGCACCTCAATTTAAGTTTACCATCCATGAAGATAAAATTTGAATTTTCTCTGCCAATAAAGTTCATCTGGAATGAATCCTTGACTGATAGTAGGCAGCGTTTCTATCTCTGGTCTCTTTAAAGTATTATTCTAGGAAACAGTAACTTTGATTCCATCCAGAACACTTAATAAATCCCTACTTGTAGCTACTATGCAAGGTAAATAAACCAATGCCTTATTTACCCATATTTATCCTTACCTTTCTATGCAGTTTCAGGACAGATAACTTCCTGATTTCAGGACAAAAATACTCCCTTGTACAGACAAAGTGGGTAGAGACATTCAGTAAGCAGGATTTTGCTTTAGAAGTTCGTCTAAAGAAGGCCTGGCAATGTTCATTGCGAGATCAGGCAGAGGAATAAGGCTAATACTGCACTCTAATAATTTTTCTTTAGGTTTGGTATCCTCCTTCAGAAAAAGTAAACACTTTTTGTCTGCTTTGAGACCGGAAACCAGGACTTAACATTGGACTGGGACTAGATTAATTGCTAAGTAACAAGCAAATAAAATGAGCTATGAAGGAGGTGGTTTTAATGAGTGAAAGTAAAGATTAACCCATGGTTTGTCATGCAAGCTGAAAGGTTTTTCTAGAGCTGTGGTAAATAGCTCACTAGTGGTCTAAATAATATTGTTTGTTTCTGACAAGAGAAGAAGAACAAAAGACAAAGCAGTAATAATAGCTTTATTTCACTTTCATTACCGTTATGTTGCAAGTTGTGTTCCTATCAGTTCCATAATATGCTTCAGTTAGTAATTCAGAGGTGAAGAAAAAAAATACTAGGAATTTTTTATGCAGTCACCAAATAATGAGCATGACCTATTTTTTTATTCAAGGAAAAAACATACTAATGCTATCAAAGAAGTGGAAAAAAAAATAGCTATTCAGTTCCTTTTTCAAGACTGTGTGAATTTCTCAGAAACAAGAAGAAATGTTATTTATGTATATTTCCTTGTTAAGATTCCTTCTTTCTCAAAGCTTGTGGTCTTGTAATGCCACTTACAATTAATGCAAGATGACACACACGTTTACACAGGTATAAACATGTTTATTTATGCCTGAAGATGCCAAAAGCATAAATATTTATTTTTAAGCAATATACCAGGAAAAGAAAGCAATAGGCATTAAAAATTGCTTGGATTTTAATGTAATTGTGTTCTTATTTCTGTTATATCAATATGCATATATTTTCAATTTGCAGTTGGCAATTGCAACTATGTAAAAGCTATTTGAAAAGCAGCAGGAAACACAATTATGAAAAGAAGACTAGGGCAATGGTAAATAACGTTTCATTCTGTAACACGACTATATTGACAATTCAACGTCATGTATATATTTTAAGATGGTTTCTGTGATATAAATAATTGTCCCAGATGGATTTAGAAATGTATTAACTGCAAAATACTTCAAGAAAATCTAGTAGCATGAAGATGTTGGAACATATTATACTACTTGTGGGTGGAATGTGCTCGATGGTCTTAAAAAAAGATAAGGCACTTGGCAGAAGTTTTGATGCTCTTTTCAGCTAGCAGTAGCAGAGATAAGGAGCAGGATATGAAGTACTTCATGCTTTGTGAGGATTTTAGGCCATCAATGGATTGCAGCATCTTCCAGATGCAGACTACTCTCATCTTTGATGATTTTAATATCACGATTCCTTACCAGTTGAAGAAAAAGCCCACCCAAAAGTGACCAGACAAAGATATAGGAAAGATACATCCATCCCTAGAGCTCCTGGCGTCTATTAGTATATGAAGAGCTCAAATCTTTAGTTTAAAACAAAAAAATATTGCTCTACAGATTTTGAAATACAGTATGAAAATTCAACCCAACTGTATCTGGGCAGCAAAACCTGTCTGAATTTGCAGACAGTATAATTACTGCTGAGAGGTATCAGCAGCACCAGTTGTTTCCCATAAGGTGCCACTGTGAATGTTCAAAGCTTTGAGAGGCTTCTCACTGTCACAGCAGCCACACATGCCTGACTGTGGAAGAGTGTCTGAATAAAACAGTGCTGCAGATCCACTTGACTTTATTTAAGTAATAGTGTTAAGTACAAGGAGGCCTTGCTGACATTCATGTCTCTCTGCAGACCTCTTACTGATACTTAAAGTAGGAAAGTGAAGACATTTACACTGCTGTTCTCCACCTCTCAGCAAAGGGTAACAGGGGAATGCGGCTACCACACATCCAAGCTGAGAGTTTGAGCCTCAGACAAAACCCACACAGTGCCATGTTTACAGTCAAAGACTTAAAAATCCCTCCCCTCTCTCGAATCCTTTCTGACAGAAACTCTGGAGACAGTCACAGAAAAAAATGTTTGTAAAAGACAAGCTGATGCAAAGCATAGGGACAGGTGTACCTAACCCCTCTATTTCCTACTTCTCTCCCTCATCAACAACTAGTCGATAGCATTTACCATCACACAATGATTTAAATGATCAGACGGTTGCCTTTTGCTTTGCTTCTTATGGCTAAAGTTGCAGTAGACAGAGTTCCAGTGTAAGCCTATTGATTTTACAGTCATCTCAGTGGCACAGATTGTTAGTAATTCAAACATGGAATTCATAGCCGTGACACTCAAGAGAGTTACCTTCAGTTCTGCAAGACATGGTTAATATATGTAGTATGTTTTGCAAGTGTTTGTTTGCTTTTCAAGGTTCAGACTCTTGAATGGACACAGACACTAGTAAAGAGTCACTATCTGAAAACTGCCTACAGTTTCAGGTGAGTTTTACTGAGGTTCAGTGTGTAAGGAAGAGATAAAGTGCAAGTTCTGAACTGTAGGAGAATTTGGCAGTACAACTAGGTCAGACCAATTGATAGCACAGCGGCTGTGCAAGACATCTCTTACTCTCAGCATATGAATCAAGAAAGCCATTCAATCTACCACACACTTTATATAACAACTTGAAAGCTTTCAAAAAACTTGCAATTCTTTCTTTTTCTTTAAAGGCTGCCAAGTCGGCTTCTTAGCTGCTAAAGAAAATGTAGGTTGAGTAGTTCAAGTTTTGAGATTTTTTTACAAGATCTGGAAAAGTATCTGAAAATAAAAATACAATGCTTTATTTGGGATGGATTTAAGTTTTTCAGGTATGCATTTTAAAAAATGAAAATTTGTTGCCAACACATAGGGCAAAGATGGCTGGAAAGACATTCCAGGGACTCTGCAACCTGGGTTCCAGTTTTTAGTTTTACAGATGATGTTCTAAGAGAAACACAAGACTGTGTAATGTTCCTATCCATGACTGTGTATAAACAAGCACTAATTTTTATACAGAAAGATAAACAGAAGGCATACTAAGCCTTTCCTTCATTTTCATGTTGCTTTATGACATGAGATTTCAGTTCTCTATATACTATCTAGTTTCTTAGGAGATGTTGTTAAGGGATAGGATCTATCTTTCTTAACACAGATCACTAGAAACTTTGGGTACATGTAGAACATCTACAAGGGGATGACAACTAGGAAATGGACTTAGGGTCTGCTGCATCTCTGGTGTGGTAACTGTAGGCCAACAACACCTGAAATTGTATTATATACATCTGTTTAAAACGTTGGCACTCTGCCCCTTGACCAACATTGACATGTAGGCAGGATGCCACCCACATCAACCAAAATGATATAGAGGGCACACTACTGCCATGTAGGATATGAATGTCTCAAATCGTACTACTTTTGGCAGAGCCAAGGGGTGGCATAACTCTTACCTGCATTCAAAAGAGAGAACCACTGGACCTGTGGCATCGCTTGTGATATTGTGTTTGCGATTAGTAGTCTGGTCAGCTGTCATGTGGGTGCATTGTTACTCATCTTTCTTATGCCTTGATAAAGTTTGACTTACGTTGTCAGACTACATTACCATGCAAACCACATCCCGCTACCTCTGATATTGCTTGAGAACCCATACACAACCTGAATATTATGAATGTTCCTCTGGTATGATCAAACAAGAAGTTAAAGTTCAAACCCTGGTCACTCATGTCAGGGCAGTGGCCAGCTTGCTGTACAACTGTGTAAATGGTCATATAGGCAGAGCAATCAACACAGGTTTTTTTTCATGTGGGAATTTTAATATAGAAGGAATTTCAGTATAAACAACCTCTCTTGCTGTCTGAAGACTGCAGGAGTTCTGACCAGCTCCACAGGGTCAAGCACCCAAGCTCTGATCATCAGAACATGACCTTTGCATCCTTCAACCTGATACCTTAATTTTATTCCCTATCATTAAATGTTACAGAGAGATCTTTTTAAAAAATGTTTTTGGTATCCACCTTTATGAAATCTTAGCTAGCTATTTCCTTGCTCATGGATGGTGTCATTCATTGATTTATAATGACAGAACAGGAATTGCCCTTTGAACTACTTCCTAAAGAAGACTCATTCCTCTGACTACAGAACAAATCTAAGAAAACTAACCAGTTAATTAATTCATAAAAATCAGCCAAATCCCTCACAAATGTCACAAGAACCCTGAAATATTAACTTCCTGGAGTTTACTCTAGGCGTGACAGTAAGTTACTTGACCAAAGTATTCGACCAAAGGGACCACACAGTGTCTTTTTGTACCTGCTTTCTAATTTAATGTATGTCCCCATGCCTCAAACCAAGATTAGTAGTGGCATACAGTCACGTTTGAAGGTTCTGTGAGTTTCTAAACAATTTGAAGCAGAAAGTGCTCCAAAATTCATGGGATATTAATCTCAGAAGATGACATTGCAATATTAAAGTTTCTTAGTTTTTTTTCTCTAGGTTCCCGAGAAGTGAAGTGTTACTGTATTAGCTTGCAAAATACTAAAAAGTCACAACTGTAACTGAATTTTATTAAGAAGTTTTATGTTTGCAAAATGAGCAATTCTTGTAAGTGCCGTATTTTCATGTGACTAACCTACAGGTTATCTGTCAAAAAAAAATTAATTCAGCAGTATTCGAGGTTATACATATGGATGGGTAATACAAGGCAAATTTTATTGAACAGAGCATTTTCCCTGACATAAAACAGAGTTCATTCCTCTCTCATTCCCTAGCACGGAGCAGAATCCCTTGTCTCTCTGCAGCACAAGTGAAGCTAATGACAATGGACACTTTTTCACTCAGTATGGGTATTTGCGTATATGGTTCATCAGTGCTCTTTTCAAGGACCACTACTTATAAAGGGGGTTAGGCTACATGATGGATGGACCCTCTGTGTGAAAATATGGTTTAGCCTTAACACTTTATTTCTTATATTTCCTGAATAATACTCTACTCCTTAGTGAATCACTCATTCCCTGAGTTTCAGAAGATCTTCTCTGTTTCATTGTCAGAAATAGTCCATATCAATTCAATTCAGAGTGCTCCTTTCCCAAAATGATTACAATATAAAATTTGAACACATGAAATGCAGGGCAAAGTGGCTGAAAGTGATCAACATAGCATACTTTATTCCTCATATTTATGTTGGAATCTAGGCAAATATTCAGCTCATTTGGGTGTGTGAATCATACAAATGTCCTCACATTTTGCACTTCAGTAGCTGAGCAATCACTAATAAGCCCACAGTCTCTCAGATGAGCTAAACATCATTAGTTCTTTGATCCCTCAACTAAGCAGGCATTTAAAAATTTATTTTAAAACATAGTTTTTCTCCCTGCATTCTTCCTCACATTCTACTTATGTAAAGCTGGGCTATATTTATGCAAACTCAGTTTTGTTGCATGAAATATAGCAATTCTGAGTTTCCTCTTGGCATTCTGGAGTGCAAATTTTCTTTGAATTAATTATTTTAATTCTGTCAATATAATCAAATTCAACTGACTATCATACTTTATTTTAAGGATTATTCTGGTTAATGTATTCCTTACCACAGCAAGTAACCCTGGTGGATAGGTCTTAAAAGTTTCAAATGTCAAAAGACTTTTTAATGTTCTAATATGCTGCTTTGAAAGTTTGACAACAATTCACAAATTCCCTCTGCTCTTATTGAGTTTTCAAAATGCCTGAGAGGGATTTTTTTTAGGATTCTCCAAATGGCTTGCCACTGAATTGCCTAATTAACTTTCAGACTTGTTGCTCAGATTCTTTCCCACCAGAAAATATTTTGTTTAAATAATATGAACAAACATGTTTGTCCTTAGTTCTATTTCAAAATGTCTACTGAGATTTCCCTTAAAAAGGAAATATTATTGGAGAGGGATTCTATAATGAATAACCTCAAAGAGAAAAAAAAAAAACAAACAAACAAAAAACACACAAAAACAAAAACAAAACAAACAAACAAAAAAACCCCAACAACAACATTATGTTTTAACTTTTGTTTTAGTTATAGTGTTATAGTTAATGTAACTCATATTCTACACTGTATACAGCAAAGTAAGTGATTGTCAACAGTTAAGAAGAGAATATTACTATTTCTAACAGGACATACCACTTAGGGTAAATAATTGTCAGGTAATAATTCTTAAGACGAAAATTAGAAAATGTATTTTAGTCTAATCATATGGTATTAACCCTCCTAACAGATATACATCCAAACAAAAGTAATTCAAATCTGCATTTGAAACTCTGCAATAGCATCTTTAAGTCATGTAGTGAATGAGAGAGGTTTCTATTTGACCTTATTCTCAAATGTTGAGCCTTTTTGTACACAGTGTACAGCATCCCACTCCAGTAGTTAAATGCCACTTTTTCTTGCCCCTGCTGCAAAATTTTCTTTTGAAATGTTACTTTCACAAATTCCACAGTAAGTCACAAAGACCTGTGAGCATTCTGCTGAGAATTTGCACACTGAGTTGCAAACTTGTACTGGTAGAAAAATACAGGAATCATGTGTATTTCTCCTGGAGACTTCATTATACCTCTATGGTAAGATTTAAGTCAACGTGTGACCCTCTAGATGGCTGTAACTACTCCAGTGATAGCTTTTATGGTGTAAATAGATAAATCATGGGATTCAAATTTCAGACCAATGCAAAATAATGTCATATAATTTAAGATTTCCAGATGCCATTTATTTTAATATCACTTTTACTGAAGCATCCTCAATATTTCTGGCTGGCACCACATCGAAGCCATGCTAAAGTGAGTCAATGTTGTCCCTAAAAAGTTAGTCAAACACTGAAAATCCTGACTGATTTTTAATACTAGGGGAAACTTAAAATGTAGCAAGTAATTGAGAGTAAGAGAGGAATTTAATTAACATTTGTAAGCCCTTAACCATGGTGAAAATAAGTGGTGGGTAGTCATTTTTCATCTCATTTTCTCAGGGGTAAGCAGTTTAGGTAAATAAATTCTGTCTTTCCACATGCATTATCCTCTTGATTTCTTTAGAAACCTTGCCAGTCTCAGTCTAGATCAGCAAAGGAATTGAGACTTCAAAAAGTGTTACTTTCCCACATGTTTCACCACTTTTGGAAAAATAGAGCCCTCTGTAGCAGAGGCAAAGGCTGTATGGCAAGTTCCCATCTCTTTAGACAACAGAAAATATACACCAGGTAGAGCTCTTCTTTTCTCAAATGTAGCAATAGTTTTAATACACAAATGTAGGAAATAAAGTTTAACTGTTTCTGCCACTCCCTGTCTTAATAACCTATCTCTTGTAGAGCAAAGGCAGACAAAATAAATTGAGGGAATCAGTGGAAATTTTTGAATCTCCAGATCACAGATCTGGAGAAGAAAAGCAAAAGAAAGAAGCTACTTATGAAGAAATTCATAGTTATCTTCCCCACAGGGCTCTTGTAAGGATAACTGATGTATGAAGACAGCATAGGGAAATCATTTGTGGTGTTCTCTGCTGAATCTGTGTAGTAGATGTAGTCAAAATAAGCCACGTGTGAAATCATTTTGCTGATCCACCACCGCTGGCACAGCTTCATGAAAGGTCAGTCCATAGCCCAGCTGATTCCAAACAAAATTTAAAATAAAGTAACTGCCTACTGTTACTTACTGATCCTGTACTGAACATCACCTAACTAGAATTAAAAATCTGGCCCAGTGAATCCAGAAGAGATATAGATAATAATTATTTTACTCTCTGAGGCTGATCACTTTTTGACTTGTTCAACATTTCCAATCAAAGATGGGATTTTTTATTTTTTAGCCCTTAAATACTTTATTTAACATTTGTAAAAAAGAGTGTTTTAGATCTGTTATTCTTTTTTTACTTTTGCTACAAATAGATTGAATATTAATGTGTCAATTGGCATATGCAGAAAATGATAAATTACCAGTTTGGTATATCACTGAAATCTGTAACAACATATTAGAAACACAACTAAAGCATTTCTACAGCATTTGATTAAAATTAATTCTGAGTCCACTAACAGTATAATAACATTTAGTGTCAATCATTTTAAAAGTATTCTGTGTCATAGGGAAAGAAAGCTATTATCAAGTCTAGGAATTAGCGGAAGTGTCAAGCAAAAAAATAGCCTGTCATACTACTGCTAATAGTGATTAAGATCTAAGATGCCTTCTCCTTTCACATACAACTTAACAGCAAATAGGAGCTGAAGTGTGTTCATTTGGGACCCATGAAAGCTGCAGTGTTTGATGTCAAAGGATCATGAAATTGGATCCTGCAATTGAATCCTTCCATTTGGTCCCATTCTTTTCCTAATCTCTTTTTATTATATGGCCATGTATCTTTTCCTTTCTTCACTCTAATAAATCCATAGATTTACTCCTTCTGCCTTATGTCCCACATTCAAGGAAGTTCTCCTAATGACAGAAATATCTCAGCCTGTGATATGTCCTCCAAGAAGTTCTCCACTTTACTGCTACCTCATCGAGGCATTGTTATCTTGAACATTTTCAATCTACTGGTCCTTTCTTCTTTGCCTGTGCATAATCTGAGCTAGTTTCCTTTCTCTTGACCATTACATTTGTGTTGCAGCACTGTCTGGTTGCTGGGACGATAAAAGGCTGAGTTTCAGCATGCCAAAGCACAGGCAGCCTTCCAAAACAGTCTCAAATGCATTTAAAAATGATCTTTGGATATTTCTTGTGAGGCTTTTGAAGACAATGGGCAATTACTGAAACAAATTTCTGCAAATCTTATGAAGAATAAAGTTGTTCATATGTTTCCTACTCAGCTATCAAACTGAAGCCTTGATAACATTATCTAATATTTTTTTCCCCTATACACTATTGCCCCTCTTTCCTGCATGCCTTATCCGAAAGACATTAGTAAAGAAACATCTTTAGAGATTTTTCTAGTTTACTCACATTAGATTAATTCCTATTACTTAATATCAAATGTTATTTTGTTAAAGAGAAACATTAAAATGCCATCACTTTTTAAATTGACTATTTATTGCTACACAGATTTTAATAAAGTATTACAGATTGCACCAGAGACATCTAACACAGCATATCTTCTATAGAAAACTTACATTTCAACCTCTTTTTACAAATCATGGAAGCTATCATAGAAAGGCTATATAGCTGTTGACTGTTCAAAGCCTTACTGATATACAGCATCTTTGCCAGATAAGTCAGAAAATGTCAAGGATGTATTGTTAACCTTTGGGTTTGTTCTTTGCATTTTAGTGTCTTACACTGCATATTCATCTGAATAAACTAATTCCATTCCTCTGTGATCTTTCTCTTTTAATCTTATTTTAGGCCTGTTCACTTTCAGGATCCATTTTAACTGGGGTGGGGAGTTGCTGGGCATTTGTGTGGGGTCTTTTTGTTGTTGTTGTTGTTGTTTTTGCTATTACATGACTTTCAATTTGTTTGCTTCCTAATTTTTAGATTTTAACAGACTTTCACATTTAAGTGAAATTTTATTTATAAAACATGTTCTGATCTTAATAGAATTTATTACTTCTATCACATTTTAAAAGAGAATTTTTAAAGATGTGAACTTTAGTATGATTCAATCTCCTTTTCAATAGTTAAAGTTCAAGTTGGTTCAAGTCCCTGATGTTCTATTCATATTTTACGTTAGAATAAGAGAAAGTGTTCATTATAATTCATACACACACAATTTGATGTTACCAAGGTTACTTCTAGGCATAGATCATTGACCTCAGCAGTGTTGGTTGGTCTTTTTTTCAGTCGCATACTATTTATTATGGGCAAATATATATTATTTAGAAGTTTGTGCATATGTAATTATTCCTATTGCCATTTATCCCCACATCCTTTTCTCCTTCTTTACTCTTGCCTTCCTTCCTTCTCTCATAATATTTCAAGGGTGCTCATAAAGTTCCCACAGTTTAATGCCTTTTTAAAAAGCTTGTGATTTTAAGCAATAACTGATATCCAAAAGAGGTCAAGTAAACAAATCCCATTGAAATTCAACAGAATTGGGCACTTTTATTCTCCTTCTGTAAAAAGTCCAGTGTTAGTTAACAAGAATTCCAGATCTTCACGGATTAAAATACATGTAATCGTGCATCAGTTAGCAATTTACATATTTAATGATAATGCATTTTCACAAGTGCAATGACTTAAAATATATCATTTATTATATATTTTCATTATATTTTCTTTGACTGGCTCATATTTTAAAAAGCCATCTGCATACTTTGTTTCAAACTGCTCTTCGAAAAACATCTCATATTGAGAATATACTACTTACGTTTAAATTTCCTAATGTTTTCTATTCATCAGACTCTTCACTGAGTGAATGGTCTCTGCATTGATTCTCAGTCATTTTACAGCACACAAAACCAGAATATTAGTTCTGGAAATCTTTAAACAACCAACCAACAAAAAAACAACCAAATAACCAAATAAAAACCACACTCGATCTCCCACGTTATTTAAAAAAGGTCTTTCTCTATGCACGTCTTTTCCTCTGTCTGTAGGAAAAGCTTTACTCTTCTTCTTGCCTGGAGCTACACTCTGATACTATTAGAAGAATTAGCTCACTATTTTCACCGAATTTGATACTCAAAGAGAGAAAGCTTCCACTAGTGGTCAGCTTCATGTCTGAACCTGTAACAAATGTAGAGAATTTATACAAAGCTTAGAGGAGAAGAAGGAGCCTGAGTCAAGATCTAAGAATATCAGTTCAGTCCAGCTGAAGCATGTGAAGAAGGTGTGTCAGAAGTGTGAAGATCACTCAACCTCAGCATGAAAACCCACGAGGCAAGAGGTTGACTAAGGGAAGCATCTGGAAGAAGGTGTGCCAGTGTTGAGATCTGGCTCAAGTAGAAGCTATAAACTGAGCCTTGAATGTCAGATGTATTTCAAACAGAAAAACAGTTAGAAAATCCTATTTATCTCTCCCTAGTCAATAAAAACACAAAGGTAAGAAGCTAATACATAGAACACAGCATTTAATATCTCACGTAATGGAGCAACTTGAATTCTATAATCAACCACAAGCATGGTTTCCAGGCACTCGGTGGGAATGTTTGTTATACAAAACAAAACAAAACAGAAGTACAAGTGTTTCAGACTACATTGCTCTGGTGTCGAGAAGCTCCTGTGAGCATCCTAATAAATGTCAAAATAGCTTCAACAGTTATTGGGCTAGGTAACTAATCCAGAGTTATAAGACTGATCAGAACAAAGAATCAGCCTACGTTGTACACCACAAAGAAAAGGCTTTTCTGTGTTCTTTGAAAGAAGGACATCATTAAGAAATAGACTGAATATACACTGTAGACAATCATCCAGTTTAAAGATGGAATGAGGACTACAAACCTTTCTCAGCAAGCACAGCAGCAGAGATATCTTGCTGAAATACACTCAAAAAGAGCTATATTATGGGTGGAGGAAAGAAGCAAAAACAATGCAGCTACCACTAACTCATTGGAGATTATTTTTTTCTCAGGCAATGTATAAGGGTATTCAAAAAAACCTGGAAGAAAGAAAAGGTACAAGTAAAGTACAAAAAGTCAATACTAAAGGCACAGCACGCCTAGTAAGAAAGAATATCAAGGACTAGCCATTTTAGAAAACTCTTTATTTTGTTTTCTCTTTTATGTTTGTTGTTCTTCAAGTGGATGGCTTCTGCAAAAAAAAAAAAAAAAATTATAAGAGACAAATTCTTATGATGACAGGGAAATAAATGGATGGCAAAAGTGATGATACAGCATATGATGTCAGATAAACAAATGGAGAGCAACATCATGTTGTTTGATTTAATGGCTTAAAAAAAAAAAAAGTGCAATTTGAGCCAATGTTTTTTTCTGTGGAATATTGTCACTTGCTTTAATCAACCTATATTTCCATCATAGAGTCCTGAAATGAGATTCATCATGGCATAGTAGCCATCAACATCTGAGCAGACCCTTAGCCTTCCCTTCTAGTTGTTGAAGAAGTATAGTTACGTCAAAAGAATGTGTCTATTGTTTTATTCTGAAGTCTACATTAGGGTGAGATGAAATCCTAAAGCTGCCTTTTTCAATTGCCAACCAAGGTACCATAAAATTTTCTGTCTTTAATATAAGCTTGTCTAAGTGATTAAAGTATCTGAAGTCAGACAAAACTCACCTTTTAGTTTTGCATAACACCTTTTGTACCCGTTCAGTGAACAGAACTATGTGCACTTGACAATGCACATTGGTGCACGCTTTAAACTCTGTTATTCTTGTATTTAAAAGTTTCTTTTTAATAAATTATTTTATTGATCTGTCATTCATAAAGATACATGGCTGAAGTTATTAAGCCTTACAGTAATTCAAAGGTACGTATGTGAACTTCTTTTTTTGGTGTACAATATATACGTCTTGTAAAGAACACTGGATATCTATATGTGGAAGGGAACATATGCTTATATATCCATTTCCATTAACTGTTATCCACTTAATATGCAAAAATTGGCTCCAGCTTATATGGAAATTGGTGCATTAATTGAAGCATAAAAATTCACCCTCAGAGACTGCTACTAGAATTTAAATCCTCTTAAAAGATATTTATCAGAACTGAGTTAAAATTATACTTTCACCTCCTTTCATTTTCTTTAGGTTTTAATTGTCTATGTGAAGAGTGGCTTGAAGTCGTGATCGATTACTTCTATAGACTAACCACTTAAAGAACTATAAAATAGGGAAAGGTTATTGTAATTACATGGTTTCAACTGCAGGTATTAGTATTCAAGAAGAGTTATTTTTCAAGGGAAGATCAAGCCTCACAACCATGAATTAGGAGTCTTTCTCAACATATCTGACACTATAACTGTCAGTACCAGTCTTGAAAATCACGATAGCTTTAAAATATCCTTGTTGTAATTGTGAAATTGTTAGCTGGCTGTCAGTTGTTCTATGGCTATATCTAGGTTTACTTCCATATGATGTTTATTTTGTATTAGAAAAGCATTAAAAGTCTTGACAGCTACAAGGTTCAAATTTACTTACTTCCATTTATTTTTTAATAGTCCAAGGCAGAAACCAATTTCTTTCAACACCCATGAATAACGCCTTTTTAGGAGGACCTAGATCAGCCCTGGAAATATTTTGTACTCTCTACAGAAATTATATTCAACCATATTGTTATCATTTTATTTTATTTCCTATGACCATTTGTGACATTATGGATAGCATGTATATAACCTGAAAGTTTGTAACATGGAATGTAAACAGAATTACATCACAGGATGAAGGAGGCTTTGCCTGGAATGATACAGGAAAAGAAAGCCTTTTAAGGGTCATCATGTCTTGTTTCCTAAGCCCGCCAGAAGGGTGGAGACATACAAATGGTATTGCTTGAATGAGAGGGCAGACCTGAAGTTTATACAAAAGTCTTTCATCAGAGCCCTATCTAATACTCCAGGTCAACGCTGCAGCTATATCACAACAGATATTATATATAACTATACAATTGTATATTGCTATATTGTTAACAATCCTGCAGGGAAACTTGACATAACCCCTGTTTGTTCCAGGTACAGATATGATCCCAGAGCCTGGGTACAGCAACAAAAATTTCTGGAAATGGTCTCTGGATCCCAGCAGAGGTATTTGCACCCCCAGCAACACTGGCAAGCATCCAACTGGCAAGTGAGGGCAATTCTCCTGTTGGTGATTTTTCCTTTCCCTCTTAAATGTCCCTTGACTGAAGTCTGTTTTCTACCCTGGTCAATATTCAGGGCAACCTCAGCTTCCCAATTTAACCAGAACAATGTAGCCAGGAGGAAGGAGGAGAAACAGCCTGGTAAAACACCTCTAGCTTTGTTTGCATCGCTCACAATCAGTGAGTACTAGGTACACTAATTAATAATGCTTTGCACTAATATAGCTCATTTGATTAAAGGTTCTGAAAGTTATTTATGTGCATTGGTTGATGCAACACCATGCTAGGTCCTCAGTATAGGTAAGCATTACATCTGTGAGAGAATGCAGGAACAATAGTGGTTTCAGTCTTCTGTTGCTGGTGGAATAAAATCTGACAGATGGAAAAAAGGTTTACCATAGATGTTATTTTCAACGCCAATAAAATTGTAATTCATAGGCGTAAACTGAAATCACAATGTTGTAACTACACTTTTTTGCCCCTAAAATTAACATGGGCACAAGGAATAAATACAAGATTCTAACAGCTCAACAGTGATTCTGAGGACATATGATGTTAAAACAAATGTCCTGCTTTTTTAGCATGCCAAGACAGTAGAATGGAACAACTAATATTTCAAGTTTTTTCTTAACTGAAAAATTATATACTTACATACTCAGGTATACATACACATAGGTAAATGTATATGTTAGTTAATCTGAAAAAATAATTTTTCTCTTTATTTTTTCTGTCTTGTCCACTCTCCTAAGTATCTTTTGGTCTGAAGTCCTCTAAGAACTTTGATATATTTGCAGAAGCATGAGCAGAAAACCTCAGTTACCTATCATTTTATATTTATATCAAACACTGGTAGTAAGAACAGCAAACTTTTGAAGACAAACCTCATATGCGAGGGAAGCATGCTTTCTGAAGTCTTAGATCCCAGGCAGAAAATCTGTTTATCATCTAGAATAAAACTTTGAATCTCTTACTTTGATTATTGATCTTTGTGATAGGATGAAGAGCATTTTTTTTTCCAACTGACACTTCAGTGCTTGTCATTTTATTCATCTTATCAGTAGATTAGAATGATGTGAGTTTTCAGACAGCTCCAGCCTCTGGCAGAACTAACTGATATGGTGTTTGTTTTTTATCTTTTCCTCTGATGAAAAGGATTAAATCCACTCTTGCCTGGACATGCACAATCCATCTACTTTACATACTCAATTTATTTACCTTTACTGTACAACTCAGATAGCTAAAGCTAGGACCAAAGTGTCCTTGACTTGTGTTAGAGGTCAATAATTTTAGAACTAGGAACCAGTTATGATACTAAGTCAAAACTTATCAATAAGTTGAATGAATAATAGCATTTGTTTTACTTTATATAGTGAAGTCATTTAGTCATATGTTTTTAAGAAAGATAAGTCTCAGTGCATGAAAACTAAACAATGCATGCATAGACAGTCCAGAATCATCCTGACAGGGTGAAAACATTTAACAGGAAAAATTTGTTAGTCATTTGTTAAAGTCAGGCAAAAAAACAATGAAAGAAGAGTTAACATTTTTTTCCCATCAACAACCTGTGGAGGAATAAAAACGGTCTTCTAAGAAACCAAAGATATTTTTTAAATATGAGAGGAGGATGAAAGGAAAGGATATGAATTTCAGCTGAACTTCAAGTAGTGCATAAAAGAAAGTGAGAAACAGTGACTGTCTAAACAAACATGTTACTTTGTGACAGTGAACTGCTTTTGTAAGTCTTAGGCTTACAGAAGAGTTCAAACCCTAGCCACTTTCAGAGGTATGCATTGCAAACAGCACATCAGCTGGAAGACAAGGAGTGAGAGCAACGTCTTTGATCTGGGTTCAGGACAGGGAGATATAGAGGGAGAGTGCAGATACAGAAGGATGCTCAGTATGCCAGTGATTCCTAAAACTATGACCATTTACACTTCTCCATGTACAGTTCCAGAATCTGTCCAAAAACAGCTGCCCAGGACAGCATGAGAACTGGCTGAAGCAGTGGACTGAAGGAAGAGATTCCTTCCAATAATCTGTGTTATCCCAGAAAGGTCCTTTTATGACTATTAGAAAAACTGAATATGAGAGAAGAACAACAATATACTCTCTAATAAATCTGTAAAGGCTGACAGAAAGTCATAACAGGAAAGTAAGGCCAAAATTATCTTCTTCAAGCACATGATTGGAGAAAGGCAAATATGAGTAATTCTGTGTGGCATTATCACCTGTTCACTCTTTGCTTACCGAGATAAAAGTTTCAAAATCTTTGGAAGCTACACAGACAAATTTGTGACCTTAGAATGTTTATGTGAAGTCAGTAAAGAAATTTCAAAAGAAAATAACTCTACTTATATAAGGAGTTTTATTCTAAGCTTACAAAGCTTTTTTGCCCTCTGCATGGTCTCTGAACAAGTGAATACTGTAGCTATCAGCCTGGCTTTTCAGCCGGAGTCATCTCTCTTTCAGGAGAGGCCATCATTTTCTCTTTCTTACTCGGTCTGTTTTCTGAAAATTGTGGCACTCTTTTGATTCCCTGTTGGTCTTATATACAGAAGATCAAAGGGAAGGATAGGATATGCTCCGTAAACCACGAAGCAGTTGCATAAACTCATGTCCCTCATGTGCACAAACAACAATTACAATAAAACTGAGGGATCAAATTCTCAATTTCTTGACTGCTTGTTTTGCCCTGTAGTGGCTAAAGGAAAGTATTGCTTATGTGCTTTGTTTTGGTTTTAAATGCTGTTACTCCAGTGGCTGTCTGCTGAAAATAGGTTACTGTGAAACAATTACTGTCTCTGTCATTGATTAGTTTAAAGCTATTCTGACATGGAAATCAGATATTCAATCACCTCAGTTCTTCCATGATGCTCTGTCACATTACAGGAAGCAAATTTGCTGATGACACCAAGTTGGGAGGGAGTGTCGACCTGCTGGAAGGCAGGAGGGCTCTGCAGAGGGATCTGGATAGACTGGAAAAATGGGCTGATTCCAATGGGATGAAGTTCAATAAGCCCAAATGCCGGGTGCTGCACTTTGGTCACAACAACCCCCTGCAGCGCTACAGGCTGGGCGCAGAGTGGCTGGAGAGCAGTCAGACAGAAAGGGACCTGGGGGTGCTAATTGACAGGAAGCTCAACATGAGCCAACAGTGTGCCCAGGTGGCCAAGAAGGCCAACGGTATCCTGTCCTGTATCAAAAACAGCGTGGTCAGCAGGACAAGGGAAGTGATCCTTCCCCTGTACTCTGCATTGGTGAGGCCACACCTGGAGTATTGTGTTCAGTTCTGGGCCCCTCAGTTCAGGAAAGACATTGAAGTGCTGGAGCGGGTCCAGAGAAGAGCAACACGACTGGTGAAGGGACTTGAACATAAGACCTATGAGGAGAGGCTGAGGGAGCTGGGGTTGTTTAGTCTAGAGAAGAGGAGGCTTAGAGGTGACCTCATCACTCTCTATAACTACCTGAAGGGAAGTTATAGCCAGGTGGGGATTGGTCTCTTCTCCCAGGCAGTTAGCAATAGGACAAGGGGGCATGGGCTTAAACTCTACCAGGGGAAATTTAGGCTGGATATTAGGAAGAAATTCTTTACAGAGAGAGTGATCAGGCATTGGAATGGCCTGCCCAGGGAGGTAGTGGACTCGCCGTCCCTGGAGGTTTTTAAACTGAGATTGGACATGGCACTTAGTGCCATGATCTAGTAAACGGACTAGAGTTGGACCAAGGGTTGGACTCGATGATCTCTGAGGTCTCTTCCAACCCAGTCGATTCTGTGATTCTGTGAAGATATCAGGATTATATTCAAGACCATTTCTCTTGTTCCTGTCTGTTTCCAGGCCTGAAGAAGTTTTTTTGTTTTCGTTTGGTTTTTTTGTTTTGTTTTTGTTTTTCTGTTTACTGTACTGTTGGTTAGCTCAGTTTCATGTTCCTCTGAGCACAATTCAAGATTTCTTCCTCTGCAAAACAATTCAGAAAGTTAAACTCCCTGACAAAAATCCCATGATTCGCAAAAAAGGCCATGAGGTTCGCTTCAGTTTCAGTAATGAAAGGTGGTCAAGAAGGTTCCTTTTCTGGTTACCGTGCTGCAACATTGAGCTAATTCAGTTTTTGCTGAGGCTTTAATATCAGCTGTCAAGCAAAATATTTCTGTCTTGGTCTTTACCTACATGATCATTAACATATAGGACTACACACTATAGCAGCAATGGGACACAACATAACATGTAATGTACATTGTCCTGCAAGATACTTGAAGGCAACAAAAATAAGTCTTATTTTTAATAGACAGTAATGGAGAAATAGAATAAATTTTTGGATTTTGGTTTTTGTGTTTGTTTCTTTTTTTTTTCTTATCTTAGTCTATTATTACAGTGTAATTAATATGTAGTTATAGTTTCATTGTTATAGTACAGAAAACCACCACTATTGTTACACAGATGCTTTCAATGTATGAACTGTTCTTTCGGATGTATTTTATCTTCAGAAGAAATCGCTTTGCCATCAATATTCACAATGAATATAATTCAGTCTATTTTCTGATTAGAATCAATACATTTATGACTGTCTTAACAGTTGGTACTCTTCATAAAGCAAACACAACAATATTGAAAACAAATTCATAAGACTTTCTATAACAGAATCACAGAATCACAGATGGTCTGAAGTTGGAAGTGACCTCTGGAGGTCATCTGGTCCAAAACCCTTGTCAAGCAGGGCCACCTAAAGCAGGTTGCCCAGGACCATGTCCAGACAGCTTTTGAATATCTTCAAGGATGGAGAATTCACAGCCTCCCTGGGTAACCTGTGCCAGTGCTCACAGTGAAAAGATCTCCTGTGTTTTGTCTTGTGCCCTTTGCCTCCTGATGAAACATATTGAAAGTATGTTTAAAGTCTTTGTGTCATATAGAGTTTAAATAAAACAAAATTTGAAATACATACCTCCTCAAACAATAAAGTATAACAAAGAAAAAGATTAGCTATGAAACTTATTTAGGTATCTAGGCACTCAGAAATTGTTTTCAGCTTATGCAGCTCTTGAAATACTGATACTATAAAAAAAAACATTTGGCTGTCATATTTCAAAGTACAGAAAGAAAAAGTGATTGAGTCTATTTAAAAATATATATAAAATTAATTAGATAACTTTTCATTAAGGAAAGATGACACAAAAACAATCTGAGAACAAGTTTCCATCTGGTTTAGTTCTAGAAATGAGTATGTACTGTTAAGAAAAAACTTCAGTCATTTTTCCCATTTAATACCTTTCCTCAAATGCTTAGTTTCTCATGGAGATATTCAGATTATATTCCCTGAAATTAAAAAATCTCTTAATATGACAGTGTATGAATGCATTCTCACAGGTGTTCTGGTAACCATGGAAATTTAGGTGCATACTCATATAGGGTCTCTTTAAATGAGACAGTATAAATGAGGTAGAATCAACTGATCTATAGCAGAGGTACACCTTTCCTGCAGGTTATTTTTCTCTATTTACTGATTTTGGGGAAAAAAAAAAAAAAAAAAAAGCCAGGAGCAAGAAAATCAGTTTATTCAAATATGAGGGTACATTTCTTTGATAAAAGGATAAACCCAACATACGTATTTCAACAGTAGAATTTTCCTGAGAACAATTTGGCTACTGCTCACTGTCTCTCAACAGAACTCACTGCCAGGTACTATGCTGAAAGTTTTTGGATTATTTTCCAGTAATAAAAACCACAACATAATATAAGGAAGTAAAGACTTCAAATCTTTCTGGATCCCCAGTCAGGTCCATGGGGCTGCAAATGGACAAGCAGTTTCTATCACACCAATCGCAGTGGAGCTCTGTGCAGGCACAGGGCTCTGCTCCCTAGCATCGCCATCCAGGCCAGACTGGTCTCACTGCAACATCTCTGAACACCTTCCAGGTTGAAATGAAATTCAGGGACCTTTCATGGAAATGGAATTGACTGAGACAAGAAATAGATGGCTGAGGGACAAACCGTGAATTCGCAGAAGCTCCCATATCCAATAGAGAAAGCAGTGGAGGGAATATATGATCATACTCAGGCAATTAGGGCCCATAAGATGTGAGGGGGGGAAAAAAAAAAAAAAAACAAAAAAAAAAACCAGTCTTTTCTGCCCTCTGGTTAGTCTCTCACACACAGCAAGTCCTCTGTGCTTTGTGTTGAAAATTTCAATTGAGGAAAGATATAGTTACAGTGGCAGTCAATGGTCTTTCTGGGGTTTTCTGTTGTTCATTTTTATTGCAGCTAGATACTAGATGTGGTTTTCAGTACAGATACGTGTCATTATCATTACTTTTGCTTATCAGGAAAGTGAGATTTACAATATAAATTGGATACAAACAGTAAAGGAATTTATAGTTTGGCATTTTTTTTTTTAATGACTAGGCTTCTCTGTCACTAAAAAAGATATTTTTATCTCACAGCCCAGTACCAAAAAAAACTCTGTCAGTGAACACGCAGCACAGCACAGCACATAGCAAAGGATGGACCTGCAGTGTGATTCAGTGTGTAAAGGATGCTTTTCAATTTTCTGCTTGATTAAGAAATCTTTTGTCTGGTCTTACTATCCTGCTACTGTACATTCATAACACTAATGTAGCTATTGCAGACCCTGACTCAGATTTTTTCCACTATACTTAACTAGATGTTTCTGGTGTCAGCAGTTTTACAGCAGCCAGTTCATAACTTGTTGGTGTAAATTAGCTCCAACAAAAACATATCTATTAATGCTGGCTGTGAGTGGATTATATCCTACTATCAGGGTAGAATCTGAAAAATCTGTTAATGGTTATACAGCTATGTTATGATGATGAAAATAGTTATTTTTCTATTAATTTGTCTTCACATATTTTATAAGTCTAATCATTGTTTGAGAGACTGTAATCTCATATATAATAACATCCATTTTAAGAATAATGCTTATAGTTAATATTTAGAAATATACTCAGGAGATAGCTAAATGCAAATAATCTATTTCAGAGAACTGAATGAAAATTACTGAAAAATACAACTGATAGTATGATTTGAAGAAACAATTATACAATAATTTTCCAGATAAATCCCAGCCCTCACATCAGCATAGACACAATACGGATGCTCTTATTGTCTAACTCAGAGACTATTTCACCTTCCAGATTAATAAATTATTATAGAGCTTGACATTTTTATAATTTGGGGTAGTATTTACTGCAATTGAACATCACATTCTTGTAAAATTATACTGTATTGAAGACTGTATGGCTGTAATTGGGCTTTCTGACAATTCTGGTCAAAGTGGACAGGATAATCACAAACCAAAATGGTGAAAATGGTGTCCTGATCATCATCTGCATCTCCAGAGATGTCAGCTCTTGTCAGTCATCTGTTCTGATACAAACACCTAAGTGCTTTAGTTCAATACCAATACAGGTATTGAAACCTTGAGTTTACAAACACCGTGTTTTGTTCTCCAATGCTTGTTGACAGTCTATCACTCAGCTTCAGTCTCCCTCTGGAGACTACATTTTCCTCTGAAGACTTAACCTATTCAGTTCCCTGGCTCTGAACTAATTTCTGAACGTCTGAACTTCCAAACATCATTCTCCCTCTCTCCTTTATCATAATTCAAACTTTGTTGAAATTAATTTTTTCCTCCAGTTAATCCACTCAGCTTTGGATCTGGAATGGAGTCTTTTTATACAGGCAAGTACATTCAACTTTCTCCTGAGACTGAAGATCTAAGTAAGAGAGACTTTGTACCTGGTATAATATTTTTTAAAAGCCATGAACTCTTCTCCAGCTCTTCATCCAGTCAGATGAATTTGACCTCAATACATCAGTGAAGGTTTTCTTGAACAACAGGTAGCAAATACTGACTGCATACTGTCCAGTGGCTTCAGCAAGGTATCAATCTTCATTCTGCCAGTGATCTTCCCTTGAATAGGCAGAAAAGATTTATGATTGACAGAGAATACATTCTAGTTATGAAATATTCTTCTATCATTGTAAGCCACTTAATGGCTCTGCTGGGAAACAAGGAAATGAACAAAGTAAAAACAAAAATGCACCATCTAGCCAATCCAGTACCACATTATTACAGATCAGTAGTACTAATTTATCTTCTTTTTTATTTTTTTTTCCCTACAAAGAGCCAGATTTCATCAACAATACCAAAGAATAATTTATTCTCTCATTTGCACAAAGATGTCATTAGTGTTCATGGTACTTTATAAGACAGAGAAGACTACATCCTGTTTTCACAGTGGAGAGTTACACAAGTTGTTCTACTGTGCAACTTGGCTAGGGGAGATTACCACAAAGGAGGGTGGGAAATCAGGGGATGTCTTTCACCTAATGACTTAACTATGCATAGGTTAGAAACAGAATCAGTTTATAGCAAAACTAAAATGATACTCTAGTATAAGATGCCAATATTATTCTTGGTGATATTAATTTCTGGGCTTTGGAGATAAAGTCCTTAATTAATTCATTTAAGAGATATCTTGTGAAAGAATCTTAATTAGATTAAATCATTATTTCAGGAAGCAATGTGCCAAATTACACAAAGCTAATTAAAGTAGTCAGGAAATTGGTCTATCCACCAGTTTACAGGCAATGTGAGTAGTCTTTTATCTGTAACTACCTTTTTGCCAGTGGGAAGAGCACTTTATTTGAATTTATCAAAGGCTTGGGAATAATTTCATTAACAAAGACTCTGAAAAAAATGACAAGAAATAGTATCCCTAGCATAGCAAGAATCATTTAATTTATTTATAGTAGTGAATCATTTAAAAAAAATGCTAAAATTGTTATGAGTGATGACATCTCAGAAAAAAAGTTTTATCTGAAACATCAGTTTGCACCTTTATTTCAGAAAAAGACTAAACAGAACTTCTTTCACCTGTTAAATATGATTTTAACACTAATGGCATCCATCAGCTTCAAAGACAGGATGGAAAATTTTCAAATTCTTATTTGTTTGCACACATTTTAACAACCTGAAATAAATTTTCTGAGTTTTAACTTTTCAGAAAACTAGTGCTGTTCTATTAATAGAGTAGCACTACTGCATTATTAAACAATAATTAGCTAATTGTGTCTCATCAGAAAAGTCATGCTGTTAAATGAATTTTACTAATGTACTTTAACATCATTTGTAAAACACCAAAGCAAAACCAATTTATCACCAGACATTAAAAATTAAGTGATTGAGCATTAAAAAAAGACACAGTCAATGACAGTATCTTGCCTACAATTGTCTGATGATGTTCTCATAACAAGTAATTCACAAATCATCTACTTGATAATTTAAGCAAATTTAATTTCTGTCACCCAGCAATGAGAAAAAAAAAAAAAAAAAAAGAAAAAGAAAAGAAAAACCTACAAACAAACAAAACAAAAATAAAATCTTAATGCTGAAAAGGATTAATATATGAGGCATATTTGTTATGGGCTAACCCCTGTAGACAACTAAGCACCACATGGCTGCTCACTTCTTCCTCACCTGAAATGTGGAGAAAATCAGAAGGGTAGAAGTGTGATAACTCATGGGTTGAGATAAAGACAGTTTAACAGGTAAAGAAAAACCTACATGCTCAAGCAAATCAAAATAAGGTTCTCACTCACTCCTTCTTACCAGCAGGCTGATGTTTAGCCATTTCCATTTTGGTTACTTAGGAAGAGAAATGTCATAACTCAAAACATCCCTCCTTCCTCCTTCTTCCCCAGCTTTTATTGCTGAACATGACATGACATCATATGGTCAGTTGGGATCAGCTGTTCTGGCTGTGTCCTCTCCAACTTCTTCCTCACTCCCAGCTTACTTACTGGCAGGTCAGCAAGAAGGAGGAAAGGCCTCAATGCTGTGTAATCTCTACTCAGAAACAGTTAAAACATCTGTGTGTTATCAACACAATTTCAGTCACTAATCCAAAATACAGCCCCATATGAGCTACTATGAAGAAAATTAACTATACCATAAAATTAATTATCCCAGCCAAAATCACTAAAATACTCTATATTCCATACTGACCAAAATGAAACCAGGATTAATACTCTATATTCCATACTGACCAAAATGAAACCAGGATTTTTGTGAAGCCATTGTAATAGGAGGAGAAAAGGTGGGTGAAAAACATTAAAAAAAAGAAAAAAAATTGTTTCATCCACTTTATACTCTTTATACTCACGTTTTGTCTTGGAGGTGGATTTACTATGCTTTGCCTTTGAAATCCCAAATTATATCCTCTAGTAACTCAAGGCTGTTTTGCAATTAAATGCCTATTAAAATGTCATTACTGGGCAATAACCCTTCTCACCTTCCTCTCCTAACAGCATAGCAAACTGCAGGATGTTTTCACAACTCTGCAAGATGTATCCTTCATACTTAATGCATACATTACTGATAACACTGAAACACAAAATTCCTCTATATCCACGAAAATACCGACAAAACACAATAGCATCTAGATAATCACTAGCAGGAATGCTGTAGTCTTAGCCAAACTACATATTCGACTCTTGATCTCAAAAGAAACGCATGTATTTCTAGGAAAATGGTACAGAACCTTTTCTTCTACAAATTAATAAAAATAGTCATTTCAGATGTCACTATAGAGAAGATATTTTAATATTATTAACAGTTCTACCAGTGTTTCCATTAAATAAGTTACAACAGTTGGTTATATTTTAATATATGTTAATTAAAAATTGATTTAGTAAAGTAGCAATATTTCACTTGCTCATACAAGCTACCTGTAATATTTAGAGCTTTCTAGTTCCATAATATTATAGTCTGGATTGCTCTAATGTTAATACCAAACCAGATATATCATTAAGGGAAGAAAAGCACTTATTGTGCATTTTATTGGGACCCAGGAAAAGAAAAAGAAAAAAAAAATAATAATTTACAACATTTCTGCAATATTTGTAAACAGTTCTAAAGAGACAAGAAAGCCAGGGTTTAAGTAAGCAAATGTCCTGAAAATTTGTAATGAAACTCTCTTCATTATTATTTTTTCCATTTAGTGCCTGGGTCATCAGCCAAACCATACCCCTCCTCCATTTACACAACAGTAGAAGCCAATTCACTCAATATTTTTCTATACTGACTTTCAGTCAGTGCCACTTCCCTTTATTTGGTTCCTAACTTTTAGTGTAGTGGTGGATCTTTCTTGAAGCATTCTCTTAAAAACTCCATTAGGTGCTTGAAAAAGCTGTAATAGCTGTAGAGAGCTGATAGTTGGTTAATGTGCATCGGATCACTCAGTCAGGCGCAATATGGAATCAATGTGAATCTCGATGACTGGTAGCCTGTGAAGCTGTCACTAGCACGGGATGAACCATGTCTAGTGTAGGAGTAATACACCATAAATCACACCAACTAGGAGATAGGCAGTAGAAGTGGTTATAAATCTTAAGGATTTCGGGGTCTCTTAGAAGAAACACCTTTTGGTATCAAGGAGAGGTTGTATTTCATACCCAAAAAGAGAAATTAAAAAAATGGAAGAGTTTATAGAAATTTAAATATTCATTGTCTATTGCATATATATATAGGTATCTGATCCTCAGTTTATACAAATTCCACTAATGCAGGTGTTTAGTACTGAAAACAGGAATTGTAAAAAGTATGTTTTATAGAATATGAAACTACAAAATCAGCTATGGCTAACAAATCATAATGTATGAGCCTACTCCCATGAGTTATAAAAGATATAGGTTCCATAAAGCATGTGTGGATCATGTAGTGGACTTTCTGCAGACAATAAAAACCTTGTATGATTCCCCAATGATAGGTATGCATTGTGTCTGTTACAACGCTATAGCAATTAATAATATATCTAGGTCACTGTGTTATCAATTAAAGGTGACAATCTGAATGAACTTGAAACCAAAGTCTTCTCCTAATTAAGGATGACAAATTCTGTATTTATAGTACATTCGCCTCTCCTGTGGTTATACTTGATTTTTTTCAAAAAAAAAAAAGCTCTGCCATAGTAAACTCTCTTGTTTTTTGTTCTTTTACTTGAAAGTAGTATGGATCTGGGTGGCTCACTCAGTGATTTTGGCTTTCCAAATACATATGGATAGAGCCTGGCTCCATCCTCGTGACACTCACCCTTTCTATATTTGTAAACATTAATAAGGTCACCCCTCAGTCTCCTCCAAGCTAAAAAGACAGCTCCCTCAGCCTTTCCTCATAAGGGAGATGCTCCACTCCCTTCGTCATCTTCGTTGCCCTGCACTGGACTCTCTCCAGCAGTTCCCTGTCCTTCTGGAACTGAGGGGCCCAGAACTGGACACAATATTCCAGGTGTGGTCTCACCAGGGCAGAGTAGAGGGGAAGGACAACCTCTCTGGACCTACTAACCACACCCTTCTAATACACCCCAGGATGCCATTGACCTTCCTGGCCACAAGGGCACATTGCTGGCTCATGGTCATCCTGTTGTCCACCAGGACTCCCAGGTCCCTTTCCCCTACACTGCTCTCTAATAGGTCATTCCCCAATTTATAATGGAAGCTAGGGCTGTTCCAACCCAGATGCAAGAAAATCAAGCATTCTCCAAGCAAGTATTTTTCCTACAAGCTCTGCTATTTTTAATCCTGGGGTAAAAGTCTTATTAACTATCAACAGAAGTCTATACATCTAAGTGAGTGCAGCAAAAGCTGACCTTTTATTTTTCCGTTCTTTAACCCATTCTTGCTGTACTAAGTCGCACATTAGAGGCCAACAATGGAGCACACTGAAAAACTGCATTGTGATGATCTAGTTTATACTATTTTTCCTCATTATTACTCTGCTACTTTTATTATTTTTTTATTCTCCTCCATTTATATTCTCCCACCTACTTGTCTCAAGTAAATTATTTCTCTGTGTGTTCATTCGATGTGTTATGTCAAATAAGACCTTGGAAGACAGTTTATAGAAAGAGGAAGGGTTGATCATTAATTATATTAATTATAGGGCACTCAGCACAGTCAGTAAGCTGTGGCTTCTGGAGACATGTAGTGAATATTTAGATACAGAGGATACTCACTATTAAAATTGGCATTAACACCTCCACAACAGCACTTCTGCACCTGTCTGATGTAGTTGGACTTGATGCCCACCCTTTTGGAACCATATTTTGAGGACAGATGTGGGTACTGAAGACGGCATTATGCATGTCTCAACCTACTCTTTCTATTCTTGGCAAGCAGTAATAAGTCAGAAGTATCACCAAATTCTTGTATTGTGCATTGGGAGTCTCATGATTTAGTTCACTGAACTTTAATTAGAGAATCTAGGAACTCAGTTTTCTCACTTCTGTTACGTATTTGACACATTTAACCTTGTATCATTTACCCTTATTTTGTATTTTACTCTGAAATCAGCAGAGAAACGGCAGCATCTAAGCACTCTCATTAAGGTCAAATGTTATTCAATGCTTTGTTTAAGCTCTTTAATGGCGAAGTACACATATTACTGATTTTTCATGTGTAGAAAAATCAGTTTTTGTGCTCCAACCAACTCCTATGTGAGAGTGTGTTATGGCATTAAATGTAATTTCTGAGAACTGCAGTTATTCTATGCTTAATTGACTTCAGGAAACAAAATTAATAATTTCACAGGACATGTTCCTTTTATTTCTCTTTCTCTCTCTCAAGTATAATTATGTCTTTTTACTGGATAGAAACAGGATCTACTGATAAAATTAAGAGATTAATCACTTTCTTTGATTTCTTTAAAATCTGATATGGCACTTACTGCAGGACAGCCTAATAAGATCAAGGCAGATAATTATGAAACTTTAAACTGTATTGTTTGCTGGTTTCACTTTTACTTTCTCAATAGACAGAGTATTGTATCTTCATTTTTAGGGCATGCTTTATAAGATACAAAAAGCTTCAGAGCTCCACTTTAAGTAGCAAAAATTCTTTGGTCAGTGTCACCTAAATTCTGTACTCTTGAATTTACAACACACTTGGTTTCAGCCAATGCGTAGGTAAGAGATGATACTGCACAATCTCAAGAAGAACTCAGGTCTCTGTCTATGTGCATGAGACGGAGTAATAACTTAAGAGGACAAGGAAAATGTCTTTTGTTTTTGTTAAATAGTTCATCATTGCCAGATTATTCATCATTGCATTATTAATACCTTATCAATATTTTAACCTAAACACTGTATTGATGCAATTATTGTTATAATATCAATAAACCTAGTCTTCAAGTAGCTGTTTTACATAAGAAAATATTTGGGATGTTAAACTTTTATATTGTGCCTGCCATTAATTCAGTCAAGAAATTTTTGGTTTAAGTTGAAGGTGTACATTTAAATCATATTCTTTTGCAGCAAGAAGTATTCATGTATTTTCTCAATGTTAATCCAAATAAGCTTGAAAACTCCTAGTTATCTTAGCATAAAGAAGATAATTCAACAAAGAGAAGTTGTGGTAATTAATTCTACATGCCCTACCTTTCTTTTCAAACCCTCACCTTCTAGGCTGCTGCATATACAGAAGGAAGAGAGGTCTTCTTGGTTCTCAGTTTCTCCAGAACCTCCTTATTCAGTAGAGCAGAAATAAGCTACCTTACAAGATGTCAGAATACATAGCTTATGAATAAAAATGAAATCAGAAGAGTCAACTAACAACATTTACTTTGCTCAGGAAGTGACAGATTGATGCTCATTTGGGACGAAAAACCTTCATTTCACTCAGAACGTACGGGTCAATGAAAACTCATTTCTGAACCTCTGAACCCTCTTCCATGAATTCAGAATAATTCAGAAACTCTTTTTCCAGGTGAATTTCATAAATATGAAAATAGCTTCACCAATCTTCAGTATGTTACTGGATCACTACTGGACAGCTATTAAATAATACATTATACAGTAATAATACTCATTTTCCCGTAGCTTTGAAATAGGTCTGCTGCAGTTTGCTTTTGTCTTCAAATCTAAGGTTGAGCCTGAAGGTGAGCTATCTATATAATTTTCGAATGGTAGAAAATAGGATAATTTAAGCCACAATGCTGCTATATTTTAAATTATTTATTCACCCTATATGACACTCTGTTCTTCATTCATCACCCAGCCTGACTGAATGGACAGTTTTGTCTTCTTGTGTTTTCAGGACCCTCTCACACAGTAACATCTATGCAAAGATCTGCATGCAGAGGATGGCTGAAGTAAGAATAGAGAAACTGGCACATGAAAACAGATATTCTATGATTGATTGACCTATGTCTCTATCACATAATTTACAGATATAGCTATAGTCCTCTCAATACATTTATGTGTGGAGAAAAAAATTGTATGCAGCTCAGAGATATTTACATTTTGATAATATCTATACTACCTGTGCTTATAATTTGTGTTTATTCCCATTTAGCAACTGAAGCTTTTCAGAATCCTCTCTTTCTTAGTTCTTACATCATGTTCTGTAATGTTATACAGTTTTCTAAATTGTGATCTAATGAGAGTTTTGTTTTTTAATGCAATGAAAATAGAGCTTACAGGCTCCAAAAATCAGCTTCAGTCACACACTTCCTTCATTGTCTTCTGGTGACTTTCACAGGTTTTGCCCCAGTTGAGAGCTCTGCAGTTCAGTCAGGGACCTCTGCATTTTCCACTGTTTCCCTGCTCTGGTGTACCTAGCCTACAGCTGCTTAACTTTCCTGAAGAGGTCGTCTCTCAAGCCTTGCTCATGTTTTCTCTTCATGTTCATCTCCTTTTCAAACTTTTCTTTAATTTTTTCAGGGGACTAGAGAGTCTAGAAATACAAGGCTTGCAGCCTGAAGCTCCAGGAGCTAAACACCTTTTCCTGTGCACAAGTACATAGAGAGAGAAATGGACACAAAATTGCTTCACAAACAGGGAATATATACTTAATTATTTACTGGAGTTCTAATGAGAAAGATGTCTGTCTCTGACAGACAGTAAACAGTGTCAACTCAGGGAATATTTGAGACTCATCATGATCACAGAGTCAGATAAAAAGGGAAGCTGAACACGTAGGGTATTTCTTGTTTATTTCAAGAAAAAATATATAATTAAGCCTAATTATTGGTACTCCTTGCAACAAGAAACTAAAGAGTTGCAAACAAACAACAGGACAGAAAATCAATAGTGATAAAGCAGATCTAAGGGTAAAGAAATGCTAGTCAATGAGATATATGAACAAAAAATATCTATGTGGTAACACAAAACAGTGAAATAATTAGGCATTTCTACACCGGTACAACAAGTTATAAACTTAGAGCAAATTGAGTGAACATCTGTGTAATTTAACTATATGGCTACATGGCCATCACCTATTGGAATAATAAATGCTGAAGGAACATATTATTTAACATGAATATTTGAGTATAATTTATATAAACGATAGAATATAATTTAATGAGAACAAAATGCAGGTTATCTTTAAGAAAGCTTCCAGACAGCAAGATTTATCTTACAAGGCAAAATTTAAAGAATAATAATAAAAAACTATTTCTTTACCCTGAGTATTACAGTTTTAACTCTTGCTACAGTCAGGTTTTCTGTCCCAATATCAAGGTGCAGTGCTGTTTGGTGACAACTGCTCTGATTTTATTTATTCTTCTTTCAAGGAATTTCACTTTTTGAATCAGATAAACCTCTTCTATATATTTTAGAGTGCTCCAGCTTCTCAGATGTGGAGCATGGAAGCATGAATATGTAGGCAGAGAGTACCCTAAGCATTCAGAAGCAGAGTTCTAAATGCAAAAATTTAAAAGTCAAAATTGTGGTTTTAATATCTCAAGTCTTTGAAATATCTACTTTCAGAAGACCTGATTTGCCATTTCTGATGTCTTAAAAATGTTTGCATCAAGACACTAGGAAGAGGCCAGTGTCATAGTTAACCTACCTCTCTCAAAGCAATCATAAGTCTACTTGTTCTCTACTTTTGTTCATTTGTTTGGTTGCTTCCTGTGAAGATCCAGCCTCTCTTGACTGAAACTGTTAGTTCAATTTCATTCTCCTTTATCATTGCTACAACAGTGCAGTTCAGCTCAGCTCAGTGTTACACTAGTTTTCTACCTGAAACGTTGCCTGGTACCAGTGTGCTTGAAATTGGGCTCAGGTGTGAAACACAAAATGAAGAAAGTGTCATCTAGAGCATACAGTTTTCGTAAAATACAGCATTTAACAGATTCAGTATTATTTAGATCTAATATTGCACTTCCACCTATGTTTGTGATTCTCTGTTATGTATGTCTTGAAGAGTCCAATATCCATCAGGGTAATTATAAATGCCTTAAGTACTTGGAAAATCTCTGCTGTTTCTCCCACAATCAATCCCAAAGTATTCAAATTATTAAAAATCAATCAAACAAACAAAAACAGAAATCATAATTAATTTTTGAATATAGAAATTTCTTATCAAAATGGAATCAAAGAAATAGCTGATGGAAAAAGAATAAACATTGGTGTCCTTTAACATCAGAAGAAACGTTTTCTACTTCAGGCTACCTCATCTTGCCAGGGATTCTGTGACAGTAGTTAAAAAAAAACAAAAAGAAAAGTGTCATTTCTGTAAGTAATGTTACTAAGTGTTATATTTATTTTAGTGTATAGAATTCCTTTGAAAAGAAATGTACATATTTAATAAGAACTGTCTTCTTTCCGTAGTCAGCTATATTTATTTCAAAATATTACATCTTTCTGATTTTTCCTAATGCAAGAAAAAATACAACTTGTCAGATAATTTTAAAGCCTGTACTTTATTTCTCTAAACAAAATATAGCTCAGCTTCAGATTGATGTGGGGGTTGGGCTTTTGACTGGGGAGGGGTTTTCACATTTCCTAAAAGGGATATTTCTATCTCTTATTTTATACATTGTAGTCTGACCTTTTTAAGTAGGAGACCTATTGCTTTTCTGTTAAAAAATAAAAAGATTTTTGAAAATATAATTATTGTGAAACAGCTTGTGGAGATTTTGTCGTGTAGCTCCTTTTGTGATGTGCAAGTCCAGGTTAGTTTAATAGCTCAAAAAGAAGAGCTCGGTAAGAATTGCAGGCAACTTACCAAATGTGTGGTACTTGCAGTTATATATTGTCTCATTTTTCATGGAAGAAAAGGAAGGGTTCAGAGTAGGCCCTAAGCCAATTTTCATAAACATCTTTGGAAACAAGAGAGATTATGGCCGTTTTGCACAAAAGGGAAACCAGGAGAGGTTTGCAAAGAGGCAAAAGACTTCCCAAGAACAATGGTATCTTAGCCAAACTTGAGTATCTGAGAAAGAACTTCAATTTTGGGTTATATTCTTGGGTACCAAACATTAATCTCTCCTGTTAGGCACAAACATTATACAAAAACATGTACTTAGCTCTTCATTTCAAAAGGCACTAGAATCAAATCTAGTTTTCTGGATTGTGCTAAAACTGTAATAGAAAAGTGTTTTCTTGCTGACTGTGTGCTTTGTTTAGTTAGTTCTTTGCTTTTGCTTGCTTATACTCATGTTATTAGGGAAAAATAATATTCTGAGATTCTGAAAATCCATTTTTTGAAAGCTTTCCAAAAAAAGAATTGCATTCAAGTCACTATTACAGAATGCCAGACAAGGGACTTGCCTTTGTGTGGAATTAGCTGCCTCCAGCTGCTTCCTAACAAGTGACATGGAGGCTCTGGGGTTCGATATGTGCTTCATTGCCCTTCTCATTCTCCATAATAGCACTGAGAGTTTTCTCAGAAGACCTTTTGTTACTATTGCTGCATCAATCATTCTCATATTTCCAGTTCAGTTTTTCAGGATCCTTAGGGTTCTATTGTTAATCTTCATTAACGTATTTCTGACTTCTGTGACCAATTAAATTTGAATTCAGAATAAATCAACACTGCTTACAGAGGACATTCTCATCTCTCTGCATGCAACTGATTTCAACTCTAGAAAGATCATCCACAGTTACTCACAATTCCTTGAAATTCTGGTCTCACCATGATAAAACACAATTAAAAGGAAAAAAAAACCCAAACAAACAAACAAAAAAAAAAAAGACAAAACAAAACAAAACAAACAAAAAAATCTTAGAAACTCCATTTACCTGGATTTTACCCTTCTCTGAAGAGCTGTGGAGGGTCTAATTACTTAAACTTAGTGATTTTACCGCCCTGGCTTGTATTACATAGTCAGCATGTGAAATCTTATGCAAATGATCATTTTATTCAGGTTATACATTGCCTATACCAGAAACAGTTTATATTTTGTTCCCCTCTGTGCCTGGCAAGATCATGGAACAATTCCTCCTAGAAGCTATGCTAACGGATATAGAGGACAGGGCGGTGATTCCAGACAGCCAGCACGGCTTCACCAAGGACAAGTCCTACCTGACCAACCTAGTGGCTTCCTATGATGGAGTAACTACGTCAGTAGACAAAGGAAGAGCCATGGATGGAGTTATGTAAAGCCTTTGACACAGTCCCTCACCTCATACTTCACTCTAAATTGGAGAGGTATGGATTTGATGGATGGACTGTTTGGTGCATGAGGAATTGGTTGGATGGTCAATGACTTAATGTCCAGATGGAGATCAGTGACAAGTGGTGACCCTCAGGGGTCCGTACTGGGATGTGTACTGTTCATCAATGGCATAGACAGGGGGATCTAGTGTACCCACAGCAGCTTAGCAGACAACACCAAGCTGGGTGGTGTGGCTGACACATCCAAGGGATAGGATGCCATCCAGAGGAACCTGGACAAACTCAAGAAATGGGCCCATGTGAACCTCATGAGGTTCAACAAGGTCAAATATTAGGATCTGCACCTTGGTTGGGGCAGCCCCCATTATCAGTACAGGCGGGAGGATGAAGGGATGAAGAGCAACCCTGCTGAGAAGGACCTGTTGGTACTGGTGGATGAAAAGCTAGCAATGTACGCTTGCAGCCCAGAAATCCAAGCATTTCTGGGACTGCATTAAAAGAAGTATGGACAGCAGGTCAAGAGAGATGATCCTGCCCTTCTACTCTGAATAGAGAGCTGCGGCTGGAACTTGGGAGTAAAAAAAGAATATATAACCATTGGTAAGAGGGGCAGGCTGCTCAAGAGGAACACAAAAATGCTGGGAGAAAATTATAAGGGCCAAACCCCAACTAGAGTTGAGCCTAGCTACTGCTGTAAAAGGCAATATGACATGTTTCTATAAATATATTAGCAACAATAGGAGGGCTAAGGAGAATCTCCATCCGCTGATGGATGTGGGGGAAACATAGTGACAGAAGATGAGGGAAAGGCTGAGGTGCTAAATGCCTTCTGTGCCTCAGTATTTAATAGTAAGAACAGGCACCAGGTACCAAGTCCCCTGATCTGGAAGACAGGGATGAAGAGCAGAATGAAGCCCCAATAGTCCGAGGGGAAATGGCTATTGACCTGCTACACTACTTGGACACCCACAAGTCTATGGGGCCAGATGGGAGACATCGTCCAAGGGTGCTGAGGGACCTGGCAGTGGTGATCACTAAGCCACTTTCCATTGTATATCAGCAATCCTGCCTAACTGGGGAGGTCCCAGTTGACTGCAAGTTGGCAAATGTGATGCCTATACACAAGAAGGGCTGGAAGGAGAATCCAGGGAACCACAGACCTGTCAGTCAAACCTCGGTGTCGGGGAAGGTCATGGAACAGATCATCCTGAGTGACCTCACATGGCATATACAAGAAAAGCAATCAGGCCCCGTCAACCTGGGTTTGTGAAAGGCAAGTCCTGCTTGACCAATCTGATCTCCTTCTATGACTAGAGGACTCACCTAGTAGGTGAGGGAAAGGCTGTGGATGTTGTACTTAGACTTCAGCAAAGCCTTTGATACCATAACCCACAGCATTCTCCTGGAGAAGCTGGCAGCTCATGGCCTGGATGGGTGTGCTCTGTGACAGATAAAGAACTGGCTGGATGGCTGGGCCCAAAGAGTTGTGGTGAATGGAGTCAAATACAGTTGGCAGCTGGTCATGAGTGGTGTTCCCCAGGGCTCAGTATTGGGGCCAGTTCTGTTTAAGCTTTTTGTCAGTGATCTGGATGAAGGGACTGAGTGCACCCTTAGTAAGCTTGCAGACAACACCAAATTGGGTGGGAGTGTTGATCTGCTGGAGGGTAGGAAGGCCATACAGAGGGATCTGGACTAGCTGGATCATTGGCCTGAGGCCAATTGTATGAGGTTTAACAAGGCCAGTTGCCAGGTCCTGCACTTGGGTCACAACAACCCTATGTAGTGATACAGGCTTGGGGGAGAGTGTGGCTGGAAAGCTGCCTGTCAGAAAAGGACCTGGGTATGTTGATTGACAGCCGGCTGAATATGAGCCAGCGGTGTGCCCAGGTGGCCAAAAAGGCCAACAGCATCCTGGCTTATATCAGAATGTGTGGCCAGCAGGACTAGGGAAGTGATTGTGCCACCGTACTCAACGCTGGTGAGGCCCCATCTTGAATCCTGTGTTCAGTTTTGGGCCACTCTTCATAAGCAAGGCATTGAGGTACTAGAAAGTGTTCAGAGGAGGGCAATGAAGCTGGTCAGGGGCCTGGAGTATATGTCTTATGAGGAGTGTTCAAGAGAACTGGGACTGTGTAGCCTTGAGAAAAGGAGGCTGTCTAAAACTACCTGAAAGGAGGTTGTAGCATGGAGGGTGTTGGTCCCTTCTCCCATGTAGCAAGTGATAGGACAAGGGGAAATGACCTCAAGTTGCACCAGGAGAAGTTTAGATTGGATATTAGGAAAAAGTTCTTCATGGAAAAGGTTGTCAGGCATTGGAATACGCTGCCCTGAAAAGTGGTAGAGTCACCATCCCTGGAGGTGTTTAAAAGGCATTTAGACAAGGTTCTTAAGTACATAGTTTAGTGCTAGAGTTAGGTTATGGTTGGACTCAATGATCCTGAGGGTCTTTTCCAATTGAAATGATTCTATGATTCTATGATTCTCATCTGCTCTGGTGAGACCCCACCCAGCATACTGCATCCAGCTCTGGAGCCCTCAGTACGGGAAAGACAGGCAGGCTACAAAAATGATCAGAGTGTTGGAACACCTTTCCTGTGAAGAAAGTCTGAGGCAGTTGAGGTTGTTCAGCCTGAAGAAGATAAGGTTCTGAGGAGACATTATTGTAGCTTTTCAGTGCTTAAAAGGGGCCTCTAAGAAAGATGGGCACAGACTTTTTAGCAGAGCCTGTTGTGACAGGAGAAGAGATAATGATTTTAAACCAAAAGATTGTAGTTTTAGACTAGACATAAGGAAGAAATCTTTTACAATGAGGGTAGCAAAATACTGGAACATGTTGCCTGGAGAGGTAGTAAATTTACCATTTACAGTGGGCAATGCCCCATCCCTGGAAACATTCAAGGTCAGGTTAGACGTGTTTCTGAGCAACCTGATCTAATTGAAGATGTTCTCTCATATTGCAGGGGTGTTGGACTAAGTAACCCTTAAAGGTCCATTCCAACTCAAACTGTGCTATGATTCTATGGTTCTATGATGTTTTGCATTTTACCTTGGTTTGTGAGTTGAAGCATTAATTCTGGACTGCACAGAGGGTGGGCAGGGCAGGATCTTGCTGTCCAGGTCCTGCCCTACAGCGATAATCTCTGCCTTTCTTGCAGCAGGCAAGGAACTAATAGCCCTTGGCAAGGCTGCAATGGGGTCCTGGGTCATGGGCAGGAGTTGGCAGAGACCCCAGGAAAAAGTGGGCATAACCAGGAAAGCTTCTGAATAACCTCAGGACCATGACACTTTAGGGCAAATTCTGTTTGTTTTCTTTATTTTGCTTGTAATCATGACCTGTAGTGGTCTGAGTACAGACAAGCTATAAAACAGTTAGGACTTTCTGGTTTTGACTCAGCAATAAAAACAAAAGGATCTGCATGAACAACTACAACTGTCTTGAGGTGGATGTCAAAAGCTGAGAACTGGTTCTTCAGTAATGTTTGGAAGATGATATTTTCATGTCAAATTGCTTGTGTCTTTTCTTTCAGCTAAACATAATTTGTTATGCTTGAAGATTATTTTCTCATTATTTTCCTGCTTCCCCCCCACCACCTATTACTAATACACTCTGAAGGAATGTGCTATATCTGTTCACAATCAGATAATAATTTTACCATTTACAGTGGGCAATAATAATTAGTTACTTTTCAGAAACTGAGTGTTTGGGTCAGCAATGTGTAAATCAGTGATGCTGTAAGGACAGCACAGTGATGGAGAGCTCTTTTTTCATATTCATTCTATAATCAAATGTGTGTCAAAGTGTCTTTTTAAGTTTATTCATTCTTATTTGCATTCACTTAATTTTTGCATAGATAAAAACCTCAGCAGAATGAATAAATATATCATTCGACATCAACAGCATGGGGAAGCATATTCAGGCAACATGAAGAATGAGTCATGAATTAGTTAATTGTGAATGTGGCCTTTTGCAGTTTCTTACACTACAAGAATAGCAGTGATGTGATAGTTCCTGAGACCACAAATAGAATTCCTTCCCTTCCAAGCATCACTTGCCAGATGATCTTTAAAGCTACATTTGGAGTCAGATGGATTCTTTCCTGAATCTGGCAGAAATGGTTCTCTCTGCTTATGATGTAGAGCAGACTTCAGTAGTGATAGATGACAAAAAAGGTTGGAACCTGAGGGCTGCCTTCACATTGTCTATATCTTGCCAACTACTCTCTCCATTTTGGGCTTGGGCTTGGAGCCTTCTGTTCAAATATCAATTGTTGAAATACCCTCCACTGATAGTATCGTTGCCTTGTGATAGGCAAAAATGGTCTTGTGAAAAATGTGAGGGTACGTAGGGTAAAATTAATATTTTGTAGCAGATAAAAGACTAAGTTAAAATATGTTAAATTTAATTTCTTCAATGACAATTTTGCTGAGCACAGAAATACTTCACTCTGAAAATCAGCTGGTGGAAGATGATCTGTAATACATAAGAGATCAATTTGGCCTTTAGAGGAATTATTTAAATCAAGTACATTTAGTTCATCAGAGCACAGAGGAATCAGTGTACACTACTCCTGAGAGCATGTATTAACAGAAGAAGAGGATGTAGGAAACCAGGGAGAATTGCTGTGAGAACTGCTTCAGGCATTGGATGACTTCCCATGCTGAAGATGAACAGCAGTCGGGTAAACTCCAAACTTAAAAGGCACAAATTTTTCAGGCAGGTTCCTCTTCAGAAAACACTTAGCTTGAGTGCTGAATGCCTTCACTGGTTGTGATAAGTTTCTAGGCTCAGTGTCAATACTAACAGGCTTGAGAATAACAGCAATTATCACAGTAAATACAACCACTCACAATCAGATCCCATCCCCCAGCTTGCATTTAAAATGGTGAAAGTTGGAAGTACCTGTAGGTTTAAACTCATATCTGTTCATGACCCTGAAAGCTGGACAGAAAGCTGCTGGACCTGCTTGCAGTCTGTCTGTATGTAGTAGAGGTCTCCCCTGCAGGCGCATATTGAAAGACTAGGACTCCTATCTTCATGGTGACACACAGCTTTTCTTTCTTCCAAACTCAGCTGCAGACATTTCCATGCTTTACAAATGTCTGGGAATGTTAATTAGCTTCAGAGTCAACATGACAAGACCAAACTGATTAGTGGGGAAGACAGCATGAAGCACAGACAGTTGCAGCAATTTTCCTTCTCCTAATTATGGCTTCTGCTCAAGGTCTGTAGTTATCATCAAGACAGCCAATACCCTTTAAGTCTCAGGTATGGGATATCTGTATATCGAATATGTATCCTGCCATACCTCCAAAACGGACCTCAGCATAGTGATCTATGACTGTGATTCCAATGATTCATAGTTGCTTTAATCAGATTATCCCAAGTAAATTCAAAAAAGTTTCAGCTCAGGACTAATACTGCTACCTGTTCATTAGTAAGGTATTTCAGTGGTACTCCAAGGTTTCTGCTGCTCCTACAATTGTTGAAAACCTTCAAAGTATATTAAAATTAGGACAGGAACTGAGATCACAGTGACTCTGTTACTGACTGAACTGTCTTAAGTATATAGTTAGAAATCCTCCATGCAACGTTAACCATAATTGGTATACTGTGGAGTTTATTTGTATTTTAAATATGAAATAAATTCAATTTCAAGTGTCTCTATAAAAGCCAAAGTGTTTTCACCTGTAATAGATACCATCTTCCACCACTGGACCATTTCTAGAGCTGAAGTCCCAGCTAATGAATGGAAAGATATTCTCAGCTATAAGACCCTATTTCAGAAACATTTCCTCTAGGAAAGGTTTGACATCATCTGAAAGATGCACACATTCACTTGAAGAAACTCCATTCTGCAGATATCTGAATATAGTTAGTTAAGAGCCATATTGATGTGTCCTTTGCTTCCCAAGCCAGTCTGACATTTCTTCACTTTTTTTTTTTCCTCCCTTATTGTTCCTAGTTTAAAGCTCTCTGCACCAGGTCCACCAGCCTGTTGTCAAAGAGGGGTTTGTCTCACTTGGTCAGATGGTTCCCGTTTCTTCACAGCAGTCCTTGATCCTCAGGTGAGGAGATGGGACCCTCCATCCCCCATGGCAGGGAACATCTCATTGCTATCACTCAACCAGTTGCTGCTGCACAGCTCTGTCGCGGCCAGCTCTGATTCATCATTGGACATGCTTCCCAGCCCCTCATCTTCCACTGGGGCACAGAATCTATTTTGTAGTTGCAAACCTGTAAGTGGAGGAAAAGATTTCCTGCTGTTGCCAGATCTCAAAAGCTTCCAGTCTGACATCCAAATGAAGTCTCCATTTCACATCCCAGTAAGCACAGACTCCACCTGTTTGTCCTTTAGTACGCAAAACCTGTCTGAAAGCTTAACTTAAGGAAATTCAGACAGATTTCTTAAGTCCCTGCAGAAGTATTAAAGAATGTGACTGTCCCAGAGGAGACAGTAACCCAAGACATCCCAACTGTCAGGATGCTCATTATATGAGTGTTATGTTTATATTTACTTTTTTTTTCTTAACCAAGATACTAATGAATTTTCTGATATGGTGAAATAGCTTCAGTAGAGGGGTTGGAGACTGGGTTACAGATACTATTGTTCCTGGTGTTTTCTCTCAACTAATTCTGTAAGTCAGCTCACTGTTATTTGGTCCCACTCCAGCATGCCTCACTGTGACCTGGTGAGGATCCTGGGCATGCAACACTGTGTTTCAGTCTCTACTCATGTTCATGTATCTGATACTGAGCTGTGGAAATGCTCTGCTTTGCAACATCCAAGTACCTGTCTGGTTATAGTACTTTGGCCTTACATCGGTGAAGTGAGCAAAGTTATATTGATAGCAGACAGTCTGACAAGTTTGAATAATCATTTTTGCAAAGTTTCTGTTTGACTCTTCTTTGCTACCTTCAGTAATGAAACAGCAGATGACAGTCAAGGGACAAGTAACATATTCACAGAGTGTGGTCACGTCACAGTAAACACTATCTGTGATTGAATGCTCGAGTAATTGCAGTGTGTAGCAAAATTTGTACTGGCAGTCTGATAGCCTAATTATCTCAGCACAGCACCAGGGATGTGTTAGCTGCTTAAATAACCTGAAAAGTAACCTACAAGAGATGTTTATTAGCACAAAAATCATAGAGGGATGAATAAAACGAACACATTATTTTGGGACATAAGGAAAAACAGATTAAAAACAAAAAAGCCCAAACATAACATTCTTTAATTTGGACGGGATATACAACTTTTATCCAAGAAAAAATGCTTGCCATCTAGCACTGAAATATATTCCTCAGGAATAAAACCCTAAAATGATAAGCAAGGTGGCTTGTGCTACTGTAGATTTTCTCTTCAAACTTTCAGGAGAACTGCACGATTTACTTGGAAACCAGTCTTACTAATGCAACTTCTAATTACAGTTTGCAGAGTCACAGTAACAGTCTTCCCATTCTTCCCTTGGTTAAAACAACTTTGTTTCAAAAGTTTTAATGTATGGCTAGTCATTTTCTTGAATAAATTAAACTCCAGCTGTCATTTTCTGAGCTATTTTTATTTCTCAAACAAAGGGTTTTAACTGTTTAATGAAGCATATTGCATATTGCAACTTTAAAATGTTTTTTACTTTTCTTTTTGCACTGAAGAAATGTAATGCTCCACCAAAGCTGGGCATACCAGCCATTTCCACCCTGCAGAAGCGTGATTGTTCTGCTTTTGGGAAGAATTAACTGAAACTGTGGGAATTAATTCCCAAAATCCAAACAACAGTCTGTCAGCTGTGCTGGGGAGGTAAAAAGTTTTAGTTAACACTCTTTTGATGATGCTGTGTGTGTTTGAGGAGATGGTTAGAAACATTATAGAAAAATTCTCATCACAGTTGTTAAACATGGGGAAACTTTCTAGGCTGAGTCCCGAAAGCTAAAATTGAAGGTCCAGGATATCAAACAAAGTTGTTAGACTTTGATGTTGACAAATAAGAGGACTGCACGGTTTTGAAAATAAGTAGGGCTGTATAAAGAAACATCAAACTAATAGTTTATTTCTCCAGGAAAAAAAAAAAAAAAGGTACAATTTTTTCTTTTATTGGTGCAGTTTACTTCCCCTAAATATAACTGCAACGTTCAGGATGGTTGAACTCTTACCTTTATTACTTCAGGTCTGTTTAACTATCCTGCTGAAAATGTTCTATTGAAAGAATTCTTTGTATTTTCTACTAATAGATATTTTGGGTTCTACCAGCCTTTGAATCAATTATGTTCTGATTCTGTTACCCAGAATTTGATGGTCCTAGCAACAAGTGCAATGTATTTAATACTTAGCTTCTGTATAACATCCTTAAGTGAATTATTTCTTTCTAAAAGGCAAAACTGTGCTTTTCCAGATTTTCAACAGGCAATACAAAGTTCCTGCTCTGCAGAGCATTACGTACAGTGTCCTGAAAAAATCTCAGTTATTCTTTCCTATTAGAAAATCAAAGATAAAAAGACAAATCATTAAAATATATATTATAATAAAGTCCCCAAATGATAGTGGGAAATTGTGGGCTCCTTTTATTTATTTCAATCATGATGCCTCCATCACAATGCAAATAACACAAGGGAATGAAGTGTATCTTTATAGGTTTTTTAAAAAGAAACAAAAATAACTCCTCTTTTTACTGTATATAAAGGTTACATTCATGAAAGTTCATTCCTTCTCAACATTCTTGGTAAATAAACCTCACATTAGACTTAAGTTTTCAGTTCTCAAATAGAACTCCCAAAGAGAAGGTAATCTTCAACTCCATAAAAATATTAACAGAACTTTTCAATAACTAAGTGTTTTTTGTTACAGTGGAGTTCCTTTCCCAGGTAACTTTCCTAATTACCAGTTACTTATACCAATTATTTCACTTCAGAATTCAGAATGTACATGGACTTTGTTTATTGTTTCATTTACTATGTGTGAAAGCTTTATAAATTCATAGAGCTGCTGTGTAAATCAGGGGCTATAATACATTGATCAGTTTTATATTGGAGCATAGTGTTGACAGGTGATTTGGGGAAGAATAAACTAGGGTGAATTTTACTTTAAAGGCAGTGCAAAATGGCACTGTTCGTGTGGTGGAGTGTGATGTTATAGGGTAAGGGCTTGATCCTGTCCAACTGCAACTTCTCTGCACACCTACTGGCAACTGTGAAAAAATGTGTATATTCATTACGAGACAAAGTTACACCTGAAATCATCATCTTGTTTCTTCTTTATTACTCCCTTCAGAAATAATCAGGCTGATGTGAAATTATTATGAGCCTTCACATCCTTTTTCTTTTTTTCAAATTCAGTGATATCACTTAGAAATTGATAAGAACATATTTAATACTAAACTAAACCAAAGGTTCATCTATATCTCTGTCCTGTCTGTGGCAAAGTCCTGTAGCAGATATTTAATGATTTTATAAGAACACCCCAAGCAATATGTATTAATTTGCTAACATTCTCCCAGTCTCCAGTAATTTGAAATTTGTTAATACCTTAAGTGAGACATGGTATATTCACACTTAATAATCCTTTCCAGACTTTAGTTACACAGTCTAGTTACTTTGTGGCATAAATAAAATTTAGCAACAACACAACCCTCAGTGGAATTATTAAACTGCTTTAAAATATTCTGTCACCTCATCCTTTACATTTTTCAAAGTCTTTTGAAAGACTTTTATCTGTGTTAATAAAATCAATAATATGGAATATGCTTATAGTAATTATGTAAAGTATATATGTTTTTATAGATGTTTATGTTTAATTCCTACTTTCAGTACCCATACAAAACTTACTCTTTATTCATACATGAATTGGAAGAGTGGTGATTGGAAAGTATTCAAGGAAAGGTTCTAGAATGACATAGTACAAAAATGGAAAATAATAGTCTTACAGCAATTAATTATTTTCAGTGTAAAATCAAAAATCAAAGACATTTTGATAGTGACAATTTAACTTCATATAAACCACGAGGAAATTATGAATATGAACACATCCCCAGCAGCACTCACAATCTTACAGGTTTGCAATTTATCACTTCAGATATCAGAAACTGAATAGAGTCTTTTGCAGTCACAGGTTTACAACTGTGACCTGATCAACATCTCTGGGATGTCCAAAATGGAAAAAAAAAAAAAAAAAAAGTTCCAGTTTAACACATGTATTATCTTAATTTTTTTTATCAACTTTTTCTCCAAAGCTGCTGCTGAAAGTGTACAGAACTTTCTATTCAGGCAGATCAACTGACTGTGCTGTGAACCTTTGCTTCTGGTTACATATCCATGATACTGACTATGCAAACATGATAGCTGAAGTTGTTTCACTGCAATACTGTACACTCACATACCATTCATGTTAATATAAAATACAAAAATGTTCTGAGATCATAAGTACACTGGCTTGATCATTTAAACTATGCTTTTTCACCCTGTCTGGGCTTCTATTAACAATTCATTCTCTATCACAAAGAAAAATGCAGAATTTGAAAAAGGGGGAATTACAATAGAGTTTAAATCAGTAGTTAGATTCTAATATCTTTACAACAGAAGTGAACTTTCAGCAGTCCATCTTCCTCATGGATCACATCCAAACAGTGCTACTGTTCTAAGCCCTGAAAATTAGTAATATTAAGCCACTGAAAAAAGTCATTTCCCAGAATGAATCTCTCTGTTGTGTTTAAGCCTCTTGTCTAGTTAAACGCTTGATAACACTTCTAAAACTTGATTTTTTAGGATAGCTTCTGATCACAAAAAGGATATTAGTTTATTTTTATTTCTTCTTGGTTGTGTAGGGCAATTAGCACAAAGTCTTGGCAGAGACTTCTTCCTTTCACAGTGATTGTTAAAAAGGTATAATGGGAATATAACCAAGCTTTTACAACACATGTATGATGCAAAAAGCCAATTCACCACATACAGCAGGAAGAAAGCATTTATCACCAAAGCTGTCTGGAAAATGTTCAGCAACCACCTGCCAATTAGGGAATAATATGGTGTTCACCTGCAGCAGAGAACACCTATTTAGCTGGCAAGCAGGCATACAGCAGAGGCAGCTAACAGGTACTTTGTTCGTTAGCAGGGCAGTTAGCTCAGCTGGAGACATGAAAGAGACCGAAAAACTGTTCCATGAAGCATGGAACTGTATGACTGTGGTGGTGACAAGCTACAGAGCTTTGTCTCCATGACTGGCAGGGAAAAGCTTCCCCAGGAAATCGATGTCCTTGTCCCTGGTGCACTCCAGAGGAGGCAGACTGCCCCACAGGAGTGGTGCCACTCCTTGGGGCTGGAGCTGCTGGTGGCCTCACCTGTGGGAGCTGTCTTGTGGTTGAGGCACTAAGTGACCAGGTACAGGAGCTGTGGGGAGAGGTGAGCAGTCTGAATAGCGCCAGGAAGAATGAAGAGATGACAACAAGAACTTCACAGTGACATTGTGGAGCTACATGGTGCAAATAAGGAGGGTCAGAGACAGCTTAACTGTGGATGGAGACTCCCAAGAAGCTGAAAGCTTGTGACTTCTTGCATCAGGAAGAAGGGTTCTTCTCTGCCCTCAGACCTGAATTTAAAGAATCAGTACAGTGCCTTAATAGCCAAGGAAGAGGAGCAAGTTCCCTTGGCAGAATTCAAAGCCAGTTGAGGCTAAATCACACATTAGCATCAAAAAGACTGAATAAGTGATGAAACTTATGCAGGGTGAGTAGGTGCTGATCAGAGTTGCTGTCACAAGATTCTTATCACTTGCTGTCAGCCTAGATCCAGGATTTTGCAGAGACTCATGACACTCTTTTATATCTCAAATTGTTCTCTCTCACTGTTCATCCATATGATCACCAATGACACTACACAGGGAGATGTGGAACAAGTCAACAAGGGACTGTAGATTTCTGTGGCAAGAGGTAGAAGACATGACAGTCCAGGTGCTGTTCTCCTCAATTGTACAGGTGTCTGGGAAACATTTCTGCAAGTTAGTAGCTGGCTGTGTAACTGTTGCTGTAGTTAGTGCTTTGGCTTTTATACCTATGGTCACCTCTTTGGGATATGGACTGTTATCAAGAGATAGCATTCCTAGAGTAGGAGATCTCCTAGCACAGAGACTTTTCTGGACAAATTTCTGATCAAATTCCAGCTCAAAACTCCAGACCTGACAACAAGTTGGCCTTTACAATACTTACCATAATGCTTTGTGATACACAGAAAACCCAGTTTCAAATCACTCCTGATCTACCTCACACACTTACATTCTAAAAAATTACCTCTGGATGAAGAGTTAGTATTTGCTTCCTCAGGTTTATTTGTTGTTGATACAAAATATAACAATTTGAGCAGGAGAAATCAAGAAGAAAATAAATACTGAGGCTAATCTTGTGATTACTGCCCACAACTAGGACAACAGAGAACCAGTTTGTGTCAGGACCTCAATTATTTATTCCAAATGGAACAGATCAAACAAGAACACTTGAAAAATCCCTTCTTTCTCTCTGAATATTATTCTCCCCTTTTCTCTATTCCATGTTCTTTCTTCTCCCAAAATTATATACCTGCCCAAAAAGATTCTGATCTCTGAAAATGCAGATTGTAAGAATTCTCAGCATTTAAAAAAAAATTCCATCTCAGAAAAAAGCCTGATATAACTGAAAAACAACATGCATAGATCTCTCTTATATTTTAAAATATAGAAATACTAGTGCAGAAGCGAACTATGAAGACGTAGAAAGTTTTACAAAATGGCAAATGCTGATCTAGCTAATTGGATACAAACACTAAAATGCCTTCTGCAACGCACAGGTGAAAGTAAACATAGGTAATTACTATATTTTGTTTCCCATGCCTGTAACTATAAAATATGTGCCATTAGTACCATGAAATTGGAAAAGAAACTTATGTTCTAAATCAAAGAAACATGGCTTGGTCTAAACTCCTGCTATTTAGAAGACATAGTATTACAAACAATGTTAATGTTCTTTGACAATGTTCACAACCATTAGAAAATTGAAGTCATAATGAAACTGCAGCTAACTCACAATCTTCTGGCCCTAGGATGTACATTGTTGATGTGTGTATTCTGGAAGCCCCATCTGTTAGGAGCCATGCTTTATATACTGAATAATTGCTAAATTCCAAAGAGACCAGGTGGCAGGACAAATTAATTTGGAAAGAAATAGAACACTCATGGGGGAGGGAGCAGAAATATTGTAGGAGAGAGTTAATTCAGTATTTTCTGAATGTACTGAATGAGGAGAGAATAGGGAGAGGAAGAAAATATGCAACAAAATGAAGAGGGGAAGCAGGAAGGTAGGAAAAGAAGGGACACTTTTACATCAAAAGATATTTTTGGAAATATTTCTTGGACTACAAGAAATGAGAATGTAAGGGAGATTAAAAAATCTCAAGATATTATTATGAAAATTTCTATTCCAGAATAGTTATGCTCTCAAAAATTACTCAATCATATATTTGTAAATTCAATTCAAAATTCCATGTGTAAACCAAAACAAATTATATCTTCCTCTTTATGACCTGTTGAATATAGCTGCAAAGTGAAGAAAGGAGAGAAAAGGAAGAAAGTCAGAAGTATTTTACCTTCCCAGTCTAAGTGGTATATTCCCAGTTTTCCATATGAGAAACACGCACAGAAAACTAACCAGATCAATACTAACACCACAACTGCTACTACAAACATGGAAAGCCCTCTGTGCAAGAAATCTCTGGCAAGAACACAAGGGACCAAAAGCTCCATTAAGATTTCTTTAAAGAGCAGCTGGTATCCCGTACAGTTCTGGTATCTTAATCCCCACATGCTCCCGTTGTCAGCAGTAAATGAGACAGAGGAGTTAGTTTAAACTGATTTCATTAAAATTTTGATTACTGTGGTGGTCTTTTGGCTATACATATATACAATAATCAAGCAGATTGCCTAAATCATAGAAACATTTTGGCTGGAAGAGACCCTCAGGATCATTAAGTTCAATCATAACCTGACTGTTCCAATGCCTGACAACCCTTTCTGTGAATAATTTTTTCCTAATATCCAATCTAAACCTCCCCTGGCACAACTTGAGGCCATTTTCTCTTGTGCTATTGGAAGTATTAATAAATTTGTAATATATTAATAAATCTGTAATATATTGGTATAACAAGTCAAGAGGCTTATGACACCTGTAAATTACAAGTACACTACTCAAAATATATTTAATATTAACTTGCCTTGAATCCAAACATAGGCATACAAAAATTGTGAAATCAACAACAGCACAAAAGAACTTTTAACACTGTGACTTCATAGCAAACAACCATGTATACTTAGGTTACAACTTTTTACCTAAGTATGTGAGCAGTGTAACCACCAAAAGGGAAAAGAAAGCAGTATGTAGGAGGCACTCAAGTAAAGGAAAGTCACCAGACCAGAAGCCAGACAGTCATGACCAATTTGAGACAGGCAAGACCATGAGCCAGCACTGTGCCCTTGTGGCCAGGAGGGCCAATGGCATCCTGGGGTGTATTACAAGGGGGGTGGTTAGTAGGTCCAGAGAGGTTGTCCTTCCCCTCTACTCTGCCCTGGTGAGACCACATCTGGAATATTGTGTCCAGTTCTGGGCCCCTCAGTTCCAGAAGGACAGGGAACTGCTGGAGAGGGTCCAGCGTAGGGCAATGAAGATGATTAAGGGAGTGGAGCACCTCCCTTATGAAGAAAGGCTGAGGGAGCTGGGTCTCTTTAGTTTGGAGAAGAGGAGACTAAGGAGGGACCTCATTAATGTTTATAAATATATAAAGGGTGAGTGCCATGAGGATGGAGCCAGGCTCTTCTCGGTGGCAAACAATGATAGGACAAGGGGTAATGGGATCAAGCTGGAACACAAGAGGTTCCGCTTAAATTTGAGAAAAAACTTCTTCTCAGTGAGGGTGACAGAGCACTGGAACAGGCTGCCCAGGGGGGTTGTGGAGTCTCCTTCTCTGGAGACATTCAAAACCCGCCTGGACATATTCCTGTGCGACCTCACCTAGGCGTTCCTGCTCCAGCAGGGGGATTGGACTAGATGATCTTTTGAGGTCCCTTCCAATCCCAAACATACTGTGATACTGTGAAGACATCCTGCTCAACGGACAAGGATGACTGGCAAGACGGAAAAAAAAAAAAAAAAAAAAAGAGAAAGAAAACCCCAAAGATAGATAATAAGATTAATAGTATCAAGAGTAGAACAGACTTTTTGGGAGACAGGCGAAGGTGTCTCAGTCCTGATCACTGGTGACTAAGCCCATCAAGGACAGTAGCCTTCAAGCTGATTGTATAGCATCAGCTCCATAGCTAATTCAGGATAGAACTCTTAAGAAGACTAACAGTTTTGTTGATGTAGTGATGTTGTAACCATGTGGCATAACAACTAGCAATGAGAATGAAGTGTGTCATTAATTAAATAATTGAGAAAATTTGTTTGTTTGTTTGTTTGTTTTTTGTAGTTCAGAACACCAGAATTTGCCACCATACAACGTTGCTAGAAGAGAGAAAACATGTAAGTATTATTTTTCCTAGATTTTTACTGTTTTCAGCTCAGGAGATTTCCTGAGTGCCTGATTGCTTGTCCACTTAGTAACTCTCAAAAAATGCCTTTTCCAAGTGCTTGTCTAATCTGCCCCTGAACACAAACTTTCACCACAGACAACATCCTTTAACAAGGTGTTTCACAACATTAGTGCTCATTACATGATCAAGCTCCTGTTTTGTTTTAGAAGATCCTAAGGGCTTAATCTGTTAGCCCCCAATTCCTGTATTGGAAAAGACAGTGAATAATCAGAACCCTTAAGTCTTGTCTTTTCATGTACAAGAGTCCCAGGCTGCTCAGTTGTTCTGTATATTTTTCATCAACCATGTTGCCCTTTTGGAACCGTTTGCAGTTCTGATATATCTCCAAATATCCAAAATAAGTTGTATATCTATACTCATACATATATTTCAGGTAATTTTTAAATGCTATCAGTTCATAACTAGTCAGTGCCAACTGAAGTATTTCTCCTAAATTATCCTATCGTGTTCTTTGGGCTGTTTCTTACATCTTTATTAAATGTGTCTGGAACGGATCAACACCAGATATAGAATATTAGAATAGATGGACAGCAAGTCAATCAGATGTGACATCTCAAAAATGGTTATGCAAGTGCTGCACGATGACACATTTATTTATGCCTTTAAAAACTTCAGTTAATTAGAGGCACTTCAGAAAACGAACCAGTCTATACTCACTGCATTTTGCCTTCCAGTATCTCAAAGTAAATGTCTGTCTCTAAATAATTGTATATAACTTTAATTCAGAGTTGATGAAATATTAAAAAATAATCTGAGAAAATATGGGAAATAACACGCTGTTGGAGGTTAATGTATATTAGAGTTCCAGATAGCTTTCCTATCACAGCCTGAAACCTAGTCAAATGAAATCTTTCAAGAAGAGAATCAGAATGAACATACAGGGAAAAAGTTGAGGCACATTTTACCTGTCAGGAAAACATGAAAAGCTGACAATTTAATATAAAAGTCATTGTTTCAACTTATGCTTTCAGCACAACTTTTGAAAATAGTTATGATGTTACTAACCAGATAATCCACCTTTGAAATCACAAATTTGAGCAATACACAGGCTATTTAAAATTCCTTGCTTCATTGCTAATATTAATAATAACTGCATTTAGAGGGTTGAGCTAATGTCAAGAACTGCAAAACTTATGTGCACTCTGTTTGCCTTTTTGATTCAAAAGCAGGCATTGAGTAGTAACCTAGCATATATTTACCATGCTTTTACAGAGAGGCTTATTTCTTGCATGTGAAGCAATTAAAAAAAAAAAAAGTTTGAAGTATTAAAGTAATACAAATTGTAATTGACTATGTAGCAAAGGATGGTATTTATTGTTTTGCTGAAATTGACTCATCTGACTTGTGTTTATTCTTTTAACTTACAAGTCTGAATTCAATTTGAGAATTCTGCAAAGGGTCTACCATAAAAATCTGAAATTAATATTTTTCATCACAGTAAAAACTATGTTGTAAACAGGACACAAAGTTCTGAAATGGGAAAGTTACATTGAAAAAATAAATAATATAGGAAAATAATGGAAGGGAAGATTTATATAAACTGCGAAGATTAAAAATTTAGAGGCACGAAAACAAAAGTGAAGAGGTCAAAAAGCATTTAAAGCAGCTAATATTTTTCAATATTAAGAAACCAGAAAGTTTGCCTCTGAGTTTCACTCCTCCCAACTGGGTAATGCCAGCTTTGGAAAGTAATTCACATTTTTATGCAGCTATATGTTATTTTATGTACACAGGCAGTTATTTGTATATATAGCACGCACATGCACATATTTTAAATGCAGATCAAACACCAATTCAGGCTCTTGCTGACAAATTACTACTATAGTAGTTTTTGCTATATTTCATATTCCCTTTGCCCATAAGTGCTGAATATTTTTCCATTAGTGGAGGTTACCCTGTGTTGAAGGCCTTTTACAACACAATTTTCCTGGAATAATCCTATGTTTTCATGTTATATCATAGGAGATTTTTTCCAGAATGTTTGCAATGTTTCAATTGACACATTTCATTTAGCAAAACAAACAAAAAAGGAATTATTCTGAGCTTATTTGTAAGGTCCTTGTTGAATCAACACTAGAGCATTCACTCTCAACAAGTGTTATTACCCTTTTGAGTTAAATGAGCATAAAAGTTCTGAGAAGCCTAACAATAGAAACACTTCCAATAACAATGATAACAAAAAAATAGTATAAAAGGAATGAGAGACATTAAAGAACGAGAAGATGATTTTATTTGAAATGAAATATTGTCTCTCATTCCCATTATTTTGTCCACATACTCAAAATCACCGAGTGATCTGTCCCGAATTCAGGCACAAAGACGTATATGTCAAGGTGGTCAAGGGGCATTCCGGGTTTTAGGGTTCCTTTTTGTTTCGGAAACCCTGAAAAACTGCTAGCAGATTTGCTGCTAAGCTAGATGCCAACAATACCTTCCATTCTTACAACCCTTCTGCCGTTCATATTGTCATCCTGAGAGAATGACAGATTGATCATTCTGTCATTCAGTGCCCTGACATTCATAATAGTCTTAACATTTAATTGGATACTATCTGTGACAAAAGTCTCTCTAATGACTATCCAGCAAAGCTAGCCATCTAGATCTAGAATGGCAGGTTCTTGTTCACCCAGGTGTTAGAGCATGGATGCATGTAGTTAACAGCCAGCCATGCTTTAGCTCTACCATATTAATGCATAAAATGCAGAAATTCCTAAAGCCAGGAGATAAGCACTCAGAGATGAACCAAGGGCTTGTATTCTAACTAGATTATGCGTTATATGATCCTGCAGCAGGATCCCTGGGTGGCCAGAACTTTGAAATCAAAATGCCCTGACTTTTATCTTCTAAGAATATCTCTCAAAGGTTAGAGGGATTTTACATTAAACACAGCTAAATTGTATTAGAATAGCAACTGGAATATTTAACGTTTTAAATAGAGAAATCTCAAAGTAATTAAGTAAAACATAATGACACCAGGAAGAGTGATGTGCAAACTAAAAACGTAAACCAGATAACTTCTGTCACAAAACTCAGTTTTAACTGTACTTCTTACCTTAAGAAACACATGGGTCCAAAGCACTGACATCGTTGACGTTCAACCACTCCTTTATGAGTCACACACAGCTAGCTTCGAATGAAGGCTGTGTTGTGATAGTCAGGTCTGGGATTCCACAAAAATGGTAAAGAGCAGCGAGGCCAAGCCTCCCATGTTCTCCATGGCTGAGCTGCTCAGAGAAGAGTTTAATAACACAGACAAGCAGTAGCCGAAACAAGGACACACACATCTTTTAGGATTCATTTGATTTCACTCACTCTGTAGTTTTCTCCTGGTATGTCTGGCTTGCAGGAACCTTACTTGAAAACATACGCTTGAAAACAGTATCCTCTGGGAGAAGAGATGGAAACCAATAGCTGAGATGACCAGGGAGAAGAAAGGTCAGTTTGTCCATTTAGCTACCAACATTTGCCCGTACTGATTAAATATGCAGAGATTATTATCAAATGGAATTATCTTTGTATAAAACATAGGGTGACACATACTACTGTGTACTGACAATGAGGGAATTCAGATCATCTCATGGAATCTTTATACACATTTATGCAGAAACCTTTCATGACTGATTATAATGCTGGTGAAGCTGAGTTTAAATCTAAGGTTTTCCTGATGATATGCCCTAACCTGTCACAGAAAAAAATGTACATATGTACAGCTGTTTGTCACAATATTTTCTTATGTTCAAGCAGTAATGGCAAAATATTTCATACTTATGATTTCAGTCTCATATCTGCCACAAGATTCAATTATTTTAAATCTTACCCATGCCTGGAACAACTTTGGAATAATCCTTTTCTCCACCTGGCAGTAGAGAGAGGCTATTGTAGAGCAAGGTGAGAATTACAAAAGCACAGTACCTTGTCGCCGTGGTTTGTAATCCTTTTGCAAGACCCAGTGCAGGAAAGAAATCAGAGCAGAACGGAAAATGAATCAGGGATATTGTACTACATAGGCTCTTAGAAAAGCCCCAAATTCAAAAGTAGAAAAGCAGTATGAATCCTTTTATTTTTTCCCTTCCCAACCAATACAAGGTTTCTACATCATATCTACAAGTTCAACAAAGGAAAGGGATCAGGGATTTCTTTTCACATCTTAGAAAGTGTTTTGTGTGTGCAGCTGCAATGAAATAAGCTAAGGAATGCTGAAATTCAACTCAGTCCACAGTCAGCTTGTTTCAGAAGGCTGAGTAAAAGGACTGACTAGGAATTTAGTTTCCAAAAAATATACAAATCTCTTCATTTCAAGACTCTGGGTCTATATCATCTTGGTGCAACAAGAACAATGGCAAGAGCTAATAATAATTAAACAGTATGAAGACTAATACTTCATGTGTTTTGTCATGAACAATTCTCATTAATGGATCTACTTTTATTGCTCTGTTAATATCACATCTTATTGGGTTCTCAACATTATTTTAGAAGTTTGCATATTTACAGTTTGAGATAAGATGATGATCCTGCAATAGTGGTTTGAGGAAATTAGGCGTGTATATCACTACAAATTGCCAATCAAGTCAAAAGCTCTTGTTTTCTATATGTCATAAATATAGATGGTACTCGAGAATTTAATAGAAAATGTGCTCTCCACACTGTCATTGGATTAGTTTATAATGGTAATTTGACTTCACATTTTTATGTTTTTGCAAAATGGAAATATTAACTTCAACACATAAATTAGTACTCAAAGTAATATTTAGCTATCTGTTTTACTTAGAGGACATTAATACTACATTAATATGTATCCTAATGACTCTGTGTTCTAGAGACAAAAAAAAATAGATCTAAATATAAATTTAATAACATTGAAGGAAAAAAAAAAGCTTAAATTATCAGATAAAAAATATAATAAATAAATTAGCTGAAATGTGCAATGATCCAGTTTTTAATAATACAGATGTATTAAGCATCCAAAGTACACGGGCAGCCCCAAAAAGTAAGGAAAACACTGTAAGAAAAATATTTGAAGATAACAAAAAAAAAAAAAAACGAAAAAAAAAACAACACTTTTCCCCTTTCAATATTTTTATTATTTTTATGATGATTATTATTTAACGAGACATCTGGACTAGTTGAAATTTATTGTATTTTCCTCCATTGTGTTCCAAAAACACATTAAGAAAATTGCTGGTACAATAATTACTGGTATCAGAATTTGATATGACACAGTCTTTGGTCATTCCAAAATATTAGAGCATGTATTAAATTGCTAGAGGCTTGTTCTCGCCTTAAGTCATAGGAACAGATGTGTCCAGCTACAGAAAATTTTGTAAGCTATGCAGTATGCTTCTTATATAGAGATCATTGTGCTAGAAAAATAACTCCTGGAGGGGGGAGGTAACCTCTTGGAAATAACTGAAATAAGTTGGTGTTTACAGGACGAGATTTATATGCCCTAATATAAAGAGCTACAGTTGGTTAGATGTATAAAACCTCTGTATCCAGACAAGTAAAGGAATTCTTGTCATTTAGAGCTATCGATTTAAATTTTACTCTCACAAGCCTACCCTGAGAACAGATGCTCTGCAATTCTGTTGAATTATCTTCTGGCTAATTTTGCCTTGTTTTTGCTGTTAAAGACGAAAATTTTTAATTACCAAGTCTGGCTCTTGCTAAGTATTTGTTTGCTTTATTTTTTAAAACTCCAAAATATATGTAATCAACTAGCAATTAAAATTTCTCCTGAGTCACTCAAATCAAATAAATTCACAAAATTAATCTATACTTTCCTGTTCAAAAATTACCTTTAGTTTGAAAAAAAGCCCACAGTTCCTCAAAAATGCAGCACTGGAGAAGAACTTTAAAGAGAAATGTTTGTGATAGCAGGAATGTGAAAACTGAAGTAAAAGTAACTATCTTAAACTTTGGTTTAGTTACCTGAAGTGTCATTTTACCACTAGGGCTTTTCTTCTAGATCCTAAATTTCCATGCATTATGGAGAGGAAGACTAACTCATTTATTGCTGTCAGTATTTGAAAGTCATGTATAAAGAACAGAAGACAGGCATTTCTGTTCTTTTGGTTTCATTCACTAGTTCCTAAATAACAAGCACTGTGTAAGAGCACAAGAATGTCCATACCAATTGAAACCAAAGAGTTGCATAGCCCAATATCTCATCTCTGAAAATTGCCAGAAGTGGAGGCTTAGAAAGAACATATAGGGAAATTTACTGCCTTCTATTCCTTTGGCAAAATAAGCAATAAGTTCTATATCTCATTTAACACTTTGGTAATTTTCCATTTCAGTTCCTTTAGAAATCATGTGTAAATACCATCTGGGTTTAGCCATTAATATAATCTGGTTTGGGGAATTGTTATTATTCATTTTATTGACTTGATCTGAAATCTTTTCTTTTGACACTTTTATTTAAGACTCTAGCTTTTCCAGAGAAAAGAAATGCTCTGCTGTGGGAAAGTACCAGTGATTCTCTGTGGTGAAAGGACCTTTATGTTTTCTGAGTGCTTCCTCAGGAACGTCCCAGTTACCTATGTGCTGTGAATACTCTCCATCTTGCTTCCATTTCTGTTGTACACAAACAAAAAGCCTTATGGCTTATTTTAACACCTGTACCAACTTGCCTTGAAAAATATTCCCGGCTGGTATATTATGTTTTTACATTTAACTTTCCACACTTTACATTCTTTTCTATCTTACTCACTTTGACACACAAACCCCTCCCATGTTCACATATACATATGCTATAATACAAATATAATCTGAGTACAATCTCAGCATAATCTCAGTATTCTTGGGGAAGGAGTAGAACATTTTGGGTTTTGTTAAACATGTTTAACTCAAGAATATCACATTCTTTTTGGGTTTGAAATTAATTACGTCTTTTCAATTTCTTTTTTAATGTGTATGTTCCCTTAGTAGAGATAAAATCCCAACTCTAAGACACGAATTTTACTGCTTTTTATTGTGGCTATAATGACCTCTTTAGGAAAATAAATATAGTGGAAAGTGCACCGCATTTCATGCTGTCCAGTTATCTGAAAGGAAATGCCTTTCTGAGAAAATAAGTGATTCTAAAGACAGATAATTAAACACTAAATAAAAGTCAGTTAGGAGACCAGAGGTACAAAAATATATGGAAAATTAGTGTGAAAAAAAAATAAAAATAAATACATTTGACAATAGTATTTGTCATTTGCCATGAAGATTTAATTTATCCTGTCTCATTTTACTACTAAAAGCAGGGCTTGTTTTTGGTTTTGTCAGGACCAAACACACAGTTATCAATTATAACACACTACAATTTCATTTATGCAGCTACTGAACATCACATGGCAGACCCTGTAGATTTTCATCCCTCGTGATCCTGTACAGGATGAGTTCATCACTCTTCTTCCACCTGTTGGCTAGAGGTATCTGCTCTGACTTAATCTAACAATAAAAAGTTTCTGCTTCATTGGGTGCTGTAAATGCTGAACTAATTTGAGTTTGAGAATGCTGTTCTTGCTTTGTTCAAGTTCTGCTCTATGCTTTTTGAAGCCCATCTCCCTCCTGCAACTGGAAAGGGTAACCAAGCCTTTCAACATTTGCTAAGCCTCTGTCTTGCTGTCGTTAGGAACAGTGGTGCACAACTCCTCATTAGGGCAGGAAGCATTCAATGAGTCATGCTGAACTTTGATTTGTACTGATCTTTGCTAAAAAAAGATCAGTTATTATTTGCCTATAGTTCATTTTCGCATCGCAACAGGAGGACTTCTGCCCCTGGAAAGATAACTCCAAAAATCAAGTCCCCACTTTGTTAGATCCTCCCACTGTTTTCCTAGAGGATAAATGTAGTTGATGATTAGCACACTTGTCTAAAGATCAAGGAACCTGAGCTCTACACATAATTCTTCTGTGTATTTACTGTGTAAGCCAATCTGTTCCTCTGCCTATAAAAATGGTGATAATAATATCCACTCTTGTAAAGTACTTTAAAGCTTCAGATAAAAAAATGCCGCAAAAGCTAAATGCTATTATTAAAGTTTCTCAATAAGCTGAGTAGAAGCCAGAGGAACAGAAGGCTAGACACAATCCTTTGCCATCAGAAAGACTGCACTAAATGGAGGTTACAGTAAATGACAAAATATTTCAGTTCTCACACAAACTTAACAAATTCCATCACCACTTTGACATGCGTGTCATAGTGCTTTTTATAAATAGACACTGTCAGAATCTGTCAGTTCTTCACATAGGTTTTCTATTTTGGAAAAGAAATCTCTATTCATTGCAAATCCAGAATTTGCAGAAACCTGTCTGGTCACCAGCACCTCTGTTTAGAGTAGAATATCCTAGCGGAGCATCCCACAGGACAGAAATTAAAAGCTCATTTGTTCATATGGAAGGCTACAGAGTTAGTAACCTTACACAGGCTCCACATCACCTAAACAGTGAGTGGCTGAATCTCCATGATCAGCCTTAAAAGAATGTTTGACCCAAAGGGCTGTGTTGGGAAGAAACCAAACCTACCTCCAGTCTACTGCAGTCTTAGATCTCCAACCTTTCTGTGGTTAAGCCTATATCTAAGTGCTTGCCTGGTAAAAACTGACAACAAATCAGCACACAACAGCTATGGATACTTTTTCTTTGAATACATAAAGGCGGAGAATGAGCAGCTCTTTCACGTTAATAGGACCCACCCAGAAAGTGGATGACTTGGATTAGAAGAAACTAAAGGATGTGGCTGTTTACATGCTGCATGTTTAATCTGTAGAGCTCCTTGCCATTAAACATTCTAAATGACAAAATTTCCATAAATTAAATGGGGAGTTCGTGGTTTGATGCAAAACAATGTAGTTAAGCTTTTTATACATACAAAACTCAGTCCTGAGTCATGAAGTGTCTGCATTGATGGAGGCTGAGACAATGTTTCCCACAAAAGACAATGTATACCACAATATGTCTCCTCTACACTAGGCATCCACTGCTAATTACTGTTGAAGTTGAGCCACTAGACTACACATACCTTTGGTTTTGGCTGCAGGTCTGTTCATAGGTTGTGTCCTGTATCTGCTGGAGTGAGCCTCTATTTTATAATAATCAGTATGTTCCTGGAGAGATGTGAAGTTGTCCTTTAGCTACTTAAGAAAACTAACCAGTAGCCTAAAATCAGTCTTCTTCTACCTTCTTAGTTTAGCTAGATTATTCTTATATTCTTTGGCTATATTCAACCAAATCAGAAAGCAATGTTAGGGTCAAAGGCCCCTCTCAGTAAAAGAACCCTTCCTAAGAGCAAGAGGGACTAAAAATCTTTTCTCTTGATTCCTGAAGACTATTTAAATTATTTGAAGAAATTCATCAGAAAGATGTGTTCTTTATTTCTCTGTTATAATGTCAGTGATTATTAAATATTTAGTTTTTATTTTTATCTAAGAATGCCATGCTTACTGTATGTACTGTATGTACCACTAACTGAGTTATAAGTAAACAGTGCACTCTACATAGTTAATAAAGTCTCACATTTTCTCTATATAGAGTCAGGGCATGCAAGGACAGGAATGGAAACCTGCAATGGAAACCTGCACACAAACTACAATAAGAGTTGTCTGTTTTTCCTGCCACTATAGCAGAGCTTGTTCATATGTGAAAGATCCATCAAGAACCTAACAATACACAAAATAAGCATAACATCACTAAGTCACTTATATTCAAATGAAATAGTATTTTGAATTTCACAAAAGCTTTGTTTTGCCAAAATAGATTTTTTTTCCAGTAAATAAGTACAAGAAATCTATCCTTTCCTACCCTACCGTTTTTCCCTTAGAATTATTTCATTTTCAGTGCAGAAAATGGACAGCACTTACTAAATGGACAGCTATTCCTTTTTTCCCTCTCCTTATTCATGTCATGACACCATATCTTTCCAGGAACCTGTTCAAAGTTTATTCTAAATGCAAGATGCGTCATTTTCTCCAGAGCCTTCCTAAAGGATCACTGCACCGATCACTGCACTGCACTGAGTATTATGCAAGTAATAATGATATTTTCCTTAAAAGTCTTTCACTCAGCCTGCCACTCGCCGTGCAAGAAGAGGTAGTACATACAGACAAAAACACAGGCTGGGATTCATCTATTCTGGGTGCTCTGGGCCATCGAGTCTCCTTCTGGCAGAATGGCTTTATTTCACTCATTGCTGTGACCAGTCAGAACAGTAGTTTTTTTAGTACCAGTTAGGAGCTGCTCATCTTCTGTTCTCCTGGGTGAGTTTTGGCAACATGCAGGCCCCCCAAGCAACCACTTAATTAAGGCATGGCAGGCTCCTGCATTCAGCTCTTACTGTTGTCCTGGGATGCTGAAGAGGCTGGCAGAGTTCTCATTTTATCTGTTGCCTTGCTCAGCCTGTCCAGCAGATTTTTCTGCTTGCTGCCGTACTGCAAAGGCAGGGACTTGAGAAAGGGAAGCTGTGTAGTGGCTTTGCTGCTGACTGGTACAACTGGGCTCTTGGACAGAATGGTCAGTTCCAAGCGATCACATCTGGGCTGTAGTCACTGATGAAGGTTCCCTGTGCCTGATTTAAATGGTAAGGAAAAATACTTGCTATCAGGTTTGCTCTTCAACAGAGTCTTTCACATACAAGTAGCTTCTAGTAACCTTTCATTGGGTGTCCTTTCTGTGTGGGACACAGACCGCACTCCCCAGGATTTCTTTCAGCAACTTGCAGCTGGAGGAATCTGTTTACTGCAAATAAGTAGTGGGAGGCCTAGAAAGACATCATCTGATGTTGTAAATCTGAGCAGTTCTCATTATATAAAATGTGAGAATCAGGCCAGAATGGGTGATTACCCACACTGAAAAAAATCTTTTCTTGTCTAGAACAAAGAAGCTAAACAACTTTCTGGTTTGTGCCTCTAATTCAATTTATCAGCTGTTCCTGAGACATATCTGTCCTGGGAGACTAGCCAAATGCTGTTGACAGAAATGGCAGTTTGCCTCAGATCCAGGAATAGCCTTCTATCCATTTGTTACCTGGACACTTCTTTGTGCTTGGAAACTACTTCTGCAGCACATCTTATATACCTTCACCACCTTTTTGTCCTTTAGCATTTCATGTTCCTTCCTCTTTCCAGTTTATGTATACATTATTTGTACAAGCTCAGCTGTTTCAGTCCAAATGTGTATTGCAACACAGGAGTTCTTTTGTGCCTCTGAGCCAAACATATATAATAGGAGAGCTTAGGCCTGTAAAACTGATTATTCTTTGCCCGTTTAGTTCCTCAAATCATTGGGTCAAAGGAAAATCCAACTTGGAAGGGATCTCTGGACATCACTTCATCCAACCTTCAGTTGAAAGGAGGTTATTGGTATTAGATTAGGTTATCCAGGGCCCTGTCAAACTAGGTCTTGAATATTTTCAGAAAGGAGATTCCACCACTCCTCTGGACATATTTTGTTATATGGACAATATTTAATTGTTCTCAGGCTGAAGAACTTTTTTATTATACCCATACGAAGTTTCTTAGGAAGCAACTTGGGTCCATTGTTTCTTGTCCTGACAGTACTTCTGTTTTGTCTACAGCCACTTTATACTGGAAGACTGTGATTAGAGCCTTGATGATGCTCCTCTTCTCTAGGATGAACAAACCCAAGTACTTCAAACTTTCTTTATAATTTAAGCTATTCAGGTCTCTAATCATCCCAGTAGCCACCCAGTTTTTTATGTCTGTTTTGAACGGGGACCAACACTGGACACAGTGTTCCAGGTGTGGCCTGGCAAGTACTGATTAGAGGGGAGTAATCAACCACTTCCTTTGATTTGCTGGTTATACTCATGCTTAAAATTACCAGAACACAGGTTTTTTTTCTTTGCTACAGGCCACAGTGCGGGCTTACATTCATTATGCTGTTCATCACTACTCCTAGGTCTTGTGCAGCAGAGTTTCTCCCTAGCCAGCCAGACCTCAGCCTGTACAGGCACAGTACTCTATATTTCTCTTTGTTAAACTTTAAGTAATTCTTGTTGGCCAAACATTTCAACACGCTGAGTTTGGTTCATAGTAACCCTTCCTTCTGTTATATCAGCCTCTCCTCCCAGCATGCCATGATTAGCACACTCAATGAGTATGCCTTCAATCCCATCATGCAGATTGTTTGTGAAGATATTGAATAATGTCAGAGTCAGTATCCACCTCTGAGGAACTTTGTTAAAGACCAGTAACTCACTGTTTAACCAAAGGGAAGTGGAAATGCCTCCTCTAACGCCTATTCCTATATTGATTGTTGAAGCCTTCTGCCTCCAGATGTAAAGATGATACATGGGAGATATAAAGCATTTTGAAAAGGCCACAAACCTTGTCTTGTCTCTACACCAGCAGAAGAAAGAGACAGAAAGAAGGGGAGAATTATTAAGAAAATGTTTGACAGTGACACCTGTGAACTTAATATTCACCATTGTGGTGTTGATGTGCAGTTCTGGAGTGTGTACAGCAGTAAGCGATCACAGTTCTCAGTGCCAGGCCTGGAATAACAATGGTAGCTGGAAAGAAAGAGGTCTTTGACTCCTTGATCTCCATCAGGCCTTGAGTTACAGCATTCCCTTATGAGAGATACTTCTTTCTGTCCATGCAATTTTTTCTAGGACCTCATAATATATGAGAGTCAGCAGAAAGAGACCAAAAATCTATGCAACCTAGTTCATTTGAAAAGAACAGTAGCTGTTATGGTCAGCGAGTGATGAGCTAGACAAGATCTCTGTAGGCTGGGGAAGTATTTGATTTGGCATATTTTGATAGCATCTTGCAGGCCTTTGCAGCCCTTGTCATACTGAAGAAAACCAAATCACACAGGGTGAATAAGAGTCTTTCTAAATCATTTAAAACCACAGATATCTATGTCAATTGACAATCTGACCTAGGAGAGTTGCATTTTAAGAAAATGCATACAAAGTGTTGGAGAACCATCTGAGTGCAGTTTAGATATCTAAACTCAAGAAAAGAAGAGGAAGTAAAAACAAGTATGAACTATGAGATAGTTCTTGGCCTATCTGTGTTTCATTGTGCTTAAATCTGTAGAAATATGTAGTGAATGAAGACCACTGCTAGAAACAGCTCACAATCTGGAAAAAGAGTGGAATATAGACCTGAAAGCAGATACAGATTACATTCTGATGACTGAGGCAACATAGCAGAATGTTTAAAGCTGTGTATGTTGATCTGGGATGGGCAATTTACTAGGGACAGTTGAACAGTTGCATGATTGCCAGAAATGCAAGCTTTTGTCAAATGACTTTCCGCAACAGTAAAAGATGCTTCAAGCAATATCAGCCTCTTCGAACATCCATTAGGGCCAGCAGGCTGAAGTTGAGGTATATATCAATATAACCTTTCTTTATATTTTATGCAACAATCAAAAATACATGCAAGAATTTTTGTATTCACTATCAGTGAAACAACAGGGACCCTCTTTGGATTACAAAATATTTAAATGCCACCCTGCAGAAAGGCAGCTGTCTCCAGAAGACCTAAGGTAAGCTGTAGGGATCAAGTGATAGTACCTAGCAAGATAATGTAGAGGTGCATATAAAAACATCAGTTTTTAAACCAAATAACTGTAGTTTCCAAGTCACTCTACATCACATTTGAAAAGTCTTGGCAGTCAGGTGAAGTCCCTGGTGACTGGTAAAAAAGAAACATTGCACCCATTTTTAAAAAGCATCATAGAATCATAGAATGTCCTGGCTTGGAAGGGACCCACAAAGGTCATGGAGTCCAACTCCTGTCCCTGCATATGACAACTCCACAGTTCACACCATTTGTCCGAGGGTGTTGTCCAGTCTCTTCTTGAACACTGTCGGGCTTGGGGCGGTGACATCTCCCTGGGGAGCCTGTTCCAGTGCTCCACCACTCTCTGGGTGGAGAACCTTTTCCTAATGTCCAACCTAAACCTCCTCTGGCACATCTTTCTGCCATTCCCTTGGGTTCTGTCATTGGTCACTAAAGAGAGGAATTCAGTGCTTACCCTTCCTTCTCCCCTTGTCAGGGTAGGAAAAAAATGGTATAAAGGAGGAACCCAAGGCCTACCAACCTGTCAGCCTCACCTCTGTGCCTGGGAAGATCATGGAACAGAACCTCCTAGAAGCTATTCCAAGGCCTATGGATGGCAAGGACATGATTTGAGACAGCCAGCATGGCTTCACCAAGGACAAGTCCTGCCTGACCAGCCTAGTGGCCTTTTATGATGGAGTGACTACATCACTGGACAAGGGAAAATCCATGGATGTCACCTATCTGGACTTCTGTAAAGCTTTTGACATGGTCCTCCACAATATCCTTCACTCTAAATTGGAGAGGTATGGATTTGATGGGTGGACTGTTTGATGGATAAGGAATTGATTGGACAGTTGCATCCAGAGGCTAGTGGTCAATGGCTCAGTGTACAGATAGAGATCAGTCCCAAGTTGTATCCCTTAGGGGTCTGGTTTGGGACCAGTACTGTTGAATATCTTCATCAATGACATAGAGAGTAGGATTGAGTGCACCCTCAGCAACTTAGCAGACAACACCAAGCTGAGTGGTATGGTTGACACATCTGAGGGATGAGATGCTATCCAGAAGGAACTGGACAAACTCAATAAATGGGTTCATGTGAACCTCATGAGGTTAAAAAAGGCCAAATGTGAAGTCCTGTATCTTGGCTGGGGCAAATTCTGCTATCAATACAGTCTGGGGGGACGAAGGGACTGAGAGCAACCCTGCAAAGAAGGACTCGGGGGTCCTGGTGGATGAAAGACTGGACATGAGCTGTCAATGTGGGCTCACAGCCCAGAATGCCAACAATATCCTGGGCTTCATTAAAAGAAGCGTGGCCAGCAGATTGAAGGAAGTGATTCTGTCCCTCTGCTCTGGTGAGGCCCCACCTGGAGTACTGTGTCCAGCTCTGGAGCCCTCAGCCCAGGAAAGAGATGAACCTATTGCAGAGAGTCCAGAGGAGGGCCACAAAAATTATCAGAGGGCTGGAGCGCCTTTTCTGCGAGAAAAGGCTGAGGGGGTTTGGGTTGTTCAGCCTGAAGAAGAGAAGGGTCCAAGGAGACCTTATTGCAGCTTTTCAGTAATTAAAAGGGGCTTATAAGAAACACTGGGACAGACTTTGTAGCAGGGCATGTTGTAATAAGACAAGAGGTAAAGAGAGATTTAGACAAAAGATAAATAAGATAGATTTAAAAGAAGATAGATTTAAACTAGAGGATTGATTTAGACTAGATATAAGGAAGAAAGTTTGTTTTACAATTAGGATGGTGGAACATTGAAACAGGTTGCCCAGAGTGGTGATCTCCCATCCCTGGAAACATTCATGGTCAGGTTGGATGGAGATCTGAATAATCTAGTCAAAGCTGCCTCTGCTTGTTGCAAGGTGGGTGGACTAGATGACCTTTAAGGTCCTTTCCAACCCAAATTATTTTGTGATTCTGTGATTCTAGGATAAATCAACCAAAAATAGACTGTTACTTTATGTCTAGACCTAACATGTTGCACAGACACATAAAGTCAGTGGAGGAGACACCTGGGTGTGGTTTGCATTAATATTTTCCCGGATATTTTGGGTGTTATCAAGAATGAGTTTTCCGGTTGAAATAATCTTTTCCCCTGCTAACTAATAGACATGATGGAGGAAGAAAGGGCATCATATTAATTAAAAAAAAAAAAATAAAAATAAAGATGGGTAACTGCACTGCAGAATGACAAGCAGAGACAATAATTCATAGCCTATCTACAACTGACTCTTTCTTGCAGGTAGTGCATAAAGGCTGAGACAAGTTTCACAGTCCAGATAGCATGAGTTGAGCCTTTCCGACAGACCAGACAGTAATTTTTAGTCCACAGCAAATGTAATGTAGGCCAAATCAGTGACAAAAATTATGAGAATACACTTTAGCTAAAATTTGCAATGGCTTAGGTGACACATGGGAATTTATTATTTGGTTGTTTCATCACATTGTTGAAACTTACTTTTTTCTCAGTTTTCTGAAAGTAAGAAGTACTTGTTCTAAAGATAAGTCGTTACTGAGATGAAAGAAGACAGAGATGACAACAGTTTTTTAAAGCAGTCTTTGTTTTCTTTTGATCTAAAATCCATGGAAGGTTTGATTTTCTCATTTTTTACAGATGCCTGGCAAATTGTGTCAGAGTTTATAGCTCAGATTTTTGAATAAAATTATTGAGGGAGTACTAATACAATATTATAGTGGAAAATGGTCAGGGAAATTATGTTGGAGGGGCATTTTCCATATTTTTAATATCAGAAATTTATCTCAGTAGCTTGTACTCAATGTAATTCTGCAGCGTTTGCAAGATTTAACTTTGACATCAGTTCCTTAGTGATTTTAGAGCACTTTCTCTATTTCCTCCTGCAGTATTTCAAAAGAGAGATTATTTTAGACACAGGTAATAAACTTTATAATCACCATACTATCCTTGTATGGTAGTGCAATGAAACTTGGGTTTATGCAGTCTCTGTCAATTATGCATTACTCCATGTTTACATCAAATAAAAGAATCCATGTGTACAACACAAGATGTTGATCCTCCAGCTGACTGTGCCTAAGCTGTCTATGATACTCATCCTGAACACCATCTTCAACTTTAACATCAAGCTAAATATCCTGTATGAAGGTGAACTGATTTCACCTTATATTATGAAAGAAATAAGAAAAAAAAAAAAAAAAAGGCATGACACTTTTCATTCATTTATCCTAAGACTCATTTATATATCACCATATAAGAATTTAAATGAAAATGAAATTAATTTACCCAGCCAGTGAAAGAAAAATAATTTGGGGTCTATATCCCCAGAAATATTTAGATACCAATATCCTACAAGATAAAACATCTTAAAGCAGAGTTTTAAAGTGTGCAGTTACCATATCATATGGCCCTGCTAATACATTAGACATGTTTTATCCTACTGGGAGGAAAATTCTGTACAAACATTACTCCCTCAATGCTATTTCCAAATTGCATTGAAAAAACTTCATGAAAAGATATGCAACAAATATTATTGATCTGCTTTTACATTTAATGTAAGTACTCTCCCAAAACAACCTTTGAAAGCACTACTTATTTTTAAATTCTCTATTCAGCTGTTTTCCTGAATTCTAACATGACCATCGTATTTTGACTTGTTGCTAAGTCATGGCTATGTAAATTTCACTTGCATTAAAGACTTAAATTTTTCTAGATCTCTTCATTAAAATATCTAGCCATTATAGAGGAAAGAGGAAGTTGTTTTTTATGCAGCTCTCAGAAGGGTTTAGTGCCACTTGTAAAACAAAATTAATTCATAAGAACCAACTTGGACAGTTTTTCTCATAAACAGGGGGAAAAAAACAGTTGAAATGTGTTATTCTTCACTGTTTAATGGCAGAAGTGGATTTCCATTCTAATTAAGTCTAAATGTATAATTAAATCCTGTAAGCTGGAGCATAGATAATATCAAAATATTAATCATTAGCAAGTACTCACTGTCTACTTTTCATTCATGATGGAAACTAAGTTATTTTATCTTTCATTCACCTGAGATATGCTGGTATCCTACAGAAGGGTTACTGTAACTTTTTACTCATTTTGACATTGACAAAGGGATTATGGAAAGAGAGAAGATCAATGTATGCCAATATCATTTCATCTTTCTTTTACTGGAGCCAAAGGGTACACTAGGGTAAAATATTCAATTGACTCAAATGGAAGTATAAGATACATCAGGCATGGCTAGAAAAATCAAATATGAACATAAAGAACTGTATTCTTTAGCAGAGAGTTAGCACAACTGTGATTCCATCTTATTATCTCTACAGTACATGCTTCTGCCAAAACCCTCACCTGTGTAGCCATAACTTAGAGTAGAATATTAATTTTGAGAAAGTTACCATGTAAAAGTTGTGTTCTTTCAGAAAGTAGGAGGTTGCCTGCAGATAAGTAATTCCCTGCCATTTCTCCCAGTAACACATGAACATAAGCCAGTTAGAAAATAATATCCTATCTTTATAAACACTAATGCAACTACATATTTTATTCTGAAGCTCACACTGTGTTAAGCTGATGGGTATGATGCACATACAGCTTGCTGAAGTCAAGGAGACTATTTCACTGGCTTTGCATCAGGTAAAAATAGAGGCTCATTTTGTTTCACTCTTTCACTACTAAGGACATGAAAAAGAGTCAGAGCTGTCTATGGACACTGTTCTCCTTCACTATTAATGTTTTTGATGTACTGTAATGTTAAGCAAGACTGCTGGCCATTTTTAAAGTTGTAAGATGTACCTGTAGTAGGAACTCCATTTCTTATTATTTGCTATCACCTGTCCAACTTGCACTGGATAGCTTATTGAATTGCAATTCAAACAGCTATTCTGACCAAGAGAAGTGTTTAAAACTTCAATAAAAACTGTTGTTGAGAAATTGCCAATGCTGCAGTCAAGGACAATTGACTGTTTGTCTTTTTGCTACCGGTATATTTCCATGGAACACTGAATCTCTAGTTCAAGCAGCCTTTGCAGAGAAAAGCAAAAACTTGCCGTACAAAAGATGTGGATGAAAAGGTGGGAACCAATTTTTGAATGGATATTTCTAGCATGAGAGGTGAGAATAAGCAAAGAAAATGAAAAAGTAAGCGTATCATGCAAAAGGGAATAGGGCAAGATGAGGTGTCCAGTCTGACATGTTTAAAGTCCTCAAACTCCCAAAAGGTGAGACCAGAATGGAGAGGGAATACATCACAGAAAGTCTGACATTTAGTAGTGAAGTCATAATTTCTGAGGACTTAAAACCACAAAGTGATGGCTGTAAGAAAATTCTTTGCTAGACTTATATTTTTCCCTCAGATTATAGTCACTAGAGTTTAAACTGGAGGAACAGATAACCAGCAGGCTTGTCAGGAGTGTAATGGGGAATTGACTGTGGAAGTCAGAAGTCTCAGGCATTGATCTCATGACACAGAGTGGCTGGATGTCAACATGCATGTACAAAGTACTCAGCAGCTGGGCTGAACCCCTGGAGCACACCCCAGAACATAAAAGCAGACTGTGTGAACCTTGTTATCTTAGCAACATGTTATATCTCATACCTGGCTTCCTTGCAAGAGAGGCGGATCATGCAGTGAGAGTCCATGCCAAGTGGGAACAAAACGATGCACAACTCTGCAGAGTCTGAGGCTTTGCAATGGATTCCAGTCTGCTGTTCAAAAGCAGACTGATATCCAGAAAAGTTACCTTGCAAGTACTCATATCTTATAGATGAATTTTATTTAAGGTTTAATCTTCATCTAAATATCTTCTCCCATCTTTTTCTCTGAAAATGGAAAGTCTGGAGGTTTTTTTATGGATGAAATATACATTATTTCTACTTATTCAGTCAGGTGACAGCTTTCCTTCTCTTCATATTTAAAAACCAATAGAAAAATGAAATTTAAAGAATCTGGCAAAACCTTGAAAGTGTAAGTTGTTTATCCCCTGGAGAATTTATTGTATGACACATTTGGTGTTCAGTCAATCTGTTTCAATGTAATATGTCAGTCGCAAATATTATAAAACTGACATCATCTGGGAGAAGAACAACAAGCACAGATTTGCAATGTGACTGGCATCAACCCACAGTTCATTACAGGTTTAAAGCCAGTGCCTGCATTTAAGCTTGGACTTAAGTTCCACTTAAAGCAAGAGTATTTTTGCATATCTTCAAAGTCAGGCATACAATTAAGTGCTTTGTTGTTAATAGATCTGTATACTGAGGCTACTCATTACCTTGGGTGATCAGGCTTTAATTATAGTCGCACTAGATGTACCAGCTTTGATACTCCTGATTGAAAAGAGGCTAATGACCCATAATGTGCTTTTAAAGTATAGACAGTGAACGTTGGAAGAGTTAAGATGAAATCGGGTAGCTGACTATGATGAATCTTTTAATTTATGACGAACATGTTTGTCAGCCTGCAAACCTAGGTACTGTATAGGTAAAATGCGAAGTGTTAATCCCAGTGCTATATAAATACATCAATTTGTGCATAATTTTTCACTTTTATTATTCCTTGGGTTAAATTTCATCTTTAATGAGTTCTATAGTTACTCTGGTAAACTCAAAAAATTGTCAGAACAAATAAACATATCACATCCAGCAATATTTTGTCACTAATATATTATCTGAATCGTATTTATTGTTCTAACATATCTTTCACAGGGCTGTAAATTTTATCATACTCTCTGCACACCAGTAAAGCCATTTCCACTGCATACTTGTAATAGTAATGGATAGCAGCCTTCTGGGGATAGGCTTCTGAGAAATTTATTTCACCTGATGTTGTTCAGTCACCAAGCGAATTAATTTGTTTCCTTGACAGATAAGGATTGCAGAGACCACTTTAAAAATGATCATGGGACACCACAAATCAGTAGCAGGGAAGAAAGGAAAATGCGGGATCTTATATTTTCTTATGTTTTCTTTAATCCTCCCAGTTCATGCTATTGAAGTGTCAAATGTAAAATGTTTCATTAGCAGTCATTAAGAAAACTGAGAAACACAGTTTCTGAGAACCTTTTAGTTCTCTGAAGTCTGGATGGCTTTTTATTTATGATATTTTAAGAGGTGAGCTGAGCCTTTTCTTCTAGCAAATATGCACCAAAATCAATAAAGTTGGATTTCTGCAAAATATATTTCAACATCAGCATTGTTAATAGAGAAAGAGTTAAATTCAAAGCCTGATCAGTGCATGCACCACTACTGCAAAGATTTACAGAATAGGTTTATTTTGACACACTATAAATACCTATTGACTTGAGTGGTCTACTCAGAATGCGGGAGATAGATGTATAGATGCACTCATGGGTTCATGTTTACACTATAAACAGGTTTGTCTCATCAATACAAATACAAAATACCACAAAGATGAAAACTTCTCTAGACCTTGGGAGGCTGTCAATTGATTAGCCCACATTAAGAGATACTTACACAGACATGGCTTTCATAACACCATATGTGGGCTTTTTCAGCCTTTCTGAGTTGGCGGTTGTGCTTCAAAGCCAATTTTGGCAGCCAGGTATTAATGGCTTTGTGACATGGTGTTGATCCATTGATCCTGCAAAATGTGCAAGCTCTCTGACAACGAAAGAGGCATCATGTCGCTTCTTTCACACTTTCTGTTCTCAAAAGCAGAGGAAAAAAATCTTTAAGAAAACATTTTCAGTCTTTCCATTGAAGCACTTTTGAATATAAACCTTGAAAACTATCCCAAAGAGTACTGAAAAGGTGATAGGCATCCCCTAAACTTCATATTACTGTTGACATTTGAAACAGCTTTTAACATTTACATGCCAGAACTCATGTGCATTAATTTAAACTGGAATACAGAATTGTAATAACAACCCTCTGCTTCAGAGGAAATAAAGTGTGAGGTGATATAAAGAAGCAGCTTGTGAAGAATATTTTGTTGCCAAGAGGCAAAGTAAGATTCTGTTCTGTCTAACTTTAGGAAATAAGGCAAGCACAGCCAGCCAGTCTTTGTTCACCTAGTCAATGGGTCAGCAGGAAAGACCATCTCCTCACAGGCGGTTTGAACACTGGCTCCTACTGAGCAGCAGGAAAAATTTCCCAATTTTGATTCCTGCCAGAAAACCTAAAACCCAGGAACAGAAGCATTATGTAGATAAGCTTTAACACCATCTAGCTTGACCTATTTTCAAACCCAATCGAAATTCGCCACGGACTACAGTGAGAGTGTGTATGTGTATGTGCATGTGTGTGTGAGAGAAAAATTTAATCTTCTTTCCTTCAGCTGTTCAGGTGCTGCAGGCTTCCTCTGGATTTGCTCTGAATGATTAGCCTTAGTTGTTCTACAGCATTTCTAGTAGCATAGAAAAATCTTGGGCTTAAATGAAAAGTTGGATTCTGCTCTATGTTTGTATATGCGTATACTACTGCAGTGATACCAGTGAAATGGAATTTGTTTATGTTACATGGGCACGCTGTGCCAAAACTCCCTAATGATTGTTCTTCCCATAAATCTTGTTCACAGCATTACTTCAGGTTATCTGGTTTTAGTTCCAAAATAACAAGATGATATTAGAAAATATGTAAGGCATGACTGCATGGTGCTCCCCCTGGCTAATGAACTGTTTGCAAATTTGAAAGTGTGGAGGAATTAACCTCACAGATCTTCAGGATGAGAATGGCTTATATGTAGGAAATGGTGGGAGAAAGGGCACCTGTTAAAGCTCATGTGTAGGGCTTTGCCACAACAAAACAAAACAAAAAATAAAAGGTTATGAAACCTTCTGACCTCCAGTCCTAGCTTTAATTCCCAGATTGTGCTTTGGTTTTGTACTTGTACTATTTAATTATGCCATTTTATAAAGAATTCATTTGAATACCCTATTTTCAATGCAGAAAATGGTTCACTTCAATAACTTCTTGTTACATGTTCTAAGGATACTTTTGTAGCAATACTGAAATATTACCTGAAGTTCCACATATGCAGCATGGGAAAGGTCCCATAATACAGAAATAGAAAATAACACTGATTAGTTGCAAAGGAAACTAAGAGGTTCTTAAGCATTACCTGGAGAATGTATACGTAATGTTGAAGGCAATGCAACGCGTTGCTGTGTCAGTGTTTCACCCTGTGTCATCGCAGCTGCAGCAGTTGCCTTTGCATTTAAGCAGAGCCCTTTGCAAAAATGAAACAAAATGCATTCAGCTCTGTAATGTAAGGTGGTTCTTATTTTATTTGCAATGGATAAAAACACGAGCTGTTACTTCATAGACTTCATTAACATTCATCTGTTCAGGCTGTCATTTGAACCCTAAATCAAAGTCTAACTGTAATGCTGTTGTCTTTCCTTTCCAGATCTGGCATTGTCTCAGCCCTCGCCAGATATTCAAGGAGCTTCATTCACAGTTTAGTACATCCATCTTCAACACCAGCTCTTTGCTGTAGTTTTCCACTGCTGTGCTCTATTCAAGTCTATTATATGATATTCATCTATTCTAATATTCTCCATTCCCCAATTTTCTGAAAACTGCCAGGGTGTGTAAAAACTCCTTGTTCTCCAAGAAATCGAAGTTATGTGATTAAGAGGAGAGACCTGCAAAATGAATACAGCATTGTTCTATAGTTTATTAAGAGAGCTGATCATTAAGCGTTGCTCTGCAGTTTATCCATTTTGCCAATGGAAACCTAAAGTGTTTGTGGTTGTTAGTCTTGCAGTTCCTGATTTGTTAAATCTCCCCTCACCCAGCCGTACTGCCAGGGAGTTGTATTTGTTCTCTTCAGATTCCGTCTGAAATTGTAACTACCAGGATCAGTCAGGCCTGCATTTACTTTGATAAGTTCAAATATAAGTCACTGATATCATATTGATATCTCAGCTGCAGCAAATACCTTTGCCATTTTACATCTCATGTCTTCAAAGTTTATGTGGAGAAAGAGACACTCATTCCACCATTTATTTTCTGCAAACACATTTTCATGCCATTTTTTCCTCACTGTGCAGTTGCAGTTTCTCTGGTGACCTTTGCTTAACCCCGTATATTCATTATTTGCTTGCGCCGATTTTCCTGCATATTCCACGTAATTAAATTTAGCACCAATTATGTTCTGAATTTATGTTCTAATACAGTTATCAAGGATTTCAAGCTCTTTAAGCTTCCTTTTTATTTTTTTGTTTAATTTTGCCTTTTCAATATTTGAAGGATGGGGTTTTAGAAGTTCTCAGGACTTATAAGTCTTTATCAGAGAAATTTGAAAACCACACCAGATTTAGAGATTCTCCACACATTTTGAAATAAAGTGATGCTAACATCTCCTGTTTATCACAAATATTTCCATAAAATAATACATCCTGGACTATATATTCAGCAAAGTATATCTTCCTGGCTGTTTTGAATGAAAACAAAATTATTTGATACAGGAGTCTGTGAACAGCATGACATTCCTGGATTTTGTCTTGGTTTAGTTTGTTTTTTTTTTTTTTTTTTCTTTTTGAAATATTAGCCACCTTATGTTATTTTGTGTGTGATAATGTATTCAAACAAAAAATTGGTTTTCTACAAATTCAAAATCCACTAAGCCTACTATTTTTTTTTTTAATCACAATGTTGACATTCAATTTTCATAATTACAGGCAATTTTCCAATGTATAGGTCTTTAATTAAACAAGTATTTGATATCTAACACCACAAAAATACACTCAAATAAAGGAGTTACCATATTATGAGGTTAGTCTAAGAAAAAAAAAAAAGGGCAAATAAAATTCTAAGCTTAGCTTCTCAATCTCAAGTAAGGATTCCTGATTCACTGTTTTAGCTAAATGTCCGCTTCTGTTATTCTGCTGCACAAAGACTTCTCTTGATATCACTGACAAACCTACATAAGAAATGAAAGAGGGATCAGAGCCCTATCTACATAGGGACCTGGTTCTTCAAAGGTTTATGCCTTCTATAAGACCACGAGCATTATTAACTCTCCCAAGTATTTTGCATGACCAGAATCTTAGTATATAGAGCATTATCAGAGCAACTTCAGTTTCTGTTTTTCTAAATATGAATCTACACCAGCTGCTCTAGGTGAACCTGCTTTAGCAGGTTGGACTAGATGATCTCGAGAGGTCCCTTCCAATCCAAATCATGTTGTGATTCTGTGAAGAAACAACAGGAGGATTTTCATGGCATTTAACAAAAATGTCACATCTAAAACTCAAGTTAGAACATGGAGAACTAAAGACTTGGAGACAGATAATACACAGATCAAGTGGTGTTGCAATTGAGTACCAATTAATTGGAGAAATAGAAATCTCTGTGAAAGGAGTGTTTAGAAGAGTCATGAATCAGACAAGTTTTTAAACTTGAGAGCTAAACTTTGCTAAATTTATTCATTCACACATCATGATAGTGGTCAGTTTTTACACAATATTAAGGATCTTCTCTACATCTACAGAACTGCTAGCTCAACTCTGCTAAACAAAGTAGGCGCGAGTATACCATACCACAGAGCTGATACCGTATATTAAGCACTGATGTGTACAGGCCTTGATGGTCTTAGTCATGAACATCAAGGTGATCAGATCTGAGAGTGCTTTAATAAAGTAATGGTGAACTGAATCAAATTCTCCTTTATCATTCTTCGTGCTTGATGTTTAGTGCTGCTGTGCCCTTCCCACAAAGGAATGTCCTCTGCAATCCATACTGCTTATCTTCCTTTTTTTTGCCTTGCCAGTCTCAACAGGATGTCTCTGGGGCTCATCTTGCTCTTTGTCTAGCAATTTTTGTTACTTGGATTCTTCTATATGCCACTACACACATTTTTGTTCCCCTTTTTGGTGGCAACATTGGTCACATGCTTAGGTAAAATGCTTACATATTGCATCTTGTTATGGCATGATAAAAAAATGCTTATGCTGTTGTTGTTTGCATTATTATAGTATCTGTTATATCTGTGTTTAAGGTAAGGCACTGATTATATCCTCTTTAGTGTACTTATAGGAGCCACAGATCTCTGCTTTGGTTACAGTGGTGAATCATTACTAAAAGTAGTTCACTGGTTGCCCTGAATGTTTTCAGTGACTTTCCAAAATATATTCGTCCATATCTCCTTTCATCATTATCATTCCTTTAAAAAAAAACCTTCTACAGACTACCTGCCTAATGATGTATTGTAATACATGAAATGAAGTAAAACAGTAAAGCATTTAAAGAAATAAAGCTGTAGCGCTATTAAAAGCTGAATCTGACCCTGTGAAAAGAATTTGCTTTTCATTTTTATGGAAAATAAGGATGGATCAGGATGTCAAAATATCTATTCTATCCTCCTGCAGCAAAACCATGACCATTTTTATTATATAATTCAGGACAGATAGTTGTCTAATCTTTTTTAGGGATTTCAATGATGAACTATCCATAAAATTCTGAGGAATTCTGGTGTTCTGTACACTTAAAACACTTGGTCATATGGTTAATCTTGCAACTTAAATCAGTTGTTTATTGTTTTCATCAAATTCAATGTGGGACATAATGTATTGTCTTCTACTTTGTGGCTACCTCTGCAAATTTGAGGACTACTATTATGTTCCACTCTTTTTAGTCTCATTATTCTCTTATTTTTTTCACAGTGTGGCAGAACACTTGGAAATGATCATCTATCGTTCTGCCATTATTCATTACTAAAATGAAAACATAAGTATCTTTTATTTTTCTCTAAGCTTATTTACTTAACCAAGTGAAGAAATTAATAAAAATAGTAATAGTAATAGTAATAGTAATAGTAATAGTAATAGTAATAGTAATAGTAATAGTAATAGTAATAGTAATAGTAATAGTAATAGTAATAGTAATAATAGTGTCAGTTGGATGTTTTGTTTCATCAAACAGTTTAAAGAAAAAAAATCAGACTGTTTTGAGGGCTTTTCACTGCAAAGCAAGAGCAAACAATTAGGGAATAAATTTGTCAAAAGAGAAATTTTGAATCAAGCCAAATTCTGTTCTGAGTTGGATCTACAGATATGTCTTTGTTAACAAAGCAGTAGAATTTTTCCCAGTCTTTAGCAGAGACTCTTAACCAGGTGGATTAGCAGAGACAATCCTACAGCTGTGTCTTTCTGGCATCTGTGTTTTCCAGAATTTTTATGTTGGCCAATACAGCATAAAATTGTATAATTTTGTTTATACTTGGAAGTCAGCCAAACATTAGACCAGATCACTCATATTTCTTCCAGAGAGTCAGTTTTCGTTTGATCTTAATGGTCTTTGCCTACAAGCATCAAGAGCTATCTTGATACTTACTCCCTGACAAATTATCTACCATACTTAACAGCTGGGAGACAGAAAAAGAGACTGAGGTTTCTGGAGATAAAATGAGTAATTCCACATAGCAAGGACACAAGCTTTCATTTTTTAGAATATCTTTTTAAGAGGTTGTGTCACGTTATCCATAAATACAGACAAAACTTTTGCAAATGCAGTATTCATAAAAGAAATGAGTAGCCTAGTTTTTAATAATGCAATATTTCAGCAGTCAATTTCAAATTTAGCTTGCCTATAAAATATCTGAAAAAAGGTATTCACATACACACAGGGAGATTAAATAAATATTCTTTACGGATTTGGTGCTATCTTCTATAATACTGAAAACTCAGGAACAAAAGATGAACGAAAACAAGATAAAAGAATTAAAATAATTATGGAAATGCTATATTTTTGACATCACTGCAGCAAATTTTCCTCAGCTGAAAAGCTCAGCAATAGGAGATCCTATAAAATGATAAACTGAACTCTCAATAATGAAAAGATAATCTGAAAGCAGAGAGTTGAGCCTTTTTAGTAGCTCTAAGTTATGCAAAGTTTCAAACAAACTTCTTCAAATGGCAAGGATATATTAACATAAAAGAAAGTCTGAATTTCTTTAATGTCCTAGTCTGTCCTAATATTCACTGGGGAAATCTGCAGAAGATTCAGATTCTCTGGCAAGTACTTAAGAATTTATTTTATGAAAATATGTGGAAATACCTGTACTGATTTTAGCTGGGATAGAGTTACTTTTCTTCATAGTAGCTGGTATGGGGCTGTGGTTTTCTATTTGAAACGAAAACCATGTTGATAACACAGGGTTGTTTTAGTTACTGCTGAGCAGTGCTTACACAGAGTCAAGGCCACTTCTGTGTCTCACACCACCCCACCAGCAAGTGAGCTGTGGGTGCACTAGAGGCTGGGAGAGGACACAGCCATGACAACCAACTCCAACTGACCAAAGGGATATTCCACACCATGTGATGTTGCATTCAGCAATAAAAGCTGAGGGAAAATGGAAGAAGAGAGGACATTTGGAGTAATTGCTTTCATCTTCCCAAGAAACCGCTACACATGATGGAGCCCAGCTTTCCTGGAGAAGACTGAACTCTTGCCTGTCCTTGGGAAATAGTGAATGAACTCCTTATTTTGCTTTGTTTGCATGCACAGATTTTGTTTTACCTATTAAACTGTCTTTATTTCAACTCATGAATTTTCTGACTTGTAACTTTTCAATTCTCTCCCACATCCCATCTAGAGGGGAGCAAGCAAGCATCTATGTGGCGCTTAGCTGCCTACTGTGGATAAACCATGGCAATACAATATCTCAAAATGACAAAAATTATAAGAATATACATCTGTGGAATACCCGTAAGTCATGGCAATGAGAAGCAAGTGAGGCTTGGTTTAAATTACGTTGTTGGGGTAGGAAGTAATTTCATCCTTAGCAAAAAAGCTTCCATTCCCTGCTACTAATTTGGATATAGTTCATTAATTGCTTTGGTCTGATGGTCCAGGAGTTTGGAGTCTATTCACAGAACAAGCACAAAATAGGAAACTGCAGTGCATAGTGTAAAATTTATCCTAATATGTCTCAGCTAAGATTTACACGAACTGCCTACAATGGCTATAAGGTGGTTCTCTATATGCTTTCAATCAGCCTCATAGTCTGCCCTGAATACCAAGGTGACTACAAAGGATGATTCTGTTTCCGAAATTAGGTAGTAAACTGACATTGAACATCTGCTTTCAGTAGGACATACATATAGAAATGTATACATATAGAAATGTATACATATATGCACACATATATACGTAAATATACATATGCATATACATATGTATGCTTGGGGCAAATACATACATACATTAACACAAACATACGTGCACACAAACACACTCGTATATGAGTGAAATTACTGGGAAAATAAGAAACAGAATATTACATCACATTAGTGGGTTTTTTTAATCCTCACACAATATCAGTAGTACTTGTCGAAGATTATTTATTTTAGACCTCTCTAGATGAATTTTTACTAGTGTTCAATGACCAAAGCACAGCAGAAATATCTTTGTGTAAAACAGCTTTCATTAGAAATGCTGGAAAATGTTTGACTCTGGAAGTTATTTAAGTTATCCATCACATTACTTGTCTTTATTGGTAGGCAAAGATTATTAATTGAGAACAAACTTAAAGCCCAGGAGGAGATCCAGTCTAGCTATATAAGCTTGCTATTGAATTACACACACAGTGTAGGCAAACTAATATCTTTCTCATTATGTGACTGAATATGATAGCAAGTAGTTACCAAGTTGGTAGCCCAAGTTGGGCTCTCATGATATCATCATGGGATGCAAAATCTCATCTTTAAGAAGGTCTTAAGAACAACAGATAAACATATTGATGTAGCTGTACTACAGAACTCATAAACAGTATGCTCTGTCAGTGTCCACAAGACCATTCACCTATAATCACTATGAAATCTCCAGTAAAAGTTTGGTGTCAGTTGTGATAGTTATGTTCAATTGCTCAAATGTTTGCAGTTTGATTTGTTGCTTGTTTTGACTCCTTAGTGCTGAATAAAATCCAGTCTAAAACTAAATTACTTGCTTTCTTGACTCAGGTTTCATTAAGCAAGTATATTAATGACATGAATGATCAAAATGAGAAGGAAACAAGCTTACTTGCCAAACATTTACGCAGTATGTACTGGTTTTGTTTGGGATAGAGTTAATTTTCTTCCTAGTAGCTGTTATAGTTCTGTGTTTTCAATTTAGAATGAGAAGAATATTAATATACTAATGTTTTGGGTTTTGCTAAATTATATTTATATTAAGTCAAGAACTTTTCAGTGAGAAGGCTGGAGGGGACACAACCAGGACAGCTGACCCCAGCTGACCAAAGGGATATTCTATACCATCTGATGTCATGCTCAGAAATAAAAGCTGTGGGGAAGAAGGAGAAATCTGGGATGTTTGGAGTGATGGTGTTTGTCTTCCCAAGTGATCGTGAGTTATCGTGATGGAGCTCTGCTGTCCTGAACGTGGCTGAACATCTGCCTGCCCATGGGAAAAAGTGAATGGATTCCTTGTTTTGCTTTGCTTGTGCGCACAGCTTTTGCTTTACCTGTTAAACTGTCTTTATTTCAAACCATGAGTTTTCTCAATTTTATGCTTTTGATTCTCTCCACCATTATACCGGAGGTGGGTGAGCAAGCAGTTGGTTGATGCTTAGTTGCAGGCTGGGGTTAAACCACAACATAGTAATGTAAACATTTCATTGTTTTTACTTAACAAGATGAATAAGCAGGTCAGAATATATAGGCCAAACACACCTAGGAATTAACCTGTATTTCTTATTACCCAGATCTAGAAGGCCATTTGTCTTGAGAGGAATTATTTTATTCTGTTCCATTATTCATTTGGCTGTCTGAATAGGAATAAAATTGGATTTCCTTATAGAATTGCTGATTTGTTCAGAGATTAAGTTCAAATATTTGGTTAAAAATAAACCTGGAGCATAAACATTATTTTTCATTTCAGAAGACTGTACTTGCTTTTTTGTTAGTGTAATTTGTTCAGAAGTACTGTATTATGGCTTTGTAATCTGAATGTATTTTCACCTCCTAGAGAAAAATGTCCAAAACCTTACAATGATTTAGATTATTGTTGAGTCTGAAGCCTTTTTACATACACAAATACCACATTTGACATGAACAAGATTTGTCACCCATTTATCATTCTGCTAAAGAATTCCCACCATTGCTGTACTTTGCTGAGACCCACCTCAAGGCAGGGATAGACAAGGAACCTGTTGTCTGGCTTCTTCACTTCAGTTTACCAATCTTGGTTCTCCTCTATCACAAAAGTTTATCCTTTCTACTAGATAGGGAAACAGCTTGAACATAAAGTGTCAACCTTTCTGTTATTACTCACATACTGATACATTGATGACAAATTCCTAACTTCATTTTTTAAAAATAAACAACAAAATCTCTTTCATCTCTTTAAAATTATACTTTGAGGGGTTACCGTGGCGGCAGGGGGGGGAGCAGGGGGAAGAAGGAAAAAAAAAACAACAGAACAAAACCAACCAAACAAAAAGGAGAGTAATGATAAAATCAGTTTACTGATGTATTTTTTCTTGCCTGAAACGTTTCCTTGATCACAACTCCCATAAGGGCTCAATCCAAAGATCTGTCTAGTATCACACAGTGGCCAATAGTAGATATTTAGAGAAAGAAATATAGGAAACAGGGCACATAGAGAATGCTCTTCCATGTGGTAAAAGTTTCCAGCAATCAGTGGGTCAGTGTTAGTATCCAAAATCTAGGTCTTTATTCCAAAAAAATTATCTATTTTATTTTTAAGCCATTTAGACCTTTGAATTTCATGATACTCTGAGGTAAGGAGTTCCACAGTGTGATAACGACTTGCATTAAAACAATGTTTTCCTTTGGTCTCTTTAAAACTTCTGCCTCCTACTTGCATTGGCTGCGCCTCATGCCCTGCCATTCATCAGTGATAGAGTTCCATTATATCATCTTCCAGAGGATACAGACCATATGAAATGAAATCACATCTTGTCTGCAGGTCTAAGTTTTCCCCTTCATATTCAACTATGACTGAGAAGATTTTTTTTTCTTCTTTTCCTTTTTAAGCCTATCTATTATATTTATCTGTGTTGGCCACATATCTTGCAATGTTGCTGTTGGTTTACTTCATTATTCTCCCAGATGTTTTACCATGTAGCTTATATTAGTTGGTTGCATCATTACTTTTTCTATCATTTATATACACTTCCATGCTTGCTTGCTGCTTCTGCATCTTCCTTTTATCATTATATGCTCCTTGACTGGGATATCTGTAGAACTGATAACTCTAAGATATACAGTTTTACAGACTCTCCACATATTACTGACTTATAAACTTGAAAATGTCTCTGATGCTCTTCTGATTCTAATATTGATAGATTTCAGCCACTTTAGTTTACTATTTAATACATTGCTTGGCTTTCTTGCTTATTCCTGGTATTTCCATCTCAGTAATGGCAAACTGAATTTTCCACACTCTAGTTTCAGATTTGCTATCTTTCGGAAATAGTTAATGCAACTAGGAAAAAAAAAAAAAAAAGAAAAGTATCTTTTATTTACAACATCCTGCCCTAGAAAAAAAAACTGCAAAAGCATCACATAAATTCATGTCTAGATTTTTATGAAAAAAACAGTAGTCCAAAATACTCCATTCAACTATAATACTTATGCTATTTCATCTACTTTGCCTCATGGTTATTCTTAAAGAACTTATTTGCATATTTTTGGAATTAACAACAACAACAACAAAAGAGCAGTGATGTACAGGTGTATCAGTTTAAAAGCACAAAAACTACTACTAACAAATTATTTTTTTGTCCTGTGCTTTAATTTCCTGTGTTTTTTTTCAAAAGACAGCAAGTCTGCTTTTGTTTGCTGTTTCTTTTTTTTTTCCTCATTTCACAAGCTATACAAATAATTGAGCCTGAATGTAAAAAAAAGCAACAAAAATAAAATAACCTGCAAGAAGGTGTTAGTGTAAATGTTGATAAATTTCACTCTTCAAATGTATTTTAAATTGAGAAACTATGGAAGCTGACTTTATGTACAGTAACAACAGTAAGTGTTATACACACAGCCCTCCGAAAGAACAAGTTTGTGTCCCAATCCTGCACTGGATTATGCAGATCGGGACTCCCAAACCACACGTGAGTCGCTGAGTTGGGCCAGGAGCCACCTGTACCACCACCTTTGAACCGGGCTCCTCCGCACTTGCAGAGCATCATGTCTGTAGCAAAGACAAAAACTGTTGGGTCCCTCACTCCTTTTGGACTTCATATGTGCTGTGCACAAAAGAAAGTGAACGACCCTGCAAGACCAAGTGAAGCCACATAGAATTCCTCTTACCTTTGACAAGATTTTTTTTTTATTTCACTCTGCAAGTGTAACTAAGAAGGAAAGCTACATTTTTTTGCAAACATGTCACATAGAGGAGAGCTGATAAGAGCTTGATTTTAATTCCTACATCCTATTTGCACCATATATGTATATATATAAAGGCTTATAATCTCTTCTAGTGGGGTTTGATATGTCCTGGTTTTGATTCTTATTTTATTCTATTTACAATGTGAACTTTATGTCCCTTTCCTCTGTGGGTGTGAAAAGTAAGGCGTAACTGACACTCCTTAGTGAGTGTCTTACAGCTATCATAGATGTGAGGAAGTAATGACTTACCACCTGAAGCGCTGGTGTTCACAAGTCCTGGTGTGTTACCCAAACAAATAAACAAGTAAGACAGAAAAAGCTTTGTTGGGCAGTTTATTGCTGACAACCTGTGAATATGACCTTTTTACCTCTTATTCCCGTGGGTATTTCTAACCAAAATTCACTTCTTTCACTAAATTACCGATAAAAAACTCCTAAGGATCTGTCTCACAATATAGTAGTTGAGATAGTTCACAGCAATAATGTAAAATACACATACTTCCACCTAGGCAGCATCTGATTTTAGATTACCATGCTCTGTTACTTTCCTTGCAATGGCACAGGATGACCCAATTCTCTGCTACATTTCACCATTTGCAGATCAGAAATCCTGACTGTGCCTTATTAAGCCTTTTCTATTCCCTGTCCCATCACTACTGAAACAGGCGGCATCCTGCAGTCTGGCTCTACAGCTCACTGTGAACTCTGAAACTTTCCTGGGCCTCCCCATGTTTGAACTATTCCCAACTAGGAAGCAAATCAGGGAGAGCTTTGGAGCATGTTTTAATGCAAGACATCCCCATCTGCCTCTGCATATTTAAACTATGTGTACTAGAACCCTCATATTAGAAATATCAAAATTGTTGACGCCAAACTCTTCACACCTGGAACACTAACATGTCTTTTGTTACATTGAACTTTTATTTTAAGCACTAAAAGTATCAGCATGAAAACCGATTGCGTTACAATTACTCACAGATTTTAATAAACCTAAATGTATACACATTATTCTACTGAGAGACAACAGAATTGTGTCATGCAAGGCTTTAGTGTTTGAGATGAAAGTGATTCTCCACCTGAAGGAGCTAATGAAGACAAAATCTTTTGAAGTACTATCTATTCTGTATTATTGTAAATGGATCAAGGAATTGAGAATTATTTCAGAACACCAGGATAATGTAGGATGAATGGGAAGCCATAAAAAGGACTTGCATGACAGAAAACTTGCCTTGTCTGCTCCATATACCTGTTGATCCTACATATCAACTATCTTTATTTGTGTTTTTAGACCATTACCACATAATTAGAGATTTTGGTTTTGATACTATGAGAAAGATTATACAATGGGAAGAAACTTCCTGCAAAAATAACGTCTTCCAAAAATTATTATAATCTTTTTTCCTAACTTGATTTTCAACTTTCAGCAAGAGAAAAAATAATAATAATAATAATAATAATAATAATAATAATAATAATAATAATAATAAAAGGCTTATGGATCTCCTACTGTGCATGTTTTTTCCATTAGCTTTGGCTGTGTCATATACCCCTGCTCAGACATGTTCCCTAGCTATCCAATTTAGATGTGCTACAAAGGGAGCAGACACTTTGGACCATAGGAAGAGACCATTACCATGACACACATACCTTCCAGAGGTTATGTCTTGGTTACTAATGTATGACTCTGCCACAAAAGTGCCTTGAATTGCAAAGTGAAAAGAAGAAACTTCCTTCCAAGCCACTGAGGAGGCCTCATCTTGGCAGGTTTGCAGATAGCTGAACAAATTTCACCAGTATGTAAGTGGAAAACAGTTAGAAATATAAGGAACAGGCAATGCAAGTACAGCATCTGCAATTTATTGATATTCAGTTCTTCTAAACAACAGAATCTGATATTTATTCAGTGTCAACTAAGTTAAGATTAGGAAGGCATAAAACAATGCAGCCTTATTTCCAAATGTTTAGAAATTTATCATAGCCTGTAAAATTTCAAGAATTTTTCTATTCAGGTTTTGTCACATAAATTCTAGGTATTAAGAGTATATGAGGGATTGACTTTCTTATATCACATAAAAACATAGGAGAAAAGTAAAATGCATAAGAATACTTTTGAATTATTAGCCAATTCTCACTGTCCATATCAAAGAAGAATGACTCCAACCCTCTGTTAGATATTTGCAAAATTTATAAGGTATTTTTGCTAAAACCTGGTAGCCTCCAGAAAATCCAGGATTCATTGTACTGCTTGCTTTTAATCTGATACGAAGGGGATTTGAACAAGAGTAACTGTCACTTATCACGCACCTTTTTTATTTCACATGAACAAGAAATACACAGGTAGTTCCCCAAAGATGAAATAACTGCAAAGAAAAAGAATCCAGAGTGGTTTAGTCGCACTATCATAGAATTTAACTGCAGTTCATGAAGATAAAAACATCCCACATATCCTCTATATTTCTTCTTATTACATTATGGGGAGAAAGGCAAGTATGCAGCATGTTTCACCTTCTGGTCTGTATAATATGGTGTCACTCCAGCCTAACTCCCTGTTTTGAGACCATAATCCTCTGATGTTTTCTTTCAGCTAAAACTTTGCAATCAATTTGATTTGGCATTACTAAAAGAAAATCCAACCCTTCTCAAGGAAAACAAACAAACAAAAAACCAACCCTAGCACATAAGAAAGCAAAACAAAACCTTCAGAAGTTGGAAGTTTTCAACCACACTTCAAGAAGGTCAGCAGGCTGGTGGATTCCACCCTTGCTGAAAATAAATTTACATTCAGATGGTGGGTGACCTGTCTGTCAAAAACTCTGTGAACATTGTGACATTAAATGAAGCCTCAACTGACAATATATTTATGAGCATCTACCACCCAGCCTGTGAGAGCAATATTATGTGTCTATTTAAAAAGCGGGGGTTCATAGACAGGAATATTGTGGTTTATAAGACCCTCTCTCACAATCTGCAATGCCTTTGGAGTAACGGAAAGAGATTAAATACACTTGTATTTAGGTTATGCTTCCTGAATCATGGGTAAAACGCTTCCTCCCTTCCTCCCTTCCTTTTTTCTTTCCTTCTGTCTGCCATGTCTTTCCATCTGTCATGTTTTTCCGTCTTTCCCACATACATCTTCAGGGCTTTAGAACAAGGTAAAAGATGACTTAAGCCAGAAGGACAAAAAAATCCCACAGTCCTGGAGTCTTTTGGGACAGCCCATAGATTCAAGCAATACTTTCCCTTCAAAAGCAGTTCATAGCAACCTAATTTTCCTTAAAGTCATCCTTTTCCCCAGCTCAAAAGGGTAGGAGGGGAGAGCAGACCTTTGATGAAGTTGCTCTCTCTTTTATTCTTTTAGTTCAAACAAAGACTCCAGGCCTTTCAGCTGCACTGGTTTCATTCTTTCTTTGTGGAAAATGAAGATATGAGGCAAGTTGAAGGCATACAGAAAGAAAATTCTGTCAGCTATTTAAATTTTTGGGCTTTAATAATGAAACAGTTGAGATTGAAGATGGCTTTTGCATATATTAAATGTGAGTACAGCACTAAAATTAAAAATAAACAAACAGATACTAAACTGCAGACACTACAGAGTTTTACTCTGAAAAACACTGGAGATCTCAGCAATGCACACTTTAGAAGGGCTACTGTTCTTAAGCAAATAATAAGTAATTAGATGTCTCTAATGAAATGAAAATTATGAGCAAATGATTGGGCACACTATCTTACATTTGAATGTAATCCTTTTTATGGAACATGTTGTCAATATGAAAAAAAAAAAAAAAGCATTTAACTTTCCAGTGGCCTTGTAATTCAGATTTGATTAAGTCTATACTGTAATTTTATTTCCTGTGGTGTCCGCTACTGCTAGAGAAGACATGTTATAATTATCTGATAGTACCAGAATTGTTAAAAAAATAAATTTTTTGCAGTTAAATGTGAAATATTCCCTTTAACTCATCATGGAAACTGTGTACTGTAGCAGAACCTAAGCAGGAAAAATCAGCCTCTATATTCAACCAAGGGTGTGACAGAATATTATTACTAAGAATGCATATGGCTACATTAACTTAGCCTCTTAAGGGTTTTGTTGTATAAAATGTGATACTACATCAGCAGCCTCATAGGAATGTTAAAGTATGGTCACTTGGTTGAAATCTCTAACAATCACAAAATGTAGCTTCAGTACGACTGCATCTGCATCAGGCAAAGAAATCAGAGAAGAATTACAGCATCACAGAATCACAGAATGATTAGGGTTGGAAGGGATCTCTGGAGATTATCTAGTCCAATCCACCTGCTAAAGCAGGTTCACCCAGAGCAGATCACACAGGACTGTGTCCAGGTGGATTTTGAATGTCTCCAGAGAAGCAGACTCCACAATCTCTCTGGGCAGCCTGTTCCAGTGCTCTGGCACCCTCAAACTAAAGAAGTTTTTCCTCATATTCAGATGGAAACTACTGTGCCTCGGTCTGTGCCCATTGCCCCTCATCCTATTGTTGGGCACCACCCTTAAATTATCCTTATTTAAGGGAAGTGTTTACTCACAATAACTTATTGCAAATACCTCTGATTCTTACTATGCTCACGGGTCCAAATCCTCTGCACATGAGGGCTGAAAGTTTTGAAATCATGTACCAGGGCTGTAAATAAGAAATGATGAATCAGAGGAACGGTGCCTTGCTAAAACTAGGCAGCTCAGGATCAAGAGACCCAGAGCCAGCTCCCTGCTTCTGCCATTTTTATATCTATGTGGATTTGGAATATACAAGAAATGTGTCCAAAAGGCACAATGGGCATTGAAATGACAGTGTCATCATATCCCTGCAACTGAGAAGGAATCAAAGTAGTCTTGGACAGTGCTCCATCATAAGTTAGCTCACAGGGAGAGAAGCAGAAGGAGAACTTTCATCCTTTACATGCTCATATTCTAGAGCAGTTAAAGAAGATTTTTGCTGCTATGGGTGATCTAAGAACTGTGCTTTGCTGTTTTGGGTGGTTTGGTTTTTTTGCCTCACAACTTTATTTCAGATTTTACAGTCAATAATTTAAGTCTTTATATTGCAAGAATAAAGGATCTCAAGTACTTGGACAAGCAGAAAGTAAATTATTTCTCCAGAAGTAACAGCAATTTCATTTTCATAAACAGACTGTAAAATGTAACCATCAACAAAAAATAAAAAATTTACTCCTTGATTTGGCAAAGAGAAACTCTGTAGACAAACAGTTTCTTTTCTGCATAGAGAAATTCTGACAAGATTTCTTCTGCTCTACAGCAGCATATATCAAAACCTTTCTACTGATTGATAGCAGCAGAAACAAGCACTTGATGTTGATCGGGCATGATATTTTTCTATATTGATGTCAAGTATGAAATTTTGCTGAATAAATTGAATAAATTGAAATATGTGCATTTTTCCTCTTCTCTCTGGAGACCAGACATCACTGTCCTGTGTGCTATAAAAATCATAATCCTCAGTAAAATATGAACTTTAATGCCATTTAGACTTAGCATCAGATTGTAATCTGGTCACACTGTTATACCATACCTGATAGCACAGCTACATACAGATTGGTTTTTGTATAGCCTTTTTTGAGGATTTCAGTCATGTCAAATCATGTGCCAATAACATATTCTCCTGCTTATTTTTAATATTAAATAATATTCATATATATTAAGGTATTTGACTTGAAAAATCAGTTCTGAATAAGATACCTTTGAATTATGTAGAGACTTTTGTATTCTGCAGCATTTATATATGTTACTTAGACCCCTCAATGTTCTTCAAATGCAAGCACTTTTCTAGAAGAGGAAAGCATTTAGCCATGAGGAAAGCATTTAGTATCATGAGGAAAAAGTTTAGGAAACATTGAATACTATAACCTATATTAAGTGATGCAAACTGACATGAAGAATTTGTGAAAAATAGCATTCAGATGTCTAAAATTGAATCTCCTCAGAATAAACACAACCCCCTTCTCCATTAAGAAAAAAAAAAAAAAAAAGTTTGTAATGTCCCCTAGCCCACTTAATTACAGAATCATAGAAGGACAGAATCATTTAGGTTGGAACAAACCCTTAAGATCTCTACTGAATTTAGTGGAATATTGACATTTAAGAGTCAAGGAAAATGTGTTGTTCTGTGTAAACCTGGAAAATATGATAATGATTTCCTTAAATATGTAAGAATAGTTTAGAAGTAGCTGGTATTGGATGTCAGTTTGTACCCTTTTCTAAAATTACCAAAGAAATATCTCTTCTGAGTTGACTGGTAAAAATAAGGCATTTATTTTAGTGGAAAGTACACAGATGAAATATTGAGAAACTGAAAGTGTACAGGAGCTCTTACAGTTTGTGAAATAGATTTTCATAAATGGAAAATGATGAATTACATTAATGTGTTTTACTGACTATGAAGTCAGTAAAAAAAGTATAGAGACACTATTACTTTTTCTCTTTAGGATTAGAAAACAATCATTACAATGCTGCAGTGACATGCTCTCCATTTTTTCTTACCCAGTCTAATTAATATAACTTTATATTATTCTTATTATGATCTCATAGTGAAAAATTATATTTCCTCTGTATATGAATACCAAGAGTTATTCCTATAACTGACCAAAGATAAAACACATCATCTTAAATTATTTTACATTTTTTTGATATCATTTAATATTTGTGCAAAGCTGCTTCTCTCGGAGCTTCCCACTAACTATAAGTTGTGACACAAACTAAGCCAAATCTTCATTGTCTAACATTGTTACCACAATGGAAATTACAATATCTGTTACAAGAATGTTTATTCTATTTAAACAGAAAATATGGACATATAATTCTCAGCATAGCTTCCTACTTCTACCATCCCCAAATAAGTGCTGAAACAAGCTCCTTTGTCAGTCCTGCTGTGTGAAGTGCAATTTTACTATTATATCATCTGGCTGGTTTGGTTTTTTTTTTAATGTCACTTCTACAGCAATCCTGGAAAAATGTTGGACAAGTTTGTATTCGAACAATTTATAACACGCTTTAATGCCCTTATTTTTGAGTATCCAGTTACATTTCAGGAACGTTATTTACTACCTAGAAAATGTGAAAAAAAACTTGATTTGTCACACCAAAAAATGAAAGATTACATATGAGAATGTGGAGGCAGCTCTAAGCATACATGGTAATATGAAAGACAATTCATAATCAGAAGGAGATAGAAAAAGAGTTCTTGGAAAGATAAAGAGAGCAGAGTAAGAGGAACGGACTTTGAGACTGCTAGAGGATGCCACTCTGCTTGTGCAAAGCTTTGTAAATGAGAAAATTACCTCAGCTGTGGAGTAGAAGGAGACAAAAAACTAAAAGAGAAAACAACAAAGTGGGTTTTCTGACACAATCAGAATGTCTCAACCATGGAGAAGGTTGACATTTTTGACATTATGCAGCAAGTTCTTTAAATACACACTTAGAACTTGTAGGAAATGAGGGCAGACTTTAAAAAAAAAAAAACAAAAAAAAACAAAAAAACCACAGCTGTATTGGTAAAATGTTCAAGTCTCATACTAACTTCATCTTATTAAGTAAAAAGCATTTCTCCAACATGCATTCTAACTGCTTTGCATTCTCATCAGAGGTAATATGAAGAACACCACCAACTAGTACCTCTCCAGGGTAATGTTACTACAAATTCATCAGCTTAATACATTTTTTCTTAATGAATTCTACTTAAATAAGACAAATAACTTGGCTGACAGCAACTATGACCACAGCACTTACTACATTAACATACATTTAAAACCTATTTTAGTTTATATTCTTTGAAACTACCTACAAAAAATGACATTATTGTTGGCCTATGTTTTAGAAAAAAATCTGCTATCACAGAAACACAGAACAAGGATGTCCAAAGTCATTTTTCTTGGAAGACTCATGTGTGTTCTCCAAAATACATAGCAGCTGGGGTATTTGTTCTATGTCCTCCAGGGAAAAGCACTATATCAAGTCTTTAGTTATGCCTTTTTATGAGCAGAGGTCACCATAAAAATTACGTTCCTTTTCTGTTTATTTCAGCTTTCATGGTAGCCATTCTAGTTATATTTTATTCAAACAATGCAACTTAAAAAAATGACTTCACTGTACATTAATTTATTGTTAAGGGCCTAACAAGACCTGCAAAAACAAATAAATTCTAGCTTAAACTGTCATTCCACTCAGAGTGACACCCTACACTAGAAATGTCCTTGCTTTGGTTTTAATTTGTATCTCTAATATTATTTTAACATATTGGCTGCAACGGAATTATTTCAGAGCAACAAAATAGGTGACTTTAATGGACATTTAGATAATGAGATACATGTTTAAAACAGTGAGTGGAAAATAAAAGCACCACAGCCTTTATTTGCTTGATGGGTTTGATGAGTAATATGCACAATGCTTTCAAAAGGATGACTGTACTTGGCTATGAAAGTTCCAAACAATCATTTGTCATTAGCTTTGAGAACACCTTAGCTCAAGTTCTGTCCCCATTAATTGACTGAATCACACTACTAGCACTGGGAATTATAAAGAAGTTTCCACTTCAGGTTGATATTTCCCTTTGACAAGAAATGTACATGAATTACATTGGAATTATATGCATAAAATTATATGCATAAAACTTGCTTTCAAATTAGGATAAGACTAGAGCTTTGCCCATTAATGGAAAATTTAAGTGGCACATGTCAGGTTTCATTTGATGATGAGTGACATCTTGCTAGAAATTTTTTTATCTTAATTGGGCAGTGTACTAAATACCTGTAAAAACTGTAATTGCTACAAATAAATACTAAGATTATTTATAATAAAAATAATTTATTCTTGAACTTCATCATTCTGGGATATCTGCCCTTGATACTTCTTCCTACACAAACACTGAGCAACACTGAGAAAGAGACCAACACTTGTGAAATCCTGACTCTGACTCTAGCTCATCGCGTGAGAGCTGCTAAAATGATTGACAGCTTGCCCTTCAGACTCTGTAATGGCAAAGCATATTTAAAATTTATGCAGAATACAGTCCTTTAAATAATGTGCAAGTCCTGTTTCTATTCAAATGCTGAACTGACAGCCCTGAAGATGGCAGTTCTCTATTCCCGGATCATACCTACAGAACTGGCAACAGCCTAGCTGTCAGTCTGGAAACTCAGCTCTAAATTCACACATACAAAGCAGTTAGAAAAGACAACACTGGTTATTTGAATTATTCAAACCCTTCTCTGTGTTCTTCAGTTCAAACAGGACTAAGCCCAGGAAATGCTAGGACATTAATCAGTTACTTTTCTGAACAAAAAGCAAAAACAAAACATGAAATGAAAAACATCTCAAGAAAGACCCTTTAATCAGCTACCTCCAGCTCAGCTTCAATGGTTCTGTTAGCCAAAACACCACTATGGTTTTGTTCTGTTCAGGGGAGGGTGGGTAGGTTGTTTTTTAAAATTCCTTCAAAACACTGTTTTGCCCCTGGAATATCTTCTCTGCAAAGTCACACTAGCATTTAAGAGTCTTAAAATAAAAATAGTACTGAATTTAAGAGACACTTCTGAAATTGACCCAATCAGCTGTCAGTAAAGTCACAGCATGCTTGAGCTGAAAATGTCTTAGCATCTCTTCTGTCATTCAGTACTGTTCCCTTCATAACCAGGATCCATTTTCATGGTTTTGGGACTGTTATGGAAAACTGAAGACCCTTGCCAGATCTCAGAAACACCTCTAGTCCCAGTTAGTGCATGCAAAAAAAAAACAGGCTGGATAGGCAAGTCTTCAGTTGTCTTGAGGGAAAGACAATTTCACTCATACAGCAAAAAGAGATAATTGGCTACAGTATCTGAGGCATGGTTTGAGAAGTATTGAATTTATATTCCAATTTATATTTCAATACCTTTATGCTTCAGGTGGAAAATAATTCCACTAGTGTGTATAGAACACATTAGTTTCAAATTCCACTAGTCAATGAAAGTGAAGTGTTGGCACCAACAGTAGTCAGATACATTGGTGACAAATGCATAGAAATGCATGGCTAAATAGAGTCTAGCTAAATTTGTATGGAAATTGTTACTTAAAATACATTCTGCACTCCCTCCAGTCCACTACTATTTTGAACTCTAATAAGGGATTTTCTCAAGGGGGAAAAGGAACATTTATTTCTAAAACAAATTAGCGTCTTCTGTGGTAGAACAATTAACATTGGTAATACTTGCTGCATTCAGTTCATGCTTTGAATACACTAAGTCAGATATTTCTTTGTAATGCTAAGCTCTACTGTTTTTTTTTCAGAAATCATGGGAAGTGTTTCTACCTATTACATGGTTTTGGATATATTTATGACATCCTTATTGAATTTACTGTTAATGTCTTTCTTTTTTAAAAAAAAAAAAATATTTGGAGTTTAAAAGGCAGGCAAAATAAAATGTTATCCTGTTGTGGCACCAGCTATATATCTGCTACAGACAATTTTGAACTCAACTATTTGTAGAGCAAATGAAGTAAAAGAAAACTTAAAATTGAAAAGTTTCCATTTTCCCTCAAGCAATGTCTAGAATTCTTCATAAATGAAACAAACAAACCATCCCCCACACCACTATTCCATAATTGAAACTGTTCCATTATAAAGGACTGGCAGTTGTGTTCTTGAGCAGCAGAGGTTAGGACTTATGTGTGGAAGAAATTCTCAATCCAAGCATCATCAGATCTCTGTCTGGCAGGCAGACTCCACTGAATCCTGAAAGTCAGTCATCTCTGAACTCAGTTTCTTGTTTCATTGCTGTTTACTCCTTTTCCTTCCTCCCTTTTTTTCCTTTCTAACCTACGTGCTATACCTTACATCACACACATGGTACTCAGGAACAAAACAAAACAAAATTAAAGAGGAAACATGTTCTTAGCCAACTAGCAGGTGGCTTATCCCAGGCTTACATCTGCCCCGGAGAGATTTCCATATGGTATGGAAGAGGTTCATGACTGGTTCCCAAAACAGCTGTTGTCCATCACTCACAAGGTTTATGTCATGTCCTCTGCTGCCCTTCAAGTTTTCCCAAGGCCAAGGGACACACAGCTGTGTTCTAGTCTCTGCAGGATGTTAAAAGGACATCTGCTGCTGACAGAGGCTGATAAAAAGCCTCAGAGAGCACTCAGGGAATCATAACATCTCAGGCATCCATCAAGGCATCCTTCTACCTTGGTTACCTGTAGTCAGGATGAATTTTTCTCCTACTACTTGCTCAGATTCAGAGATATCTTTCCTGTTTTCTGTTTCCTTTCCCACACCCACAGCTTGTGGAGCTGGTCGTTAGCATGGCAGCAAACTCTAGATATATACCTTTGCAGAACTGAGAGGTTAAAGAGCAGGCTCTTTGAGCAGCATCTTTATTTGCAGGGAATAGTCACAACAGGCTCCCATTTAAGTTACAGCTGCTGCACAGTTTGATAGACTCTAATAACAGCTTAATACTTCAGATATCATGCACCTTATGGGCCTGATGTTTGACTTTCCAGACACAGAATGGTATGAACTGCTTCTGTTTAAGCAGGTAAATTAAGTCCCTAAAGTCAGACAGCGGAATTATGCTTTATAGGTACCTCTTCTGGCATCATTGCTATAAAAACCAGTTATACATAGACAGTGCAGAGACATCTTCCTTTGGTCAGATGAGGTGCATTCATCATGTGCTTGGAGCCTTTTCTAAAACATCAGCAATGCCAGCAATTAAAGGATGTTAAAGCTGTCCGCAGACCCTTTGGACTCATGTTAGAGCACATGAGATCTTGCTGGGTTGGAGCTAACTTCCTTTCTGTGGATAAATCAGCATCAAATAGAGAATTTGATTGAGGCAGTACAGCTGTGAAACCATTAATAGACTGGGAGGGGACATAGCCAAGACAGCTGATTCAATTTAGTTAGGGGGATGTTCCATACCATGTAATGTCATGCTCAGTGTTAAAAGGGGAGGGAGAGAATGGTGGTAGTAGTTTCTTAGATGGTTATTTTTTTAAGGTTGGTTGTCTGACTGAGGCAAGTAATTTCCCTGCCCCCACACCCCAATCATTTTTCCTTTACCTATTAAACTGTCTTCACTTTTATGTTTTGGGTTGTTGTGTTTTGTTTTTTTTTTTCCCCCCCCTCTTGTTCTTAATATTTTTCTACTTTCCTGCTGGGGATGGGAGGCTAATAGTGAGTAAGCAGCTGTATGGGTGCTTGTCAGCTGCCTTGGGCCAAATCATCACATAGGGAGAGACCAAATCATTAGTTGCTCTACTTTGAAAGTTGGAGTACGTCTGCCTGAGAGGAAACACAGGGTGAAGAACAAAAGAAACAAAAAGTAGTCAGTTGTTTCACATCACTTTTTCTAACCTTAATGCCTTTTTATTAGTGTTTCTTTTTTTCTGAACAGCCTGTTTATCCTAGTTTGTTATTGTGTAGTAAGCTAGTGTCTTGAATTACTAGTAATGTTTGTATTGATAACACTCAGATGTGAATAAGCTGATGAGTGACTGATTCACCTCATCTGGTAGAAAAAACTACAGCTACAGAAAGAATTGTACCAAGTTTCTGACATACTGGCAACTGCAGATTTGAAAATGGCACTCTGCTTATCTTGAAGTTACCTTTAAATATTTTCTGTTTTCTAGCTCACCTAAACAGTCCAGAGTTGTAGTGATTTTTGTCAGTGAGTTTGAGATGTGAAAAGATTAAAGCCAGAACTTTAGTGATATACTATTTCCCAAATACCGGGAAATTCCTATCTGAATGTTGCAGCTTGTGTCCACGCCTGCTTTCATCTCACCAGTATTTGCTTTTATTCTGTTGTCTCTTAGCTGCATCGGCTGTACAACTTAATTTTTTAATGGATGTCTTCTATGAGAAAGAAGCATATTGTCTTCCTACTGTGGACAAAATAGCTTGTCCAAGGCTGACATCTGAAAAATGGTGTGAGGGCAATTCAAAGAGCTTTGATTTTATGAATGAATAACCTGAAATTGCTACTACTTAGTTGCTAGCTGTGCAATCCACACACAACAAGATGATGTGTCTGTTCCCAGTTGCACCATGGGACTGAGTCCCATCACACGCTCACACAGCTGGCAAAGTTCAGCTGCTCTGCTGCCCTCTCTTTGGAGCTGAACCAAAGAACTCAGCTTAGATTTTAGTATGACAAACCACAGAGAGTCAGTTTACTCAAAACACCAAGGCTGGATTTTACTTATGCGCTACAAATTGGCACCATGACACTGAAGGCTTCATAAGAAATTCCTGAAGTATCGGCACAGACTTGCTGCAGCATTTTGGTCATATCACTGCTCTGAGATACTATGTAAGGGGAAAATAATTTTTCCTTGCATTTTGAAGTGAAGTGGTATACCTAAAAACAAAGCAATGGAAATATGTTAACACCTGTTGGAATTATCTTTTTAGTATTTGATATTTAGCCAACATAGCTTTGATGTAGGTGTTGAGATTTAAACCAATGGTAGTATGTTTCTAAGGACTGTAGCACTGAGAGCAATGGTGACATTGTGCATGTCATTTTCAAAGTGCCTTGACATTTTCTTCATAGTAATGCATATCGCTACTTAAAACTCATATTAGTTCCTGGGGCCACTACAGAGCCATCAAATCCCACCAGTCCATAGGGACAGCATGCAAACAAAATGGACAGCAGTGTAATACCAAATAGTTCTTGGTGGTTTAAGCTCTGGTTCTTGTTAGCAACCAAGTAGAGATGTTTATCTAATGGCAACAAAGATATTTTCATATTACTTGGATCCAAATTAAACACTGACCTGTAGAGAAAACAAGATAGAAATCAAAGCAGAAAGAACTAAGTCACTGTGACAGTCTAATTTTCTCTCCAGTAAATACTTAAGAGCATAACTGGTCAAAAATAATAAAATAAATTAAATTTTGGTGTAATATTGACAAGTCATACAAATGACAGAATATTAGCAAAGCAGGTGTTTATGTTTTTATGATACCTTATCTTGTTCCAGTTGCAATTACACTCAGGTGTGAGCAGATCCTTTACTTGCATGTCATCTTTTATCTTTTCATCTTTGAGCATAAACGTGAAAATCTTAGCTAATGCTGTGATATTACCTTATAAAATCTTGTCTGGTTTCTCTTTAATAGCACCAGTTTATCTTTTAACTTGTCAACTTTGACAAAAATTTCTAGGTTTATTTTTCCACTATGCTTCTTATGGTGGGACTAAAGCATATCAGCTAGACGAGACAGGAATCCTACAGTTTCTTATCATTTCTTGTTTTCCAAAATAAATTAGAAATAAATTATAAACACTAATTGGAAAGCAAACATTACTGTACAACAGGACATATTTCTACAAAATATTGGGCACATTTACTTGAATTAAACTGAACGTAGAATATAGTAAAGTAACAGTGAGCTATGTTTTGAGCTGCGTTCCTGTCATGACCAGTTCATTTCTTGTTACCTCTTTTAATGTGACTTTGAAATTACGCATGTCAAACAAGATTCAGTGCCCTTTATAGATTTAGTGTAAGACCATTTCAGACTTAGACATTATAACATGGCTGTTACTTTTGTTTAAATTTCACTGTAACCAAAGTCTTGATCAAAATGGGGATCAAATTAATTCAATTATTAAACTCAAAGTTTACACGAAATATCTGTCTGTTTATTATGATAATTGTTGAACCTAACAGTCTGAGAAATGGTGGATATTTTGTATCACAACTCTGCAGGGCTGTAGGAAGAAAGTGAGATTAATCTGCTCTAACGATTTCTGTGAAAACTAGATTTCTTTCTGTAAGAAACAATCATATAGCACTTAGCCATAGGAGGATTTCTGCAGATAAATTAAACAGCTTGGGTGTTTAAATGTTAGTGTCTGAGGTGAAGAGAATGTGAGCCTTCTGTGAGGCTGACTGGAACAAGGGACAGTGGGGAAATTAAAAAAAAGCTCAGTTGTGGATATCCTGCTGTGATACAAAAGGTATAGATGAGCACCTCTGTTGATATTCATCTGAACAAAAGTGTTTCTACGTCTGTACGTGCTATTTAGATTCTCTGTATGTGAACATAGTGAAATAGCTCTTTTAGATGAGCTTACCCTAAAGTTGTTCACCTTGAGTTACACCCATGTCTATGAATCCCATCCCATATCTCAGGCTAGTCTTGAAGAGTCTTTATCTGAATCTTGAACAGTTCAGGATCTTCAAGCAACAAGAGTTGTTAGCCTTTCTCTTTTGAAGGGGTTTTTTTAAGGATTTTCTTATAAGCAAAGTTTAGCAATTTTTTCTTGTGTGCTTGCACAGCATCTTTAGGTTAGCTTGTTTCACCTTTTTTTACATATATTTGATACACTCTTTGGGGGAAATATATACCTCCACTACATTCCAGGTAAAAGAATTCAAAAATTGTAGCTATCCGAAGCAAGAATCTTTCAGATAGCAAATATATATATATTTATAGAAAGCCTCTTCATATTCTCAGTCTTGTGCTATCATTCGCAAAATTATATCCTCAACATTTCTGAAATACTCTGGAGGCTTCAATGCCTGTTTATATGACATATTTAGGAGAAACACACAGATCTCTAATCTTCCTATCTGAATATACAACCCAGCACTAATCTAGCTGTCTTTTGAGGAGGGAAATACCTTTATGATTCCCTCAGATATTTCTGAGATTTGATGGGACATGTGTTTATCTTTGCTTCTTTTCATTTTAAAAGTATTTTTTTCCACTTCACACTGCAAAGCAGGAACAGTATAGAAGAAGCCTTCCCTCACTGTGACAGAAGAAAACCTGTCCTAGGATATTAATTTCTTTATGGCTAAAGGAGGTTAAGTACCTCCTCTGAAAGATTCATCTGTCAGTCAGATAGTACAAGCTGATCCTCCAGGCAGAGAGGCAAAGGCATTAAAGAGGGAGCTTTATCCACTCAAGATAACATATTTAAGGTAAAGTAGGATTCAGATCAAGTGAATGACGAGACCCAAGGTGGGAGAGAAAAGAGATTGTTTCAAAAGACTCTTCATGGATGGGGAGAAGCATGAGTGTCTGAGGACCCTCATAGTCTGGTTAAGACAAAGACCTTCACAAAACACTTTCTCTGCCTTGTGTTACCAACTCTCCCCTTCTTGCATCACACTGGAGAAAAAGGAATTCTCAGGTAGGCTCTTGTACACTCAATCACATCACCAGAAAGTCTTTTAAAGAGAGGTTTTTTTTCCATCCCCTTGTAATGTACAGCAAAGGGCTAAACAGCAACCTAAAGGAACACCAGCCTAATGCTATATTTTAGTAACAAATTCCTGACTCATCTTGTTGGAACTGCAAAAAGCCGATGGCACCATTTAATACCACGTGTCCACCTGAACCAGTATCTTGTGTCTGACAGCAGCATAGCAAATGCCTCAAATGCCATATAAAAACAAGGCTTGTACAGTACAAGTGGCATTTCCACAGACTGTTTTCCCAGATGACAGCAAATTGCAGTATACTCAGACTAGGCTAACAACACATGTTCAAGTACACTGGAACTGCAAACATAATCTCATCCCCAGGATAGGCTTGTAAGCACAGGAGAACTATCTCCTTCCTCTGTAAGGAACTTCAAAAGAAACCAGAGATCAATGGTACTGTATGAAGGGAAACATCACCTGACTGAAGAATCCAGAAAATGAAATTATTTATAAACCAAAGAAAACACAACTTTGAGTCATGAGGAGGAACGAAGTACTGTTCCCAACACCCCCTCCTCCGCTGCTTGAAAAGAAAGAAGAAAAAAAAAAAATAAAATAAAAAATCCAGACGGGCTGAATGCAGAAAAAGTGCTTAACACACCGAAATAGGTAAATTAGAAGGCCCAGGGATGATAGTCTCATCACTTCATAAGCATTCAGTAAGAACTTTGTTAGTCATTGCCTCCTCCTCCTGCATTGCAAGAGAGACTAAATAATCTTGGTGAGCTCAGAAGCAGGAAGAGTTGGACAATGCTTGATTGCTTGATTAGGAAGTGTCCTATGAAATTGATACACATATGAATAATATCATACAATATATGAAAACAAACAAGACTAAAGGTAATGAGCCATGTCCTAAGCTTCTGTTTTAAGTAGTTACTAAGTTTTTTCCTATCTCTGATTTCAGGTTTTAGTTCTAATCTGATTTCTAACAGCCAGATCAGAAACTATGCAGTCAATCATTTAAAAATTTTCCAATTATATCTTTCGTTGAAACTATGGAACTAGTGAAACTAGTTGGGCACAACTCTAAAAACACATGTTGAAATACAAATTTATTTACCAAACACTCTAACTACGAGCTCACATTAGAGTTTATACAGAAGTAGGATATTATCCTCCAAGAATAATTAAGATATCACTGAAGAAATACAGGAACTGTAGCTAATGAAAAAAATGCAAATGTGGTTCATTAAATGTTAGTATTAAGTGTTACACTGAATAATGTTCCATAGATGTGTTCTGCAAATTTGGCAAGCATTACAGTTCCGTTGTAATGGCAACAGAGAGAAATTTATTCTTAATTGTAATACCTTTAGCTAGGAGGGCAAAGCAACTATCAACCATCTTCTAAAGGCTTTTATTGAAGCATTAATAACCTCAATCATATTATATTTGATTTTTCCTGCTCATGAAAGTATACATGTTTTTCTTTGTGTATGTGAACAATCCATGTAATATTTCCTGAATGAACCTCCTAAAGCAGTAATATTTAAATATGGGAACAACGGGGTGTAAGTGATTATGTCACCTGATCCACAAACTTGGTAGATGAGGAAACTCTGAATTCTCCTGTTTACAAATACACAGTCCAGTGGAAATTACAGAGGCTAGATATTGTGATTGAAATACTCAAGTTTACTGGATACCTCAGGGGATTGATAACGCAACACAGAGTGCTTTAATATTTATTTGTTTATTTGTTTGTTTGTTTGTTTGTTTTATTTTGCCAACAAGGTAAATCAATGCACCTCATTCACTTTGCTGATATTTGAGAATGTAGATAAGGAAGGTGATTATATTAGGATATATTAGGATATATGCTATAAAAGCAGACTGTAAAAATGAAAGTTATATTTCATGTCAGAGCACTGGTAACAGGACAAAGTTTTGCCCAGCTTAGGATATTTGTGACATGATGTTCTTATTTTTACTAGAGGATTCAGCCTGGGGACAGCTAGTGGTTTTCAGAGGTAACTGAGGTATTAGTCTGAGCTGCATTTGTAAACAGTACTGCACGATGTATAATTTATTGAAAATCTTTCCCTTAATCAGTCTAAAATTTTAAATTAAGGAATTACCATTTTTACTTTGTAAAAAATGTCTTCTGGATTTCCTAATTGGCAGATATTTAACCTTACTCCTTAGCTTTATGCTTCAGCTGTGAATTTTTACGTTACACTCTGTAATGGCTGTCTCACACTTCCAAAAATAGGGGTGGGAAGTAGCTGTTGTGCACAAGAATCAAAAGCACAGAAACAACAGATGAAATCAACAAGTACTAGAAATCAGATTAGAGAGCTATGACTTCACATACATTCTGTGTGGAAAATGAAAAACATGAAGAAAATTAACAGAGTGGATCTTCAAAACATTTTATAATTTTAAGGAATCTTGCAGTGTTTAACACCTGTTTAACACACATGTTCTATTTCAATGAATAGTATCTCTATGGATCATTTAGGAAGAAAAGATGTTCCTAGCCTGTCACTTCATTCTCCAGAAAAGCCATTTATACAATACTTTCATTTGCCTTTGTCAGCATGGCCACAGCTGTAATTTGTTATCGCAAGGGTAATTTTCATTATTTTTTTTAGATTTTATTTAGAGAGTGATTAGTATTTAAAGGACTCTGTGGCCTGCACATATGCCAAATAAAAAAAAAAAAAACACAAGCTTCAGAGTGAAAGTGCCTAGATGAAGACTGGACATGGAGCTGAAGAGACTGGAAGTTCCGCAAGTCACCTCTAGCGTCCTCCTAATTGAAACACTTTGTTTCTAGAAATGACATGCATGCCATGATGTCCAGTCTCAGGCTCCAGTAATGAGCTGCATTCTTTACTCTCACTAATAATGTTTAAGGATTAGTTCCACTTATGTGTGCCAGAAACTATGTGTATGAATATATGTAAAATTTGGGTGATATAAGCCTCCCTCAGTGACTGACATTTGGGAGAGAATATATCTACATTGTACAACTGGACTTTTGGAGAGCCAAGCTGTTCCACGAATTTGTCTGGGTTCGGTAGTGTGAGGTTGCACTACAAAAGGTTCCCATTGTGACCAGGATTGTGGTATTGGCAGAAGCAGCTCATGAGACAGGAGATTCAGTTGATACTCTGAGTAAAAGAGACATCACAGTGAGGTACCTATACCTGAAGTTAGAGTCAGAAGAAACACCAGTGAGAACAGAAATATAATAAAGGTTTTTCAATCCAAATCCAGTTCTCTTTCATGAAAAGCAACATGTAGGGAGGAGCCTTGAGGTGAAAACTGAATGCTGGTTTTGGGAGAGGCAGGAACTCTCTGGGGTGTTACAGAAATTTTGTACCTAATAGCTGAACAACACACTTATACTACCTGAAAGTCAAACTTAGAGATATTAGTACTATCGTTTTCTTTATCTGTACTTCTTAAATGATTTATTGAACTATAATAAACTCAATTTTCTTTTTGATCTTATAGACTGTCCAGCATTATGAGTGATTTCAGTGTTGATAACAAATTGCCAGCATCCCAGATTCCAGAGAGTTACGAGTTCACATGCGCTGCAGTTTAACCCCAGCTGGCAACCAAGCACCATGCAGCCACTCGCTTGCTCCCACTTGGTGGGATGGAGGAAAGAACCGGATGAGTGAAAGAGAGAAAACTTGTGGGTGAGATAAAGAGTTTAATAGGTGAAGCAAAAGCTGCAAATGCAAGCAAAGCAAACCAAGGAATTAATTCACCACTTTCCATGGAGAGGCAGGTATTCAGCCATCTTCAGGACAGCAGGGCCCCATCACATGTAACAGTTATTTGGGAAGATGAACACCATCATTCTAAATGTCTCCCACTTCCTTCTTCCTCCACCTTTATTTACTGAGCATGATGGAATATCTCTTTGGTCAAGTGGGGTCAGCTGTCCCATTTGTGTCCCCCTCCAAACTTCTTGTGTACCTGGCATAGCATGAGAAGCTGAAAAGTCTTTGATTGTCTAGAATTGACTAAAACATCACTGTGTCATCAACACTATTCTCACTCCAAATCCAAACCAAACACCACACCAACCACTAGGAACAAAATCAACTCCATCCCAGCCAAAACTAGAACACCATAAGAATAAGGATTTCTTTTAAAAAAAACTCCCATCATTGAATCATCCCCAGAAGTGCAGGGGATTCACCTTCTTGCTGAAAATTTTGTAGATGGAAATTGGAGCTCAAACCTTCTCGTAAGGCAAGGCAATGGATGAAAGACTCTAAACTGTTCCAGATTGTGAAAGAAGGAATTTTGGCAAAGCTCAGGAATGCAAATCCACAGCTTTTGTGAAGTAAATTAAAACTCAATTGAAAGTTGATCAAAACTGGAAAAAAAAAAAAAAAAAAAGAAAATTAAGGCACCAGAACCATCATCTCAAAACCTGTAATTAAAGCAAGCTCAGTGTTCTTTGGTCAGTGCTGTTAGATATGAAGTTCATTGGAACAAATAAAACTTGATAAAGGTTTTGAGAGCCATAGACATTCAATATATTAATAGAATTAGATCATTGCAGTTCGAAGTGCACCTCAGAAGGCTTTTTGACTTGTTTAATATTTTTCCCCAAGAGGGCAGAAACAAATTTAGATAAGCTCAAAATCCAGTCAGAGTAATAGAAAACTCTCACCAGGTCTTGAGCAAGTCATTAATCCTACACATTTAATTTAGAACCCAGTATGGTGTTGCCACTTTCAGCCATCATACAAATAGAAATGTGAATTTCAAAGATGTGAAACTCACACATATCACAATTACAGACAGATTTATGACAATTTTTTTTCTGATCTGCAGAGAGACCACAGTATTGTGTATCCCTTAAGTATTTCATTTTGATTACGTAGCATGGTGGTCTAATGTTTCATATTGGAAAGATAATGAAAAACTCAGGGGAATAAAAAGGAAATTAGAGGGAAAGGCAGTGCCAAAGAGAAAATGCGTACAACATGATGTCAAAAACCTTCTTGTCTTGCTTGAACTGAAATGTCAAATAGACTATTTCTAATGCTACTAGGTCCTCCTGTTGTTTCTGATATTCCTAAAAGCCTAGGCTGGAGGAAAAAAAAAAATAAAATAAAATTTCAAAAGCTCAAGGATATTTACGTTTGTTTTATTATGGTCATTATATAAGTGTACAGATACTTCATTAGGGAAGTGTTTTAGCTCATGCAGTACTCAAATAACAAACCTGTTAGTAGTTTGAAAATAAAACCTTGTTCCCCTAATGTGGGACCTAATTTTCCACCATCAAAAACCACTGCTACCTATCCCCTAGCAACTGCTAGAAAGCCTAGCAACTGCAAGTTTATTTTTATTTTATTTTTTGATTTACTGTAGGGCACAGAGTAGATTCTTATCTGTGATTGCATAATGAAGTATAATAAGGAGCCTTTAAAGCCTCTGGAGGTGGTCTTTCTTGGCTCAGTTGTAAGGAACTGTATTATGTCTGGAGAACTGTATACATCTACTATATACAGTGCTTCTACAGTATATTACTGTACGCCAGGAGTACTTAGGCAGTTAAAGGGAGTATTCAAAATGAATTTAAATGTGAAGTTTTGGATGTATAAATCCTTACAAAGAAGAGATCCCAGTCTGTCCCTTGTGACAACGGTTGGGCGCATAGCACTCTCCTTGTTTCAGTAGCTAACAAATATCCGGAAGCAACAGATGTGTTTAAAAAAACATAACATATATGTTTTTTTAAAGAGAGAACAACTAAGCAAGGTAAAGATCACCCTATCAAGCCAGAAGATCCTTCTCCAGACACGGAATAGTACAGGCACAAGGGCAACTAAGCAGTTTCTTAAGGTCAGTGTTTGGGTGTCCACATTGAAATATGTCTAGTCAGAAAAGGATGACACTTCAGGAAATAAGCTGTATCTTTTCTTGAAGTTGTTCTTATCCTGAAAGCGCCAGTATTTTAGCACAGAAAACTGAAAGACTCTTGTCATCATTACTTAGACGGATAGCTAAAAGAAAAAAAAAAAAAAAAAAAAAAAGAAAAAGAGTTCTAAAATACAGTCCTAAGCTCTCAGACACTGTACAGAGCCTAGATTTGAATGTGATCTCCACATAGGCCATAAAGATTTTAGTATTTTCCATATAAACTCTGTTCTAGCTAATTTCTAATGCTCTAATCCACCCCAATAGATGTGCATTACTCGTTAATATGATTGTTGTCACTGAAAACCAGGAAGGAGAAGCACAAATTATTAGTATTAATGAACTTTTGAAAGTATTTTGAGTATAAGTAAAACTTATCACCATTCTTATAAGAAAATATAACTTTAAAGACATGAGTTTCACCTTGACTTCTACAATGTTTGTGGTTCACCATTTATTCCTGATGATAGAATACAAAATATTTATTGCTCTGAGGTAAAATGAAACTATAAGGCTTCCAAAGAAATTACTGTATGGCCTGTTTAAATGTATCTCTGATTGAATCACGACTTGGCAAGAAAGTTTCAAGATTAAAATGGAAAAATTATCATCTCTATTAGTGGACATTGTTAACGTGCCCATTTATTAGAAAAGACAAGTGGAATTAAATAAAAATGGTTTGCCCTTGGGTGAAAATTAAAGTGAGTGTTGGGAAGAATTAGAATAAAGGAAGGCAATTTTTTTTTTCTCTCCCAAGATCAATTGAATTTTCTAGTGGTTCCAAGGTTCTAGACAGGTTATGTTGTATAGATCAACTATTGCTTCAGGGAGGAGAAAATTGATAGATTCATTAATTTACAAAGAAAACTCAAAATGCTCCTAACTAGTCCAAGAGGGGGCTAAAATCATCATCACTTCTAAGGCAATATACCTCAAATTTAAATGCTTATTCACAACTACTTAAATTGTTAGATATGTTTTAAAGCATAACTCATAAAACTCTCTAGTATATCTTCAGAAGAGTGATTAAGTCATGTAAAATGTCTTTCATATTTTTAAAAGAAAAAATTCAACAATCAAAAATTAAGAGATTAATATAGATGCAATAAAATAAGAGTTCATTCAATGGAGATAAATCTTCTGGGAAGTACTGTGACTTACTAATGCTCTGGAAATATCATGATTTTCTAGAAAATTATTACACAGTTAGAGCCAATAATATCTCACTCAGGAAGTCCTTACGCTGACTGACTCCAGGGGAATTTGTGATGAGAAAGATGTTCCAGCCACACACCCTGGTGATTAAGGTTTCCAAAGTAAGGAGTCCGTGTTTTTAATGACAACATACACAGAAGCAAAACGTCTATACTGTAATTCCAAGCCTTCATTTTCATGGCTACTTGAAAAGGGACATTGCACAGAGAGTGTGTCAGGCAGAGAGCCCTGGTTCTAGCCCAGTTCCTCTCCTGACATCTCACTTCTAGAAAAGGTGGGAAGGAGAGAAGTTCTGCAGCTGAAATAGTTGCACAAATATACCTCTTCTTATGTAAGTTCATAGAACCTGACATTAAGAAGAAATCTGGTAACTTCTAACCTGATAATTTTGTGTCAGGTGAAAGAGCTGAAATGCCCCAGGGTAAAGTGAGGTCAAGAATGCTTTGCTAATTTTGAGCCCCAGGTGCAAGATGTTATATATATATATATATACATATATATGTATATGTATATATGAAACAAAATTAAAACTACTTATTTGTGTGTTTTAATGGAAATAATAATATATCCTCAGTGTTTCCAGGGCAAAGCATGGCACTGAGACCTGTAAGTAGAATGAAAATCCAGCAAGGTTTTTTAGCAAAATAGAGTTCCACTGACTGGAAAAGGGAAAATATAATCCCCATCTTTAAAAAGGGAAGAAAGGAAAACTTGGGGAACTACAGACCAGCCAGTCTCACCTCTGTGCCTAGCAAGATCATGGAGGAGATCCTCCTGGAAACTATGCTAAGGAACATGGAAAATAAGGAAGTGATTAGTGACAGCCAACGTGGCTTCACTACGGGAAAATCACGCCTGGCAAATTTCATGGCTTTCTACAACAGGGTTACAACTCTGGTGGATAAGAGCAATTGACATCATCTACCTGGACTTATGCAAAGCATTTGACACTGTTCCAAAAGACATCCATGTCTCAAAATTGAAGAGACATGGATTGGACAGATGGACCACTCAGTGGATAAGGAATTGGCTGGACGGTCATACTCAAAGAATTGTAGTCAACAGCTCAGTGTCCAAGCAAAGAGCAGTGAAAATGGCATTCCTCAGTGGTTGCTATTGGGTCCAACGCTATTTGACATCTTGGTTTGTGACATGGACAGTGAGACTGAGTACACCCTCAACAAGGCTGTTGGCGACACCAAGCTGTTTGGTGAGGTCAACACACTGGAGGTAAGGGATGCCTGTCAGAGGGACCTTGATAGGATTGAGAGGTGGGCTCGTGTGAACCTCATGAAGTTCAACAAGGCCAAATTAAAGGTCCTGCACATGGGTAGGGTCAAGCCAAACACAAACACAGGCTGGATGGAGAATGGATTGAAAGCAGCCATGAGGAGAAGGACTTGCAGGTGTTGGTTGATGAGAAGCTTAACATATGACCTGGCAATATGTACTTCCAGCCCAGAAAGCCAACAGTATCCTGAGCTGCATCAAAACAAGCATCACCAGGAGGTCAAGGGACGTGGTTCTCCCCCTCCCCTCTGCTCTTGTGAGAACCCACCTGCATTCAGCTCTGGAGCCTGTAACATAAGAAGGACATGGACCTGTTGGAGCGAGTCCAGAGGAGGGACACACAGATGATCAGAGGGCTGGAACACCTCTCCAATGAAGACAGTCTGAGAGAGTTGTTCAGGTTGTTCAATCTGGAGAAGAGAAGGCACAGGGGAGACCTTGTAGCAGCTTTCAAGTACCTAAAGGGAACCGGACAGAAAGCTGGAGATGGACTTTTTTACAAGGACATGTAGTAATAGAACAAGGGGTAATGGCTTTAAACTGAGAATAGATTTAGATTAGATATAAGAAACAAATTCTTCACCATGAGGGTGCTGAGGCACGGGAACAGGTTGTCCAGAGTAGTTGTGGGTGCCCCATCCATGGAAGTGTTCAGGGACAGGTTAGACTGGTCTTTGAGCATATTGGTCTAGTGGGAGGTGTCCCTGCCCATGACAGAGTTGTTGCAACTAGATGATCTTTAAGGTCCCTTCCAACCCAAATCATTTGATTTTTTGTCTTTTCTCTGCAAAGCTGTTGCTGGTTGCATTTTTTATATATTGACTTAGAAACACCTGCTGTTGCAGTTGTGGTTCAAACTGAAATTTGGAATCACAGGAACAGGCATTATTTTAAATATATTTTTTTTCTGAAAGTTCCTAGAGAATTGCCTTTATCTCCTCTCTAACACAAAATAAATGAGAAAAAAAAAATATTACCATAACTGCAATTGTCTGTCTTTGCTGTTATTTGAAGACAAGCATCACCCCTTAATATTCCAAACAAGACAGCTTATGAGCTCCTTAGAGGAAGGAATGAAGAAATATTACTTGATCTATATGCTAGAATCATTTGTCCTGGTACAACAAGGTGAAAACCGCACTGCTTTCCACTAATAAGGCTTGTCACATAAAGAAAGAAACTAACTCTAGTTCTGTCAAGACAGTAGTTTCATTTCCATCTTGAAATCTACATGGGAAAGTGTCAAAGGGTTATCCTGACTCATGGCACAAGATCTAAAAGAAGATGGACAGGGTGTTTGTTTTCTTAGTTTAACTGCAGTTTTACACAATCTCCTGTTGTAGAAGAGTTATAACTTTCTGCAATTAATGGTGCATATTTTCCTTCTTGCTTGAAGACAGATTCATTCACAACATGAAAGATGATCACCACATTAGAGAAAAACATTCATAGACTTGAAGTGCTTGCTTTTTGAGGCATCCACACAGACAACGTCCAAGATCCTACTAAAATCTAGACTGGTGTCAGATAAACCAGAGACAATAGAGAAGGGAATAGACTTGTAGTGTATGATTAAAACTCAAATTAATGTAAGCTAATGATTTATTAAAAAAAAATTTAAAAAATTAGTCTTTTTAAGATCTCCGTGTAATGAATGGAAATAATCCTGCACCTCCAGAAAGCAATGCAGACTACCTTCATTCTCAGTCCAAGTGAACATGTCTATGCAATACAAAAAGATACACATCCCAGTGAAAAACTGGGGAGCCTTTGGCCCAGAGGTTCAAATGAGCTTCCTAGTTTATGGATTACAAAAATCATATAATATTAATGTAAATAGCCAAGATCTTTATCCTTCAAAACATCAAAACATGGTTTTATGAGTATGCATTTAGTATTAAATATTAAAGTTTTATATTCACTAATGAAAAATTTAGACATAGCCTGCCCAGTAACTTAGTGTTATTGTTATCTAGATCAGAACCAATATTAAATTATATTAAAAGAGCAGAAACCCTAACACAAGCCCATATATCTATATATGACTGTAGAGCCAACAACATTAGTTGCTGTTAGGTGGCAGTTATTGTCATTACAACTGCAGTACCAGTTCATAAAACAAGCTTCTCCCTACAATTACATTTCTTTGTCTCCTTATTATAGAGGAACAGACAACAAAGTGACAAAAGGTATTATATATATTTGACAGTTATGTTAAGTCATGAAATTTTCTTGTCTTTATGGTCATTCCCACCATAAATTTATATTTTGCTGTCATGCTACTAGTGACAACAGCACAGAAACAATGTATTTTTCCTTTTATCATGTACCTCTTAGCATGTGGGACAAAATGTTTTTGTTATACACAAAATAGGGGGGTTGTGGGGGGTGTAGCGTACTGAAGAACAAAACAAAGACCTAATTTGAAGCTGCTGACAGTGTAGTTACTCCCCTTAGCCTGATCCATAGCAGAAGGACCTGTAACAGAAGGGGACAATATAGCGCTTTGACAGTACATGGAAAATGAGGAGCACCCAGACAAAAGGACTTTTTTATCTAATGTGTTTCACTGATGGGTTTTTTGCAGTGACACTCTCTGCCACTGGAAATTTGGAAAACCATATTGTGGGAGGCACAAGTAGAATGACTGCAGGATGTAAAAAGTCCTGTCCTGAACGATGGGAAGTATCTGTACCCCATTCCCCAGAACAGAGATTATTAAAAATAAGATGTGTCCAGTACTGTGAATTGATTGGGACTGAGGAGTCTCTCCCACTACCTCTCCAGCATATGGAACAGAGTACTTGGTTCACAAAGGGCTTGATCCTGAACCTGTTTAAGTCAGTGAAGACTCTTATGACTTCATATAATTTGACATCACCTACGTGTGGGCTTGATGGAATACTTATAACAAAGCTTACTGTGAATTTTTAGTTTGAGACTCAGACCTGCCTCTTATTCTTTGAAATACTATTATTTAGAGCTAAGGCTTCCAATCCCTTTGGAGTTGCGATCTGAATTATCACTCAGAAAAAACAATCTTGTGACCTTCATCCCCTCAATTTCAATGAGCAAATTAAAAATATATATCACTTCTATTAGTTTCTATTACTTCATAATTCTCACCATTTTCAAGGTAAAACTTTTACTGTTGCATATTTTACTTTTCTGAATGTGCACTGCAATTATGAACTAATTAGATAGTAAAGCAAATTATTAGAAGATGTTTTAAAAGAAACTAATATAAATGTAAGTAAGATGCTCATAGTTGCCAGACAAAGGTAAACTGTTTGATAATTACAATTGCCAAACTCAGTGTAGCTGATGTACAAGTGAAGTTCTTAAGCAACGAAATCGGTAAACTATCTTTTTGCAGGTAAATCATCTGACAATTCACCTCTAGGCCAATGAAAATATCCATGTTGTACTAATGGTTCATTCAGTAGCTCAATATTCATTCTATAAAACCTGAATTCTTTGAAGCTTTGTCACAAAAATGATTCCATGGTCTCATAATTTCACCAAATGTCTGTACAAAACACAGACACATTTTCATCTTCTTCAGTAAAAGTGTAATCCATAAATTCAGAGGACCCATCACAGAGTTGCTATATCAAACCTTACGCATATGGGCCAGTGGCTTCCTTATTATCTTCAGATACTATGTCATTTTTTTAATTTGAAAAACCTGTAAACCAGAAGCAGGTTTTTTATCTCAGTGTTTTTTATAATATAGTCATAAAAATCAAGGTTCCCACTTGCAGATAGAATCACCGTATATCAGATCACTAAAACAAAACATACATTTATCAGAGAAAGGCATGTCAAGGAGAGGAACAGGAGGCCACCATGGTTCCAAAGGATGCTGAGTCAGAACTACCCACAGCTCTTTCAGAAAGAGAAAAGAAGCCCGCAAGGTGTACTGCCTATCACTCAACTCTACATATTTTATAAAATGCTTTTAAAATCTTAGGATGAAAGGAAAATATGAAAGATGAATTGGCATCAGCCTAATTTCTCCAAACCTTCACTTTAGGAGAAAAAAGAGAGTAGGATCCTAAGCACATATATATATCTCTGCTTTTCCCAAATGAAACCCTTATAAATATATACTGTAAATATATATTGTAGAAAGTGCCAAACGCAGTTTCCATCCTCAAAACAGAGAACTAGAGATTTGATTCGCCTCTGTGCAAGAGGCACTGTATCCACACCTCCTGCATGCGAGGGAAAGAACTCCTCTGCGAGTTCACAGACAAGCAGGAATGAGAGGTCCCTGGCCCAGACAGGGAGCTTCTGGCTGCACTAGCAATTGGAGAACTCTCTAGGAGAGCAATAACTGTGGGTGCTTTTGGCCTTGTAAAGCTAGGAAGAATTTTACTTCTCTCCATTGTCACAGTGATGTGAAACATATACATTCTCTTAGAAGAGCTTGAATTTCTAAGGCATCTCCTAGGCAAATGAGTGGCACAGTCACTTAAAAAGGCTCAGACTCCATTTATCAGAAGAGTCAGTCATTGCTATACCTGGCTTTCAAAAAATTTTCCTTTTTCATATTTTAGTGATATACACTATAAAAATATAAAAAGACATAACTAACTAACTAACTAACTAACTAACTAAATAAATAAATAAATAAATAAATACAAATTGTTGCTCTGACATACTGGCTTCAACAACTTTTCTTCCAAATTAAAGTTCATAGAGCATTCTCTCTAATCATTTTGTGTTCATTTGTTTTCCTAGTGCAATACAAAAAAGGTTAGTTGTGAGAAAGTAGAGAAGAAGGAGGAAGAAGTATGATTACAGTACCCCACATTCACACCTTCAGTTCTGAGGAAGGATTTTCTTAAGGGAGGTTTATTTCCTCAGTGGATGTTGAGGTTAAATATTTGAACTCACTATGTACTTGCTCAATAAAAATAAAGAATATCTTAATGTTTCCAAGCAAGGTGAAAATTCAAATTCTCTTTCCACAATATATTCTTGAGGAAAATGTAAATCAATCTTCAAGATGCCCTTGGTTCTCTAATAGATTAAAATCCAAAGAGCGATTCATGGCTCAAGCCTTACAGGATGCTCCTTCTTCAGCCTCAAGAGACTGAGTAAAGGAAGAGAAAGATCCTTTGTCCTGCTGGGTAGCATCTTCCTCCTGATTACTCTGAGCAGAATAGGCAGCAACTGATTATGTGCATAGACATAGCTATGTAGGGATTTAAGGAACTTAGGAGATTCCCTTTGGGAAATGAGAGGAATTTAGGAAATCAGAGGTCAAGAATTCGAGAGAAATTTAGGGAATTAGAGAACACTGTATTTAGACTTTCTAGAAGACTCCTAAGTCAGGCCAGTTTAAAACTTTTACACAAAGCTTAATTAGACTATATTCATTAACAATGCTCATTGTCCTCTTCTTTCTTACATTTTATCAAAACTGTTCTTTCCATTCAAGATGCCTAACACTCAGCATCATTAAAATATTAGACAGCAACATTTTGTACCCATTTTGTAGCTATTTATAACAATAGCATCACAATAGTGAAGAATTAGTGAACATATATTTAGTTACTAATAAGGTATAATATAAATTAGTGTAAATAAAATGTCTTTATATCACTTATATAACTAAGCACAACAAAAGAGAGCTAAACTAGAAACATGATGAGCATGAGAAAGACAATGACACTTTATCAGCAGGCAGCAGTAACTTCAAGTGAAGAGGGGTATTTTATGCAGTATGTTTAAACAACGCTAAAAGTCTCTAGTAAAAAGCACTAGCGAATTAGCTATTGTATTATTTTTCTGGATCAATAAACTTTGGCAAGAACCATTTTCTCACCCTTAATACCAGAAATTTCTGCTATTTAAATTAAAAAATTTATAAACCAATTAATGTGTCTGCTTTGATCATTGATTTTTAAAGACAAATAGTTTTACTTTGCTTTTACTTTTTGTTTAATATTGACTTAAATTTTCTACAACTGGGGCAGTGGAAAGTAAATTTTTGTTTGTTTTTTTTAATTTGATTTCAAGTAATTTTATTTTAAAGTCATATTCTTGCGTTACCTCATCCGGGATTGAAAAACTACAAGAGAATCTTTGTCTACCAACACAGGACACTTTGAGTCTTATTAATTACAAAAGCTTTCCTGCAACTGTTAGATTTAATTAAATCTTCCTTTTTGTTAAATTTAAATCTAGGACCAAATTCAAGCTGATAATGCCTCTTTGATTCTTGGTCTCAAATGGCAAACCCTTCATTTGTTGTGGAGCCAAAATCAGGAATTAACTACAGCTTAAATAATGTAAACTAAAATGAAGGTAAGGAATTGTATAGGTAGTACTCTATTTATCTCCATGTTTCCTTGCTTTTTAAAATTTTATTACATCTCACCTGAATACATGGCATGATAATTTAGGGGACATAGACAAAGGAAACATCACAATAGTTTTGTTGCACTTCCAATTTCAAATGTTGACTCACTACAACAAGAAGAAAGGTCTGTTTGTGCTCAGCAGTTTTTGTAATACTGTGTCCGTGTTCTTGAAGGAAACAATTACATTAGCACACTTTTTCTTTACAAGAGAAGTAGCTCAGTCTTAATGTCTCTGGAACAAATGTAAGGCAAACTGAGACAGCAAACCATTCTCTGAGTAAAAGACAGAATTATATTCCAACATTCTCACAGCAGATCTATTTCTTTCTCCATTTCTTTCTCTGTTTCTTTTATTCATGTGGCCTTTACTTCTGCACTAGAAACTGCTATTCACCATTACCATCTCCAGTGAGTTTTCAAACCTCTGTACCTCCTACTGAGAAACTTCTCTAAAAACTTCAGGACTTCAGGAAGAGTAACCTATAAAACTCCTTTAGTGTACAAAGATGATGGAGGATGACTATTTATTTTTTCTTAAACCATTAGATACAACTGTAAATATCTATTTATATATAAAAAAGCAACACCTTATTGATTTTTTCAGGATAATAGGTGGTGGAAAGGACAGGATGCAGACAGAGAAGCAGACTTTTTCACCATTTGCATTTATAATATACCAAAGTAAAGTGCTTTCTAGAAATAAAAAGTACCTAGGAGTCAAACATCCATTTGCCAGAAGAGGATAAGGTGTAATTTCAGTCTGTGCCAACCAGAGTTCAGCAGGTTCTCAGAAGACCACCTGATACCTTTTCTACATGGTAAACACCATATATCCAACTGGGTAAACAAAAACTATATAATTGTATATAACATTCTAATGTAAAGCATATAAGTGAAAGATTTTCTAAGATTTCTATAGCTGGAGATTAGGGCAGCATAATCTTCTATAAAGAACAAAGCTCCATAAATATTCATATGCCATTTTGGTGTTGGTTGCTTTTATGACTGACCACTTCACAACCATTTGCAGAATTTTTCTAATCCTACTGAATTCAGTCAAAGGTAGCTGGTAAAGCTGAAAATACAGACTTTTATTTAGAAATCAAAGCAGGAAGGGAAGGAGTCAAGAAAGAAAAATATACAGGATTTATTCTTTCCTCCATATATCCTATTCTGTTCTATTAAAAACAGTCTGAAAGTAAAAATCTCAAAAAATCAACATATACCTAAAAATAATCATACTATCATACTACCAAAATCACTTTAAGAAATTTCTCTATTGGAACAGACGTATATACCAGACTGAAATCCTCTTTTATTCTCTGCTTTCAATATTTGCACCAAATGCCAATCAGATGTAACAAAAAACCTTGTATTTCCTGACTGTTTTCTGCTACATTGTGAAAATGGCAGAATTCCTGATTATCTACCAATTCTTTTTATTCTTTATATTATCATTGTATCCTTTGCATTCACCTCAACCAACAGAAACTTTGTAGACGAAATACTGTAAAATGCTGATTATTACAGTGTATTAAGTCCAGGTTTCTCTGCTCAATTCTGATTAAACTAAAACATCTCACAGCTCTTCTTTCAGTTAGAATAGACAACATTTTGGCATTAATTTTGTCTTAGTAAAAAATGTAGGTTTCACTTAATCAAGACGTTTAGTATATTTGTGAGATTGCTTCAGTCAAAAGAAAACAAAACTGTATAACAGACACATTTTTCTGCAAAATACATGAGCAGCAGTAAAGTGAGCCATATGGGCCAAGCAGGCTGGTAATGTGAGCAGGGTGTTCACTCCTGTAGATACCATTAATTGTTTATTTGGTATATTTCTTCATACCCAACATGAGAAACATCTCTGTTAGCCTATTTCTTCCTGCCTACCCCTACTCTCACTTTCTTCTAAGCTCAGGTCTACCACACTGAAAATTAACAAGTCCATCATGTGATTGCTAGGTTTGAAAAATGTTTGGAAGAGCCAGTGATTAACACCTCGAAATTCTGAGTTATTTAAAAGCAAATCAGGCATTTCCTGGAGATGGTAAGTTTCTTTTACTTAATGGAATTTGATCATGAACAGGACATAATCACAATGTGCTAATAATATAAGCTAAACTATTTACCCTTTGCATTATAAATCTGTTTCAGGAATTCCTGACCAAGCACTGTTGAGTTTAAAATGGCATAGGAAAATCTTGGAGAGAAAGTTTAAGTTGTATTTAACTTCTAACATGATTTAAAAGATGTCCTGAGACATTCAGAACCACATCTTCATAGGTTTAGGCTGTTCTGAGTGCTAATAGAGGCCCTGAGTTGCATGACGCAGAACAAGCTCAAGGTTCTATCATGACAGGGTTGGCGAGAATCAGCACAGACATAAGCATTTCAGTTTCCCAGAGTCTTTAAGAATTAGGAAAAGGTGCATACCTTATAGAGAAGTTACACAGACCTCTACCAGCTTTGACTGGGGTAGAGCTAATTTTCTTCACAGTAGCTACTATGGGGCTGTGGTTTGGATTTGTGCTGAAAACAGTGTTGATAACACAGGGATGTTTTAGTTACTGCTGAGCAGCACTTACAGAGTCATGGCCTTTTCTGCTTCTCACACCACACCATGAGTGAGTGGTCTGGGGGTGCACAGGGAGCTGAGGGAGGAAACGGCTGGGACAGCTGACCCCAACTGCTGTCATACTTGGCATATAAAGTTGGAGGAAAAACGAAGCAGGGGACATTCAAAGTTATCGTGTTTGTCTTTCCAAATAACCATTACTCATGATGGAGCCCTGCTGCCCTGAAAATAGCTGAACACCTGTTTGTCCATGGGAAGTAGTGAATTAATTCCTTGGTTTGCTTTGTTTGCATGTGCAGCTTTTGTTTTACCTATTAAAGTCTTTATCTCAAATCACAAGTTTTCTTATTTTTACTCCTCCAATTCTCTCCACCATCCCACCAGGAAGGGAGGGAGCAAGTGGCTGTGTGGGTTAGTTTCTGGCTGGGGTTAAACCAGGACAACACCCACACAGACACATATAATGGTTTTGAAATTTGCTGGTTTTTAGAAATAAATGGGACATTGAATAATCTGAAGGGCTTTTTATGTTTTTTTCTCCCTACAGAATGCCTAAGGGAAGAACTTGTGATAACATGGAAAGGAACTTGTGTCATCACCACAGGAGCATTTGTTTAATGGCATTAATTTACATAGAAATATGCACACTAGTAGGAAAAATTCAGAAATTCAGCAAAGAGCTTGTGATTTCAAGAAACTGCTGACAATCCTAACAATTTGCAGTGGTAAAATACCTCCTGAGTAGTTTACATTATTATTTGTCACACTGAGTCATTCCCTGCTCACTGTTCTCCTATTTTCTGCAGTGGTCATTTGCTCATTTTTATTCAGTCACAGGCAACCTGTCATTTCATAAGTCGCAACTAAGTTTTTTTAAAAGGTTATTATTAGTTTTTGTAAGAATTTAGAATCAACAATGGTGACTCTGCAAGTTTATGCAAAAGTAGAAGATATTTAGGCTTAGATGGGAAAATCTTGGAACATCTTCTCAATCATTGTACATCCAGAAACACATCAGTGCTATGATGGTCAACACTGCAGTCCACAGATGAACTCAGCTCCAGAAGTGCTAAGGCAGTTCCTTTTATGGTGGTAAAGCCAAAGTTCATTATTTTCACATGAGATTTAGGCTTTTACAAAAGAGTCTCAGTCAGCTGTACAAAGAGACACCTAAAATAGCCAGCAGAAAATGAATACACCATGCAACAAGTAACTTTGTCCTGCCCCTGGACCTCATCAGTGGTCTGGAAGTTAGAGTGAAGCACCTCCTTGAAAGCTGTGTTCAGGACAATAAACCATTTTCCATATGTAGGTTCTTAAACAGCTTGTTTTCATAATGACAATTGCACCCTTTCTTCTTGCAGACGACTCTGTTGATGATTTCATCACAGTGCTGAAAGGACCTTTATTGCCCTCTAGGAGGTCAGATACCTGGAGTTCAATTGCTTCCCCAGTCAGATAAGATTCAAAAGTGCTTTTCCTGTTTCTCAGAAGACCCAGTACCCAAGCCATTAAGCTTTATATCCATCATAGAATCATGGAATGCCCTGAGTTGGAAAGGACCCACAAGGATCACCAAGTCCAACTTCTGTCCCTGCATGTGACAACCCTACAGTTCATAACAAGTGTCTGAGGGCATTCTCCAGTCTCTTCTTGAATGCTGCCAGGCTTGGGGCCATGACTACATCCCTGATGAGCCCCTGCTACCCTCTGGGTGGAGAACCTTTTCCTAAATCCATGTTGGAATCATGAGTCTCATATACTGTATTGGCAGTGGGAATTTATGTTTGATCCTGGGAAGCAAAATTCTCTCTTTTCTTTATTTCCACCACAACTGAAGTAGAAAGGAAGAGGAAATGGTTAGTTACTTGTATAATTATTGGGGGTACTAGTGAAACAGTGAGTACAAAGACCAACATGACTTTGTAGGGAAGGAGAACCCACCACATCTTGGTTCCGGGCACATTTATTCTTTTTTACGTTAGAAATAAAACCAGGAGAAAAGACTGCATCCCATCACAATGGTAAAACTTTAAAAGTAAACCAGGATGAGGTTTATTTTGTGTAATATGATTATTATTACCTGTCTTAGAGCTACAGCAGGCAGTAACATTGAAAAGAGCTTGTTTGACCTTCTTTAAAGAAAACTTCTGGACAAAATGAATAAGCAAGGAAATATTGAGCAGATTAACAAGACAGTTTGCAATAGAAATGAAAATGTAATTTTCCTTATAATTGCCCTAGTGTCTAGACAGTGCACACATAACCACAAGTTCAGTACATTTGTTTCTACAAAATGAAACATATCTCCAACTTGTCAAATCAACTTTATGATGTGGTATTGATCAAAATGGCCACAAAAATATTAGTGAGGGATAATTACAATTTCTTGAACTCTCTGTGTATTTCAAGGCTTTAAATATACTTTATGACAGCATCCTTGTCTTAGCATTCTACATTATACCTGTACTAATCATGCTGTTTAACACCATTTCTGTGGTAATAATTGTACAGTTTGATTGTTGTGGGTTTTGAGTTCAAGACACTGTGTTTTAGCGGGATGGCACTTCTCGGTTCTAAAGTAGTTTTTTCACTGCTTCCCTATCTGAGCTCACAAATTCACTTTTTCCCTTGCTAAGCCTCCCATCCCATAAAATGAAGTTGCTAATCCATACCTACCTCACTGAGATGTCATGAAGACCCTCTAACATTTACACAGTGCTTGGAATGTGTGTTGTCAGCTACATTCTGACCACATAGCAAAGCTGAGAATCCTCCTCCCATCATTACATGAGCTGAAAACATGAGCTAGGATAGACACGTGGAAGCACAGATGCTTCCTAACAATTTCTGGCTAAAATTGTGTCACAATTTACTGCTTAAATTGTTGAACACTGTATTTTCAGGTGGGAGAGAAAATCTGAGGAATAACTGCATGGTATAAATCCTCTTGTCTCCATAATATACATTTCAGAAAGATGTGATAAAAGTAGAAACAGGACTAGAAATTGCAATCTTTTTTGGGAAACCAAACGGCACAGTACAATGTGAGTTTATTTCCTCTTTCAGCTTCCCTAGTGTTGTACAATATGCACATCAGAATATTTTTTTATTTGTTTTTCTCTTGTTAAGAAAAACATATATGGACATATGCCCAGAGGGTTTTGCTTGTGTTTTGTTATGTTGTTGTGGATAAACAGTTGGACTACAACAGATTTTAAAAAAATATAATTTTAACCTAATTCAAAATTATAGAAGATTCATACTAATGCTACACAAAAGAAGATTGTATGAGATTTTTTTTCTTATTTATTTCATCTGATTCTCTCTACTGGCCCGATTCTGCTCCTTCACACATGTTGAGTAGCTTAAAATAGATCCTTCTGAATCCAATATGCAAAACTCTTAGAGGAAATGCTTTGCAATATTTCATATTCCTCTTTCATTAAAAACACTGTAGGGAGGATAAAAACATCTTTTTAACCTCTAGCCTTAGAAAGTAGGGAAGGGGAGAAAGCCTCTTTCTCTTCTTCTGCAGTTTTCATATCCAAACATAACATTATTAGATTAAAATGACCTTAACTATAAGTATGTTTTCTTTAACCAAAGCCCACAAAATGTGAGATCCAAAAATTGTACCACATGGAAGTAATTCAAGGAGGGATTGTAAAACTGAACTGTGTTTCACTGTGCTTGCAATGCCACTCACTAAACAATTACAATTGTTTAGTATTGTTACATGTATCGTAACATAAGTAACAATACATATATCTTTATAGCAGTACTCATTAGATGACAATAGCCTCAAGAACAAAGCTGCTCTCCTTCCTCAAAGTATCTGCGAACACTGAATGAATGGTGTGGAAGTCAACAATGAACATTTCCATAAATTCTAAGATGGTCTAGTTTATTCTAATGAGCCATATATTTCTATATCATCAGTCACTGTACAAAAATGCACAGCTGTTTTTTGTGTTTTCTGCAACACTGTTGGCATGTGGCCTCCAATATAAAGAGACAGCAGAGCTGAATGGAACATTTTACAAATTTCATTCCTGGTACAAATTGCTGAGCAATGCTGAAATAATAAACATAATACAATTATAATGTAAATGTAACAAGCATATTTGATAATGGGGCCAATATTATTCAATATATTCAATATATTCATTAACGATTTAGATGAGGGAATAGAGTGTACTATCAGCAAATTTGCTGATGACACTAAGCTGGGAGGAGTGGCTGACACGCCAGAAGGCTGTGCTGCCATCCAGCGGGACCTGGACAGGCTGGAGAGTTGGGCGGGGAATAACCTGATGAAATTTAACCAGGGAAAGTGTAGAGTCCTGCATCTGGGCAGGAACAACCCCGGGTTCCAGTATAGGTTGGGAAATTACATATTAGAGAGCAGTGTAGAGGAAAGGGACCTGGGGGGTCCTGGTGGACAACAGGATGATCATGAGCCAGCACTGTGCCCTTGTGGCCAGGAAGGCCAATGGCATCCTGGGGTGTATTAGAAGGGGGGTGGCTAGTAGATCGAGAGAGGTCCTCCTTCCTCTCTACTCCGCCCTGGTGAGACCACATCTGGAATATTGTGTCCAGTTCTGGGCCCCTCAGTTCAAGAAGGACGGGGAACTGCTGGAGAGGGTCCAACATAGGGCAACGAAGATGATTAAGGGAGTGGAGCACCTCCCTTATGAAGAAAGGCTGAGGGAGCTGGGGCTCTTTAGTTTGGAGAAGAGGAGACTAAGGGGGGACCTCATTAATGTTTATAAATATATAAAGGGTGAGTGCCAAGAGGATGGAGCCAGGCTCTTCTCGGTGGCAAACAATGATAGGACAAGGGGTAATGGGATCAAGCTGGAACACAAGAGGTTCCGCTTAAATTTGAGAAAAAACTTCTTCTCAGTGAGGGTGACAGAGCACTGGAACAGGCTGCCCAGGGGGGTTGTGGAGTCTCCTTCTCTGGAGACATTCAAAACCCGCCTGGACATGTTCCTGTGCGACCTCACCTAGGCGTTCCTGCTCCAGCAGGGGGATTGGACTAGATGATCTTTTGAGGTCCCTTCCAATCCCAAACATACTGTGATACTGTGATAAAAGTTCAGAAATCCTGGTGCCACAATATGCTATTTCTTAGTATTTATATGAGAGTATAATGTCAAATATAGTATTTCCAATATACATATATTAAAGAAGATTACTGTGTCTGTGAGAACAAATGTCCAAAGGAGAGTAACATATAAAAAAAAACATCATACTAGGAAAGCAGATATGTATAGCTGATACTAAAAGGGTGCTTTTATATGTTGTTTGGCTAACTGAGAATGGCACGAACCTGGTGACCACTACTTAGCTCAAAAGTTATGTTCCTTCCTAAGTGCTGTTTATGCTCATGTGTGCATCTTTATAGAATTTCCACTGACTTACTTAAAATTGCACTAGGGAACAAGGTAAGAATATCTATGTGCATTTGCAGGTTCAGTGAATAAACTGAGTTTTTCTCCAAATTGGACTATAATGTCTTGGTTTAATGAAATGCATTGTACAAATGTTAAAGCCATATCAGTATGTCTTCTTTGAACATTTAGTTATGGTTGTTCTTCTAGCTATGAAAATAAATGTGTCCTGAGACAATCAAGTGCCTTTGTCTCAGAGTCATACCGTGCCCTGGTGCTGTAACAAGCAGCAGCTGGCACAGTGTCAGAGTCTGTTTCACCAAGATGTCCATGGATTCAGTATACGTGATAATATAGTCTGTGCTTTAAATTCAAACACAGAAGGCCTTGCATAGAAGTATGGAAGCATTGAGCTGTAAAGATCTATTTATCCTGTCTTAACATTAATCAAATTCTTCATTTGTGTGACAAATACCAAAGCATCTATTAACAGATATTAGACTACTTGACAACTTCTCATGTCTCATAAAGAAAAGCTTCATTCTTAGAAGCACTGAAAATAAACCAAAAAGATGGCAAATACAGGCCAGACCAAAATGTCTTCTTAATTCCAGGGCCTTGGAAGTAATCTTGCAAATTATAAACCCTGAAGATGCTCATTGCATCTTATACTTCCTCCACTTTCTGTTTTGCCCAAAAGGATGTCCATGTGCCCATCAAAAATGATCCTTCTTTTAGGACCATAAAAGCTGTTGTTCTATGTGAACATCAGACAGCAGATCTGTGGGCTTACAAAGACATTATGCTCATTTAGAGTCATTACATTGCATTAGAGGAATAGGTTTAGTTCCAACTTACTGGATATCTATCTCATCAGCTCAGACAAACCAGTCACTTAAAAAAAAACCGTATCTTGATTGCTATTGCTTAAAAGGGCTCACAGGCATTAGTATTATGCATTTTTCAAGCTTTCTATTTGCAAAGGTTTTAACTGGACACTTATTTGTTACCAGTCTTTAAATGCTGTAGTTATTAGCTTGTGAGGCTTGTATTATTGGCATACAAATGCATACAAAATACTCTAATTAAAAAGAAAAAAAGGAGGGGGTTTGTTCGGTTTGTTGTTGTTGTTTTTTGTTTTTTTACTTCTTTTAGACATTTAGCAATCATCGTCTGTTGGGAAAGGTATTTTTTCTCGTTTCTTTTGAGTTTTGTATGATGCTTGAGAACAAAACCTTCCCTTCCCATGCACCTGGAGCTCCCTCTAGTGATTCAGCAAGCAGAGTGAAACCTCTTTGTGACTTCGTCTGCAAACAAACTTATGAACGCATGCATTTCTAAGCAGCTTATCTCTTCAGAAAATTGAAGTAATTTTAAATGTGAAGCCCAACAAATTATCAAGGAATATGTGTTGATTTCAGCTGGGAATAGATTTAATTGGGGAAATATAGCCTGTCTCAATAGAAAAAAATAAAAGGAAAAAGTCCATACAAATGAAAATTAATATATGGTAAAGAAGTCATCAGATTCCGGACAGTTAAGAGAGTGGAGAGAGTCGATTGGATTGTGGGCTTTTTGGTTTGGTTTTTTTTTTACTTTGAAGGAGATAATAAGGTACTATAATCACTAGCTGATGAAAGGTTACATTTTCACAGACTGGAAATACACAACAATGTTCCCAAATGTTTTCTGTAACATGGAATAACTTTCTGATTTACTATACCTGTCCTCCAAGTTCTTTTCCTCCTAAATCTGTTGGCTTCTTATACAATCAACATCAGTGCTGCCGCATAACTAGAAAAGCTGAAATAGCTCCCAGGAGGTGCATTGCACTAGATTTGAAACTCTAGCACAGCCTGCCAGTTCTAATTCACAAACTGAAATTCATGATTAATCCTCAACCAACCTCAGAGCTGCACCAGATTTGTTTATTTATTACTGTATTTTGTAATATTGAAAATCGCAGTATTTTTTCACGTGCAATGGATTAATCACATTCCAGAATTGGGACCAGACCCAGCAAACTTTTATTCTGATCATTAATCCTTAATCATGCCAGGAGTCCCTTTAGAGCAGTAAGAGGAACAAGCACATGGCTGACAGTCGCACGACCAGGCACTCAGTTCCATCTGGATATGTGGCCCTTTAGGAAGCACTGATTCTTGCAGCTGAATCCACGCCAACAAAGCTTTTGACAAACAGAGCCACAGGGCTTCCCCAAGGATACAGAAATATGACCACACATGACTACAAGGTCTTATAATAAGAGATTTCTAGGGAAGAACTACATAGTCATCTCAGTCGAAGTTTGGGGCAGTAGAATGATTTCTGTGTTAGAATCTCAATTTTTGCAGGGAAAAATGCTTTTTCAACATATAAAACACTTCTTCAATGCAGCATACTTAAATAAACTATTTTGCTAATGTCTCCCAAGTGATAGGCAACTTAACATTAACTTAACTCTAATTTTGCACTTTACATTTAGAAATAAATGACATCCACTGCAGTTTCCATTCAGTCTCATAACAATTCAGTATAGCCATATAATAGAGGTCATTGCTTAACATTGTATAAATAATGTCTTAAAGGATATATAGTATGCTTTAAACTGCATTAGATTATAATATCAGGGGAATAACACCGGTTATTCAGTATAGTAAGCTGTCTAGCTAACTGATCAACAGCCTTGAAATGGCCTTTCTTATGTATCTCATATGTTTAATCATTACTTTTCAACACAGCAGTGGCTGAATTATTTAAAATCCTATATAGTCCAGGCATATTTCAAAAAGTAAGACCTACTTAAAATAAAACACTTTATAAATCAAAATAGTTCTTCAACATGCCTATGTATGCAACTGACATCCTTGAAAATCTCAGGAAACTGAGCCAGGTATGCAGTGGCTTTGAAGTATTACAGGTTTGTCCTTTGATAGCTTAACTGATGGTGCATAACTTCTAAGTCATCATCAGTAAGCAAGTAAGAAAAGTTCTGGATTGTGAACAAATACTAGCATAAAATACGCAGAGTTTTTAAAAGGTCATACTTCGGACACATTGAAGGAGAGCTATTCAACATCAGAATGAGAAAACTGTTGTTTTTCTACTAGCAGAACACTCATAGATGCAAAGACACCTGATAACCTTGGTCGTGGTCCTAGGGAATCCTGCTTGCTGTCACAATGCATCTGGAATTACAATCATAACAGCATCCTAAACACTATTTAATCGATTTCTGTGGGGCACAGGGCAGACATATACAGGCCACTTTGGAAACACTGCAGCAGTCCTGACGGGTCTGCAGTTTCTTTTGCATGAAAACAATAACTTTTTTTTAAGAATTACCATTACAGTGTGTGTGCTGCAGAGATATTTCTTGGTGCTCATGGGTTTTGAGCCTTTCTCAGGAAGTTAAGAGGGAGCTGGTTCATGCCACATACAGAATGGCAGAGGCATTCAGACTAAACGCTACCTGTTTTAATGAGTCCTTGTGGCAAAGCAGTCTTGGACTTTGCCCTCAGCTGGTCTGAAAGAGCCCCATGCTAGATGATCTGAAGGGTGGAATAACACTCAGAGCTATATTTTCTCATTTCTTGAGGAGGCTGCAATCCAAAAGAGAATTGTGTAGAATCTTGTCTTTTATAGCAGCGCTCAATTGATTTGCCACGGTCTGAGGCAGATTTCAGGTTTTGTAGTTTATTGTATTATCTGTCATTTCTTTTGAATTACTTTTAAAAGATCCCATGATAATTTGGATATTTTAGGTAACCAAAACAAACATCTTCATGTAGCCCATAACAGAATATTGCCTTATACTATATTGCATTGTACTATAAAATACAGCAGAAATGAAAGCTAAAGGATGACATAAAATCTTTGCTGTTAAACTTTGCAAATGACACAAAGTTTGTTGGAAGAGTAAATAATGAGAAAGCAAATCTACCACTTCAAAGTAATGTATTCCCTAGTTAAATGCTTATAATCCACTGAAAACTTTAATATAATTGGCATCAACACTAGAAGTAGCTAGGCAAGAGGCTGCTACTGTTTTAGGAAGTTGAGACAGTAAACTTACATACATCACATTAACATTTCAGTGTGACATCTGAATGTAATCAGGTCAAAAATAGCTGGGAAGGCCTTCCAGATTTAAAAAATAATAATAATAAATTAAAAAATGGAGCATATCCAGGACTATGCTGGAGGTGGTGTCATCCAGTTCATGGGCCTGGATGTTGAAATCACAGCTTTCTAATGTTTGTGTTGATCCAGCAGAACAGCCCCAAGGTTCTGGGTTTCTGGGATGCTTACCTCCTACCTCTATTCCTGCAGCCATAGACCTGCCTGCCTGTAATTGTGCCTTCCTTCCTGTCACTACAGCTAACTGAGCCATATCTTCCTGCTCAGCTTGTCAGAAAACTTTTCCTCTGCCATACCTCAATTTTCTTCACAAGGAAAGTGCAAGCGCTTTCTCAGATTGTTGCCTGGAAACTCCCACTTCTATACATACGAGATAGAGGAAAGAAAAGGCACTTGCCTTATCAGTATCCTGCCCAGGCCCTGTCCTGAAGAAGATGATTCTGCAACACAAGCACACTCCCAAGGAGCACTGCAGAAAACTAAAAAGTGGTCTGGTGCCATACAGAGCCTAGGAAACAGCTGGACTTCACAATGAATGAATAAAGATATAGAAATACAAACAAGAGTTCAAAAGAGAGACCCAAAAATGGCCCAAGCAGGAAACCAGCCTTTTAAATGCAAGGATTAAAGAACTCAACCAGCTCAACAAAGAGACTGTGCAGGCACAGCTAGGTGAGTGCACTTGCATACAGAAAGGCTTGCAGGGATGGGATCTTTTTCCACCTTGCTAACAAAGCTGTATGCTGTTCAGCAGAACACAGCTGAAAGTCAGGCAATTTCAGTCTTGCAGCAGAAAACAGTTTGAAAGACATGAGGCAATTTAACATTATAACAGCTTTTCCAAGAGAGCTAGTGTGCTTGATGTGCTTGTACCCTTTAATAATTTTTCAGTCTCAGTGTCTGGTATTCATTTGGCTCATCATAGTGGTCCCCATGGGTGAACACGTACAGAGAGTTTTCTGTTTCTTTCCTGGCCTACAGGAAGAGCCAGATTCCATCCATTGCCTAGGAAAGCTGATAATACCAGGAGATGTACATTAACAGAGTGTTCGAACAGAGCCCCAAGTCTCTTGGCTCATGACCTGAAATGGAGAGAAAGAAATTTTCTACCTATGTTGATTCCCAAGTGTATTATCAGTGTAATTTTTACCATCATCTGAAGTGCCAACAGTTGTCCAACAAAGGGACGCTGACAAGCATCAGAAGGACACTTCCCCTAGATGTGATTCTTTCCCCTGGCCCCCAGAGACAAAACAATCCATTTTCCTATTATGAGAATTATCCCTTGATGTCCCCCACTAACTCTTTTCTCCATGTGCTCTGATCCCAAGATCCAAATCTAGATGGACTGGACAGTAGGAGGAAACAGTATGGTCACAATGTTCATGCCATGCATTTTTTGTTTTGGGCCAGACTGTGTATTATTGATACCACCTCCACTGTGGATTGATGACACCCTCAGCACCCCAGTTACTATCTCTTTGCAGTGTGTGGCATAGACATGCTCTTATGTGTCAGTCCCAAAATTCCAGGATTCCATGGAAATTCAGAAGTGCTTCTGGGGAGCTCATGAAACATCTTTTGGATCATGAACTCAGAATGTGAGTTCAGTCTGTGGACATTCACCAGTTTCTGGGGCTGCTCAGCTGGATCTTCAGAAGCATTAGAAAGGTCTTTGTGATGCTCTTATATTGCTTATTTGTCAGAAGACACCTGGGATTAGTATCGTCCCTTTGGAATACCACAGTGTTTCTTCTCCAGTAAAATGGTCTCTGAGAAAAGGAATGGCAGTGAATATTCCCAGTTCCCCTCCATCCTCCAGTTTATGGCTCCCAAGGGAGTCTGCAGATTGTGGTTGTGCATTCCTTTCCAGGATGCCAAGTCCCCCTAATGTTAACAGAGCTCAGTTTTCCTGGTGAAAATGCCACCCTTTTAGGAAAACAGCATATGTGACTGCTTGCAGACTTTTCCCTGACATAGTGAGCATCTAATCCAAGACTTCACCAAAGCTGAGCAGAATTCAAAAGAGAGCAGAGCAAAGCATTTCATTTTTCAAATTTGATGTGGTTCCTTGTTCTTCAGTATCTGTTTCTATCTAGGCCTATTTCTCTGGGGGATGTGGGAATTCTGCCTCCATTTCTATCCACAGCAAAGATCTTTTCTGTGAATAAATATGCTAGAATAAATTCTAAAAAATGTATTTCTCCTCAGAATCTGGGTTTCAAATACACCTGTTAAAGTAAAAAACCATGCTTTCCATATTATACTAAAAATGACTTTTATGTAATAAGGAAAGTCTCAGCAACCTAGAGTGTTAACTTAATCGGAAGTTTAAGTGCATCCTTAAGAGCTTTTCTAAATGGGGATAGATGCAAATACATACTTATAAGTATTAAAGACCTATTGTAATCTACACCTCTCTGTGCCACTACTGATCATATACGTCTTGTCTCCTATGTGCCATGATTTTACTATTATAGTTTATATTATCTTTGCAGCTGCAATGCTCAACAGGGGTCCTGTTTTTAAAAGCTAGAATTTGCCAGCTGTTCCAATGAAGTTAATTGTATCAGAGACACTGCAGTTATTTTTTATAATAACAGTGCTGTAAAACCACATTATCAGAAGACTTGCTATTGGACCAGGGCTCTGAGGACAGCTGGAGCCTCCTTCCAGTTTTAATAACAAAAAAATTAACATACTTCAGGAACCACAAAGCTGTTCTTAAATAGAAGGGAATTAGTTCTCATTTTTCACCTCTCAGCACCTTGTTGTAGCTGAAACTGGTTCTAATGCTCCTGAATAGAAAAGTAGTCACTTCCTTATTTTTGTCCCTAATTTTAACAGACAATTAGATCCCAAAACTAATTAGATAACCTTCAGTTAGGGATTCAAATATCACAAAGCTTATGTGAATGAAAATTTTGAAACTCCAGAGGTTCACCTGAAGCAAGTGATGTATTTTTGTTGCTGTTATTGCACAGCAGGAATATCAACAAATTGATCCCTCATTTCATATATGCTATACTGAGTCATAGTCATTTGCATTTGATATATCATGCTTTGCTTTTGTATAGGTGATAGGTCCAAATACAACCACTTGCATAATGAGGATCCAGCATAAATTGTACTCTTTCTTAAAAGTAATGTGTTTTTCAAAAAGAAAAAAAAAAAAAAACACCGCAGGTAAAACATCTGAGGTATATTTTACTTGAGATGGACTAGACGGAATTTCAATCAGTATAGGTCCAGAATCAGAAAAGGTGGAGGTGGGGTGGGAATAAACACAGTAAGAAAGCTCTATTAGATACTGATGAAGTGCATAAAACATGTATTCTGCCTCAGTAACAGTGTTTTTGTACTGTGCCTTATAAGAGCAATTTTATGAAATACATGCCAGGCCATAGTAAGGACTACCAATAAAATTATCCAGAAATGTGCAGTTTCTAAACATATTACTGTTAAATAAGTTGTTTTTAAAAAAAGAACAATAGTACAAAGTAAAACACACAGATTCATCAGGGAAAATGAATCGGAACAGTTCCTGCATTTACCAATATCAAATGAAAGTGGGATCTCAGATGAAAGTGATTTATTTCCAAACAGGTAAGTTTTCCAAAAAAAAAAAGGATAAAGCACAAATCAAAATAAGAAAAAAAGAAAATAAAAGGTACTGCTGCAACAAATTTTAAATAGATGAACTCCATAGATAACAAAGTTATACAATAGCAAGACATAACTTCAAAAGGATTCATCTTTCTATGGAAAACTATCCACAAAAACTGGCTTTGCTTACAACAAAAAAAAATTACCACTAAATTTAACAAGATGAGCATTTCATCCTGACTGTAGATGATCTGAGGTCAGGTTTGGCTATTTTGAAAGCCAAAGTAGCAAATTAACAACAGCCACATAATCAAAGTCTGACAGAACTTTCATGTTTTCAAACTCTGTTAAACACCTGAACTTTTTTAGATTATGACTGCCTTAGGAGCAATGTCAAAATTATTTCCTGGCACAGAGGTACCTCATCTAACTCATGCAGAGATTATGAACAAACCATATTTACAAGCTTATTGATGAATATGTTGCTTATAAATTCAGGTAAAGGCATGAAATCTCCATAAACAATGAAATGTCAACTTGTTTCCAATAAAAATAATTACTCACAAGCAACTCCAAAGGTTAGAAAACTATTCATCAAATCCAGTTTAGCCATGTGTATCTCCAACTCAAATCTTTGATATAGCCAGGTACCGTTGAAGTACAACATAGAAAATCATTCATCAACAGTGTGACCTCAAAGCATTAGTGGCATAGTCATATTTGGGTAGCTATTAATGAAATGTCAAGGTTCCTTTTAGTTCCAGATCACGGGTTTAAATTATAAGGAAAATCATGTTTTACTATATTCCTACGGAACACAAAAACTTTCTTGAAAAGGCTTTTTCTGTTCTTCATTCTATGCCTTGCAGCTTCCTCACCAGAAAATATTATGCAGGAAGAGAAAGATTTTTCTTACTCTTATGAATGCTCCAATAAAATCTGACTGTACTGCTTTTTCTAATCATGTCCTTTCTAGCTCATTAGTGCATTTGTCATGAAGGCGATCCTGTAAAAAAGTATTATAATTATATCTATAAGGTCACATTTTCACAGGCCTTGTCTACTTACTGAGTTTTAAAAACTTTATAAACTGGTCAAATCACTATGTGCACATTCTTAAACTAACTTTTAATTCAAAGTAGTATAGCTTACACATTCTTACTACAAAAAGCTGAAGTCGTTAAAATGAAGTCGTCTACAAACTGCTTGAATTAGCTTGGCTGAGTCAAATGGGCTTGAGTATTCAAGGCAAAACGTTTTCAGTTTAAGGCAAAGCCAGATGGCTTACCTAAAATGCCTAGTGAAGTTCACAGAACATGAGCCAACTGATTTAATCCTGCTGCATGATCTAGGGGCTGGCAGTCATCCCCTCCTCTCCAGTGTTAATCCTGAAATCATTTAGGGAATTCTTGAGCTGGGGACCATCGGGACCATGGTACCTAATAAGCCTGGACAAGTCTGTTCTCTTGAATCTGCCTAATCTTTTTATATATGTTTATACTTTGGACACCACAACATTTTGAGGAAATGAATCTCAATTTAATTTTTCACTAGTTAGACCCTGAGCTTGTTTTAAATACGCTGCCCAATAATTTCAGTCAGTGCCCTCTTTTTCTTTCACTGTTATAATTAATGAATAAATTATCTCTCCATCTATATATAAATCTTTATAAAAATCAGTTTTATTGATTCTGTTACTCTGAAAGTAACAGAATGGAGTAAAAGAAGAAGAAGATGGTTCACACAGAACACTCCTCAAGCCTGTGTCAGTAAGTAATAATGGGTTGTGAGGAGTAGACTCTGCCAAAAGTTGAGGCCACAATGAAGATTATTAATTTAATAGAACATATGTATAGCTAACACTTGTTATGATATGTAATTGAAAAAGTCTTCCAACTGTAATAATCCAGAAAGCGTTTTAAATAGTGAAGTTAATTTTTGCCTCCGCTGCTAGATAAGCTATCAGTGTGCTGTTTAGGTTGAGCAGCACTGAACTCTGATGTGAGAATAAAAGGTGGAGAGGGAGAGGAACAGAGGTTCATCTTGAACCCAGAAGGTGTAAAAAATAATTTAGAGGGGATCACCAGAAAGGGCCTGTCTATGGGGAGCCTATATATAAAACTATATAAAACTATGGGGGGCCTATATTCCCACCTTTCTTTAATTGAGTGAAGGACTGGGGTCTGATGGGGTTAGCTGCTGGGAGGATAGGGGGAAGAGGTGTATTCTTTGAACTCTGAGCTCCCAGATTTCTAATAAAATTGAGAAGAATGTTACTAAAAGATAATGGTTTGCTCAGCTCTTTAATAAAATATCTGACCTAAAGTTCTACTTAATAAATGTTGCTCGCTCGCTGATGTTGTGGTATATGGAGTGGAATGCAGCTGTCAGATTGTGGGTGATCTGCCTCCTCAGTAACAGAGATTTCAGAGATAGCAGTGTGGATTTGTGTCATGGGTGGATTTAGAAGAGGTAAGGGGCTTATGCATGGGTCATGTCAAACTGCAAAGACTTGTGTGGTCACATATTTCAGGGTGTTGGGTTTTAGGATAAACCTTAGTCTTGTTTTTACAGACCAGCAATCTTTCTGTAAACCGACATAGCACCACATTTTCCTCTGCTTTGAAAGCCCTCCACAGAGTGTCACCTCACACACAGAGTTCCGTTCACAAGATACCTGTAATATTCAGTGTTGTCAAATCTTCCGGCAAGCATAGTTTTCCACCTCTTCCCACAGGTTGCCTTGTTTCTGGCATGAGTAGTGTTTAAATATTCACTAATCTTGCCTTTCTCAAAGCTCACTTTTGTTATGATACCCACAGAGTACCCCATGTTGGGGTAGTATGACTATTCTTACCTTGGGTGCATGGTCCTATTTATGTTTGCGCTGTTTCATCTGTCTGTCTATATTCATCCGAATGCAGAATACATCTGGTCTGCTAAAGACTTTTACAACGTGTATGTGTATATGTGAGTACATCATCCTAGTTGCTGTTACTCAGAGAAGCAAATCAGCTACTTTAAAAATAATTTCACCTGAAAATAGAAGCATAAATATGGCAAAATTAATCACATTTTGAAAGTGTCTGGTCATTTCAAGTAACCATACAGGAGCCCAAAGTCACTAGCCTGGGCTTTCACAAGCCCAGTGAAAAGAATCCCATACCTCCATCTCTTTTCTCATATGTTAGCATCTGAAAATAGGAACTATCCTTTTTTCAGTATATGTATACACATGAATACTCACAGGCAGCACAGCAATACCATTAAAATAATAGCAGAATTCTATCCTGGTTTCAGAATTTTTTTTTTTCTTACAGTCTTAATGGCTTCCACTTATCAATTTCTGCAGTGTCTCATTTAAGCCAATAGGTCCAACTCCATTCTAGTTGCTCTTATAACCAAAACTGCAACATACTTAACTAACAGAAATACATTTCTTGTAAGCTGTTATATGCTGTGGTTGAAAGCCACTCATACCCCTTGTCACAGCTGCAATCATTGTAATTATGTTGTTAGTGCATTAGTTGGTTTCAATCTGGAGCACAGTGTTTGTTCTCAATAGATGTCGTATGGTTGAAAGGCATCATTTAACTATGAGTCACCCTTTATTGATGTAATCATTCTTACTTTATGAACACAGATAATTAATATAAAGCTTGTCTGTATGCAGCATTGGCAATCTCACTTTGGCAGAATATTTTTTAGCAGAAACATCTTTCCAAAATGCTCATTTCATATCTTTTTTTTCTTTTTTTTTTTTTTTTTTGCACTTATGCAGTACAATTCCATTTAACTCCCTCAGCTGAGACAAGAATGTATAAGAAGTCCTTACTTGCTTTCATCTGTTGTTATGGAAGAGGTTGTGGTCTTTATAGTGACCAGGACCAACATCTTCCTCTTTGATTGTTATATGTCCAAGGAAATCCTTCTCTTTAAACCCACAATTGCATGGTATTTTTTTCACTTTTCCCTTCATTCTTAGCTTGACATCAGAGCTGGCATAGCTAAAATTCTCTTAATGTTGTGCACTACATTTAGACCTTAACACACGCTGTAATCTGCCCACCAGAGAAAACACCTTTTCCTCACTCTAGAAAACCAAAACTGCCTTAATAATAAAAGTAAAAGAGATCTGTTAGCGTGGGGTTACCAGCAGTAGCTTAGGACTTGGAAATTTGTGTCCTGCATTTTTCCAAAGCAACTTGAATAACTTTCAAGCATAGTACAAAAAGACAGGTGTCTAGAGGCCCCATGGCACAAAGGAAGGTATAATATATTGCTGAGTAGGTTAGGGAGAGTGGTTACTCCACAGCATGTGATAACTAATTATGTAGCTAGATGAGATAAATGTTTTTTTCTGAATTCATTGTTTAATAGAACTGGTCAGTAAAATGTTCACACACTAGTATTAACTGCTAGCTAAGGTAGCACTTTTTGGAAGGCTTATATGACATCAATATTCTCAGTACATTTTTTTTAAATGTTAAATGCAAGGAGATGAAGAAAATAATATGCACAGTTTATCTCTGTGTGATTCTGGTTTGAGTCTAGGACAAATGTGAACTTTCTTCTCTCATGTGACTTTAGCCACCTGATCCTAGAGGTGAAATGCAGCCGAGCAACTCGCCTAGTCTGTTTGTCAGCTCTTCCTCCTCCTTCTCACACCCTTTTTCTTGCCTCTTGCTGCTTCACATCTGAATCTGAGCCACAGTTTCTCAGGGGGGGAACTTTGTACTTTTTATCTGTTCCATAAAGCACTTACACAAGTTTGGGGACTCCCTAAATAGTAATAAAAATGTTTGTAACAATGAAATATAAAGGATAGATAAATTTAGGTTATGCAAGGAATCAGAATGTATCCTCATCTTTATCTGGGGAGCTTTCCTGTTGTCAGGGATTTTGCTGTGAGTTTGGGTTTAGATTTTGATGTTTGGGTTCAGCTCTGCTATCATCATTTTGGTCGAGTAAAAGAAACAGGAGACTTTTCAAAGCTATCTGGTTCTTTCTATTTGGCAAACAGTTCATTTCATTTTGCTATTGTTAAAAAGGAAGAGAAGAAAAGAAAAAAAAAACACAGGAAGATAGTAGATTGGCATTCTACAACAATCATAATCCACACAGAAAAAAATGAGAAAAGAAAGCCCCAAAAAATAATATTTACATCTGGTTTTCCTTTGTTTAATTCTGCTAAGATACAACAGCAGCAAATCCTTTCATTTCATATCTATATAGTGCTTGTAGCTAATTTTTAAACTTGTTTTATTTGTCCATTCAAGATTAGTATTAACATTTTATCCTCTTCAAATTAATAAAGTAGTATTCATCCCTGGTGACTCATTCTAAAATCCAGCGCTGTGACAATAGGTTAAGTCATCACAGTATATGAGACATCATATTTCCTCCTACAGCTTCTGTGTTCCATAGACTTAATTTAATTTGCAACATCTCCTGTTTCACATGGTTTCATTTTTGTCCTCCTTCCATAGTCCTCAACCTTCCACTAAATCACCTTTTCTTTCTTTATATCCTTGCTAAAATGCATGTTTTCCTCCCTACACTTCCAGCTAAATCTAAATTATCTTGTCTACACTTCAAACTCTCCCATCACTGACACTGAGCCATTGCTCTATCCTGCAGTGTTGGCCATGATACCAAACTTTTGCCCATCAATTCAATTTGAAATTCCAGCCCATTGACCTCACTGTGTATTTTTTCAACTTTTTCTTTTGACAGCCTTCAGACACTTTTGTTCTCTTTTACAGAACTGACTGGCTACTCCTTTTTTCCTTATGGTTCCCTTTATGCCTTCTTCTACGCAACCCTTTGCCAGTTACATGTCAGTCCCTGTGCTTGGACCAGATTCTCTTGTCTTGTGTGTTAAATAGATTTACTTCCTCTTGGTCTTTTTGCAGTCATCCTTCAATCATCAAGCTCCATCCTCCACTCACTGATGGATGGAGATTGGTGACGGAAGGATGGCTAACACTCCAACACCACACCATCAAAAGCTAAAAAAGCAAAATATCCAGGAATAGAAGGATCATTGCTAAACTGGGAGGGAACTGAAAGGTGTTGATTTTGAATGAATGCCTGGAGTTCAAAAAATACTAAAAAGTACATAATGTTCTATAAGACTGCAGAGAGAAGGATGGAAGGGCCAAAGGAGGAAGGGAAGGAGGGAAGAAAAGGAGGGAAGGGAGGGAGGGAGGAAGGGAGGGAGGGAGGGAGGAAAGGAGGGAGGGAGGGAGGGAGGGAGGGAGGGAGGGAGGGAGGAAGGAAGGAAGGAAGGAAGGAAGGAAGGAAGGAAGGAAGGAAGGAAGGAAGGAAGGAAGGAAGGAAGGAAGGAAGCTTGCTCAGCTACTTCCTTGCAAAGAGAACTCCAGCCTAGCACAAGTTAACCAAATATGAAGGTCCTAATCAGATGAAATGAGTAAATGCATTGAATGAAAGTTGGAGGCAACATGTCAGGAAAAGAGAGCGTGTTCAGAAAAGGAAGGTTAAAAATGCTAGAAGAAAAATAATAACATTAAATTAGGGAAGTCTGGGAAGAAGCATGCCAAGATTTGGACAATTACTTTCACTGTGACAGAAGCAAAGTACAAAAGAAACACATTGATGCCATGCCTGTTTAGATGTTTGCTTCCTATTGCTTTTGATTATTATATTCTTCGACCATCTAGTTGCTATCCCATGTAAATATTCCTGGTTTGTTTGGTTTGGTTTTGAACAGGCTTATGTATTTTTTTAATTTCTGTGCTGCAATTCAAAGACAGAACAGGCTAAATAGTATTTCTCCTTACAGCCATGAAAAACCTCTAAAATAACAGTAAAACACAATTTGCTTCATCTCATGCAATTGTATTTGGCATCTTCAGGATACATTGAAGGTAATATATTCATTCCTCAGAGCGCTGATGTTTCTCTAAAACTGTAATACATTTGTAACATCTGTCCTGCCATCTGTAATTGCAAAGTGGTTCAGCCTCCATGTCTGTTTTGCATACAAAGAGATTGATTTCTGGAGATACATTCTGACAAGTCAAGTACAATACAATAATTTCAAGGAATTATCTCTTGAAGTGTTGCCAGCCCATGTAAAAACATTCCCATAAGGAAGATTTAATTAATTAATTAACTTGCATGGAAACAAAAAATACGAGGATGTTGACTTCATCTCCTATTCCTGACTGCACAAATTAGCACCCAATAACAACAGGGAGAACGAAACAACAGTTTAAAATCTGCTTCAGTATCCTCCAGTTATTTCTACCCTAGAATAAGATCAAACAAGGTTAAAAGTAGTAGTTTGAAAAAATAAGATGAAGACTCAAGGGATGGTTACTGTTAAATGAAAGAAATGCTTGCCAAAAACTCGATGGCCCAAAGGAAAATTTTGACACAATTTAAAAGCAAAGTAAAGTTCAGAACATTCAAAGTTAGAACACATAATTTTGCTATGGGGAATTGATGACAGGTTAAAATGAAAGCATTTAAAAATGTGTAATTAATAACAATCATGAATTTCCATTAATAACAAATCACTTTGTTCTGAGAATATTGTAGGTTCCTTTAATGAAAACTATAAATTACTCTTAATAGCCCGTTTTTTTGTCTGTACAGATTTATAACGTTAGCAAGCCTTTGCCCTGGTTTTAGAGTTAAGCCTCATTTTAAAGGAAGAAACAGCCATTTCTAGCCCAACAATAAAATCTATGGGACATAAACCCACTTTGAAAAGTCATTTCCACAAATACATGCTGAAAGTACTCTCCCAGGGATTTTGGAGCCATTCATTCTGATCTCTAATTGTAAGATTAACCCAGCTTTCAGAAAAGAATATTTGTAAATTCTACTTTTCTGAGAAGAAAGAGGAAAAGAGTAACCTAATGTACTTGAAGAGAATGTAACTCCATTGATTTACATGATATTTCAATCTGGCAAGTTCAAGCTTTTGTCTACCTTGATGATTCCCAGTGGCAGTCAAGAATTTATATACATTCAACGCAGAATGCTCAGTTCAGCTAGATTGCCTTCTCAACATTGTGTTGTCAAATGTTCAACTAGAAGTGTTTGGCAAACAGATGGACTATTTAGTTGTTGATTTTTTAAAATGTCCTTAAAACAAATAAACAGCTTATCTGAATGCAGTTTTGCTTGAAATATTCTCAAGGGTATAACTGTTAATGTATGGATAAATGTGTCTACAACTACATTTTTACTCCCTCCTTACAGGCAAACTTACAAGTAATTGAAGAAAAGTGTAAATATCACTGCATTTAACATGTTTTCTTTATGTTACAAGTGGTAAAAGAATGTAAGTTTTAATGTCATATATTTATGACTGGTATATACGTTCCTTGCATGAAACACTCTAGGCTTTAGAGAACTGCAAAGTCTCCCGTGTCCCCTACCGTACTAAGAAAATATAGTAAAAAGTGTGTTTTTCTCACAGGTACCAAGGGCTACTGTAACATAGGTCTGAACATCAACTGTAAGACTGAAATACAGCACTGCATCTAACTCCACTCAGGATGACATTTGTGAGATGTTTACATCTGTGTCATGGGTATAAATTAGGCTAGAAGTAGACCTGCAGTAAGTCATGATGGCCAGTGCTATATCTCTGTACCATGTTAATCCTCAAGGGATGACAACACACTCATAAGGAAATATTTGAAAATGCTTTACACCCACCTCATCCCCCACTCTCTGCAGTGAGTTCAGGCAAAATAGAACAAAATCAGGTTTAGACTGAATGGGGAAGAAGCCTGTTTTATTTGCATAAAAGTACTAGATTCCCCAACCAAAGAGATCAGATTTGTATAAATAACTGTTTTACAGCACAGTTCAGAATGACTTATAACATTTTGACAAGACTAGCACAGCAACTGCTCTAGGTGACGAAGCCCAGCAGCCACTGGTATTTATAGTATGAGATAGGGTAAGATGTGTCATTTAGTTGTAAGTTGTAAGGACATTATTTGTCGTATTACCAGATCAATTGCCTCTCTCATGGGCAGCTGATTATTTTCTAGCTCAATGAAGGAGCATTACTAGGCCTTTGGGTTTCTGGAGCCAATGGGGGATACCGGAAGCAATGGAATTGTACACTTTCTCTTTTTTTTTTTTTTCTCTCTTTTTTTTTTTCCAAAATACTTGCCAGGATATTTTATTATTTTTATTTGGACAATTTTTTAAACAGTTTTATCAAGAACAGTGGCTCATTCTGCCAGGGAAGCCATTCTCAGAAATGTAAACACGCTCAGCTGAAACAAATTTTATAACCTATTTCTTTCTATGTTCATTTGTGCAGTTTCTGCAGCATCTCAGAGTCTATTTTTAGAAGAATGTTATTAAGCCAATGACTAGTTTTATTTACTGCTAAAAAGAGGCGCAAACTATTGTAAATATACTGATGTATAGTCCATACTACTACTGAAACAGAGGAAGACATTTAAAAAAAGAAAAATTACAAGCATTCTTTGAAGCAAAACAACCTAAAACATCTGACATTCCACTGGCTATACGTGTTTGAAATAAATTAAGCAGCTTTGAGATCCCAAAGTTTCAGAACAGCTATTTCTGAGTTAAGCAGAAATAAACTCAGGCTCACCATCTCTTTATCCTATGTGTTTTCATCCCCCATCACAACAGCATTTTATCAGACCTATCTCTTCCATGGACAGTCTGAAGCAAGCATGCCCTAAAGCAGGTGCCTTATTAAGGTCAGCTTCTCACCCAACACAGCACATGCTGCACAAGCAGACCTCCTTCAGCTGCTGCAAAACCAGACAAGGGCATAACCAGGAGCAAAGACCTGTCAAGATGCCATGTGAGGATGAGATGCAAAGGATACAGAGAGCTGAGCATTTTCTTGGCATATACTCCACCCTTGGCACCGGTCTCTACTCTCCTGGCTGGGAAAGTCTGCACTTCTTTATGAAAATCATAGAACAGACAAGGCCACCTGTGCCCTTTTCCTTCTCCCCTTCCCACTTGTCCATGGGGAAGAAGTTCCAAGGAATGAGGCCTAACACTGCTGACTGCAACAATATACATCACACATCCCAATCAGTGATGAGCACAGAGGTCTGTGATAGCACCTGGTGCCTGTGTTAAACCACCAGCCTACAATATGCAAGTTCACTACCCCTGTGCTCAAGATGATCATTATTGCTGCCTGGGATCTGGCCATCTCTGATTCCTCCACTTAAGCGGTTAGAACTGGCTATTTAGGGCCATCTTTATAGATGGTTTCTTGTTTGTTTCTCACAACAGAAACCCAAGGAGCTGCACCATGTACATAATGTCTGTTAACATGTTGAAAAGAATCAGTCAGTCTTTTCAATCTTTCCCTGCACATAAATCTGTCCCTTTCCCAAAGTATCTAAGTACCTTGCAGAATAGGATAGGATAGGATAGGATAGGATAGGATAGGATAGGATAGGATAGGATAGAATAGAATAGAATAGAATAGAATAGAATAGAATAGAATAGAATAGAATAGAATAGAATAGAACAATAGTTCCAGTTGGAAGAGACCTACAACAACCTAGTCCCACTGCCTGATCATATCAGGACTGACCAATAGTTAAAGCATATCATTAGTGACGTTGTCCAATAGCCTTTTAAACACTGACTGGCTTGGCACATCCACCACCCCTCTAAGAAACTTGTTCCAGTGTTTGACTATGCTCTTGGTAAAGAAATGTTTCCTAATATCTCCTATGAATGTCCATTGACACAGCTTTGAATCATTCCTACATGACCTATCACTGGACATCAGGAATAAGAGCTCAGCACCCCCCTCTACTGTTCCTCTCCTCAGGAGCTGGAGAGAGGCCTCTCAGCTTCCTTTTCTCCGAACTAGACAAACCCAGAGTCGTCAGATGCTCCTTATGGGACGTTCATTCTTCCTTCTGCTTTCTTCATGTTTTCTTCCTGAATACTGCCTTAAGAAGATGCTAAATCAAGCTGGTCTCCCAAGTCCTTGACTCAGGCTAATCCAGGTGAGATCCTCCAACGGCCTTCATTTCTTTTTCTTAAAGATGATAGGGATAGAATCATATTCACCTAATTTAATTGACCTGCAGTGCAAAGAGCTACTTTTCCCTTAGGGTGCTTCTATAATTAACGTTATAAAACAGCCCTATCTACCACACAACCTCTACAACCTATTTTGCACATCAATATTAAGAGAATAAAAATATCTTTTAGTGCCTATTTCTCTCTACTGATCGTTTAATGTCTACAGAACTGATGTGACCTATCTGCCAAAGCCTGAGATTTACCTGTTTCTTATGTCCCTGATTCTAGATTGCCTAATTCAGATGTTTTTATTCCTTGATAGACAGCGAAGAACATCCAGTCTTAAGAACATGTAGACATCCCTTGAGGCGATATCAAAGAGATACTCTATCGATTCCACATGGGAGACAGTCACTCACAAGTTAGACTGTGCACATGTGCCAGAGTTCAAATTAGAATAAGTAGGAAATGCCAGGTAACTACAGCTTCATCTTTGTTGTTTCTAATTGTCAAGCCATTTCTGTTTCTTTAGCATTGTAGGTGACAGTGACTAATTGCTTTTTAGGTGAGCCACTTCCTATCAGTACCTGTGTTGCTCAGCCTGTTAGATAGCAGGTGTGCTTTTTACTCTTTTTTATTAATATATATCTCTGTTGTCAGACCTGTTTTTTTTTTTCTGCTTTCTTTTGTTTCCTGTAGTTATGCTTCACAGACTATCTTAAAACAAAGCTGTACAGTATCATTATCTTCTTTAAAATTGTTGAGAGCTGAGTAGGAATAAGCTCAGCAGTGAAAGTGGGGGTCAGTGTAGAACAGATACCAGTCATGTTGTCCAAATAGAACAAAAGTCAATCTGGGGGGTGGAAGGAAGAGAAAGAAATCTACACATGAACCAGTGATTAAGTTTTCACTTCTATTTTCCCGCGTAGTGCTGAGGAAACTTGCTGTTTCCTGGAGACCACATTAACGTTCTTACTCATTTCCCTACCAGCCTCCACAGAAGTTCAGGTTGACGCCAAGACTGACCAGTTCACCACTGTCCAAGACCAGCTCTAAGAGGTGGCTCACAGACAGCATCAAAGGCTCTGCTGCTGGCTGTAGTTAGGGTCAAGTCTATCTTTCAGCAGATGCTGCCCAGTTCCCTTTCTGTGGACTGCATGGGGTTTCAGCCACTCTTCCTGCTTCCGTTACTTTCACAAGTCTCATAGAACTTTTTTTATGTCCCACTGTTTTCACCTGGCTTACTGCTGGAGGCTTTCACTGGGGCTGGGCCACTCTGGGACTCAGTATGTCTGCACAGAAGAAAACTTTATGTTATTTCTCTTTGATCTGGAACCACAGGATGTGGTTCCACACAAACTGTTAAAATATCCTCCCTCCAAGGTCATGCTTTGATAGTTCTTAACCTTCAGGCCATGATTTCATCTGGGAAACCTGCCTTCCCAGGTCTGTGATTTTGGATGAGCTAAGTGCTGGAAGCCCTGTGAGGAGGCAAGGTCCTGGTCCCAGATCTGGAGACCTCTTCAGCTACAAAATGGAGAGGTTAGCTGGATGCAGAAGGGGGCTGGTGAACATGAGGAAGAGAGAGGGAGAGGCATTGCTGGTCTGTATCTGTGACTCCAAGCTTACACAACCTCTTCTATGTTGCCCTGGAGTGAGATGTTCTCCAGCCAGATGCAGCCTGCTTTATCCAGCAGCTCATTGCCAATACGAAAGCAGTTTAACACTGTATTTTCCAAGTACACACCTTTACTCAGAGTGTGAACTAGTCTTTGCAGTGATGTACACACTTACTCAGCACAAGCTGAAAAATCAGAATTCCTGATACAATAGGGAGAAAGATTAGTGAAGACTTCATAAGAGCAGGAAGGCAAATCAGCAGCTTAGGTATAGCTTCCCACAACTGAAAAAGGGATGCATGTAAACAGTTAATTCTAGAGACTCTTCAAGGATGCTTTCAGACTGAAAAATAATGCCAAATATCTCAGTTAAACAATTAAATCACCTAACTTGCTATTGACTTGAAGTTTCATTCTTCCCCACATCCTACAGTACCAAAGCAGAGTTCAGAGCAGCACAGAGGTTTTGAGAGCAGCTCAGTCTCTGCAATCTCCCTTTCAACATCAATGAAGAATAATGCAAGCTGCATCAATGCATGGCAAACCATGATATGTATGTCCTCTATATCCAATCACTGGAGTGAACTACTGATGTGAATATATTTTTAATTTTTCATGACAGTTATAAGAATATATCTCTATCACAAGAAAACTTGAAGTTTTATACAACAGTGAGGCAAAGGACAAGTACACTTCTATGGGGGAAATGTAAGGAGGGTTATGTATAAGCCTGTACGTGTGAGTGCAGATCTTCCTCTCTTTTTCTTTCCAGTCCCCACTCCCCCACTCCACTAAATCTGATATTTTAGCAGGGAAGTATTGAAGATTTCAAAAGTACCCTAACAGTTTTGCATAGATTTTACTGAGAACACATCTTTAAGATTCTTGCCCATTGCAAACTTCAATGGGCATGGTGGCAAAAAAAAATAAAAATAAAAATAATAATAATAATACTATGTAAAAGCAATTTTAAATTAAATTAGTGCCTTAGTTTAGTTGATTGGATTGGCAGAAAATATTTTCCACTAGAAATCACCAATTTCCATTTTTTAAAATCAGCAAAATTAAATTATGACCTAGGAAGCTAGTGTGAAACATCCACGTACAAAGCAGCAGCCACCCTCCACAACCTTATGAGCTTGTGTAATAGCCCAGAACACAAGTGCATTACCCCTGCTGCACACAGCAGTGGAAAGGCTGAATTGCTGCCAGAAATGGCTGTCAATTTCCAGAAGGATTCTGAGTGAGAAAGATGTTAAGAACTGAACAAGAAGTTTCTCATACTGTATCATTTCTTACCATCCTGAACAGCAACAATGAAACATCACATACAGGGAGATGTTCAGATGTACTAAAATTACTCCAGTTATTGTTGTCCAAAGACATAACTGTCAGCTTGTGATAAGTCTCTGCTGTCTTTACTGCTTCTTGTTTGGGACACCTCTTCCTTCCTACCTTCCATTTTCTTTATTTGATGCATTTGTGATTCTACCATTTCCACTCAATTTTCAGTTTATTTCCTAGCCAAGGAAGGGGACAGTTTTGCTTTTTGTCCTTCTGTTCTCTTTTTGGTATGGTCCCTCTGACCTGCTGCATTTGCCTCTTCATTTTATCCAGTGGTATTGGCTTCAGTTGTTGCTTTGCTACTTCTATTGAATTATCAGATTTCTGACCCAGCAACATCTATCTGTCTTTTGTTGAAAGGACTTTCTGTTTCACTTGTTTTCTGAAGAAATGTCTCTTAACTGTCTGCAATCACTAGTAGATATTCTTCCAACTACTTTAGATGCTGCTTATCAGGACATCTTTTCTCAAGAAACAATGATCCAATCTGGTTCTTCTTCTGCTTTATCTCGGCAAACATCAAATGTTCTGTACATATAAACAAATTTTACTTTACTCTTAGATATTCAGTTCTTCTGTGAGAACCATTGGACTAAAACATTTAAAATACCCAGCTGCACAAAAGATTAAGATCTGTAATAAGATCTCTAGAAGAACAGAATAAGATATCAAAGTAAAAAGGAGGCAAAGAGATGAAAATGACTCAAAGCCTAGATGCATTATAAGGGTATCCAGTCCCTGGATACACAGATTACAATAGAGAGCATTAAAAAAAAAAAAAAAAAGCTGAGATACAGATTTCATCTTTCAGTGTGTACATTAGATGGGATACAAAGAAGAAACTCATCCTGCGGAAGCTGAACCTGTATTTTTCCCCAGGGATTTCTTCCTCCTCCCTCTGATACACAAAATATTGACCTCCAAAGTCAAGGGCTGAGGGACCTTTGGAACTCAGCTTCTCTCTTTCAATGGGTGTAGCTTAAGCACTAAACAGAAAGATTTGCAGGAGGAAGGTTTCAACATTCTCCAGGAAACAGGGGAACAGTGACTTTTCAGGCCACATGGCAAACTAAAAATGTCAAGAGTCCATCAGAAATGCTAACAGGATAGGAACATGAAGTGTGAAGGAATGATACACAAAGTGGCATAAAGGACACATTTGATCCCAAAATGGCTGGAAGACTAACATTCAAGCAGACTGCTATGCTGACAGTTTTGTAAAAGCCTTTGATGAGGTGACAGTTTGCCTGACTGTAATGCTAAAGCTAAGAAATGTGAGCATTTTCTTCTGCTGTGCAACTGCACAGTTTGTGCCCACCTACGTTAGTCTTTGCCATGTGGACTACAGGTTGCTACATGGTATGGGGGGAGAAGTGGGACATGATTCTCACTTTATCAAGTGCTAGTTATCTTAAATCTATGCAGCCTTGTTATTTTTCACTGAATTTTCTTGGCTGATATAAAAGTATCAATCTATACATGTACATGTTTCCATAAAATTTAAAAATAATATTTTATTCCAAGTTCAAATAATGACTGCTCTCTATGCCAACAGGTAACAGCTACAAATGACTGCTCTGCCTGGACAAGAGGAGCACATTCAATTAAAAAAAATATATATATCTGCACAATAGAGCTTTACTCTCTTGGAATAAGTGAGACCATTAATTACATTGAATAACAATTTCACTGAACAGTCAGCTAGATGGCTTCTGCATTAAATTGTAACATACAATATGTACCTATAAAGTAAGCTGCAAAAGAAAATAAAATAATTAAAATTATATAAAATAAAATATTTTTAAAAAAAATATTAAAACTGCCACACTGATCAAATATCTTCTCCTGGAGGAAGGAAACTAGTCATTCTACCATTGCTGTCAAGATATTTCAAATACCATTTATTACCTGCAGATACTAGTTTGAGTCTCCTCAGAAAGTACTGTGTTAAGAGAAACCAAAAGCAACTTATATAATGAGCTTGTGTCAAAGAAAGACGTTGATTGTAATTGCATTTCAAAGCGTTTCATTCTTCCAGATGAATGCTTGTCACAAACACAGAGATCCAAAGTTCAAAATAACATTGTTTTAAAAAAATCAATCTACATGCAAAACTTTTAATTACTTGCAGGTTGACTTTGGTGGATTTTAGAGATTTTTGTATTTTGTTTACTCTTTTTTAATTGTTATTCATTTTCCAGGCATAATCCATTGATTAACTCAGAAACTGGGAACTTGCACCTTGACTCACAGAGTAGTTCCACTTTTTCTTCTAAACAGTATTTTGACAATGTTTCACATTTTTGTAATTCTATATTTTCTTAAAGCTTGGCTTAACTTTATACTATGAGCAATTACTTCTATCCTTCACTAGTATCATGAGACTTCGAGGCGCCAGAGATGGGAGCTTTGAAAGTGTTTAGTGACAGATTAGTTCTACCCCAAGCAAAGGCAGTAAGAGTTTTTAAATTGATTTTCATGTGAGCAAAATTAGGCCCACACCACAGGTTTAGGAATATCCTATCAGTCTGATGGGTTTGCTGGTTTATACCAACACTGCTTTCACATAGAAGTTTTGCTTTATACATACAAATCCCACAAAAATAGGGTAAGGTGACCAGAAATACACAGCTGGGGCAGATACATACTACAAATGCAATGACAGAGCCTCAATTTTAGACCACATTACATCCTTTAATCAAGGAAAACTAGAAGTTAAAAACAGTATTTACACATGCTAACATGAGTCCAGTTAAGAAAGGGAATTTCTTTTAACAGATAGGGAGGGGCCTGTACATTTCAGTAACTAAAACTCATATTTCTTCCTTGCTACTGTATCATATATCCTTAAAGAAATGTTTTTTAAAAAAATCCTTTTTAAGACAATTCCCACTGCTCTTAAACTGACGGTTATATTCTCAGTATCAGCAAACAGGCTTGAACAGTGTGCCTGACAAAGAAAAAAATAATACTAGTAGCTGTTTGTCACCGGGGGTTTTGTTGTTGGTTTTGTACCATTGGAATTTTTTAAAAACACTGTGGAGAAAAGAGCACAAAATACACAACCTATTCAAGCTTTGTCCCTTGTTTAAGCTTCCTCTTGATGAGGTGCACTTTGCTCTTCATTAAAGGCAGGTCCTTCTCTATCTCCCTTGACAAATTTGCCATCTCATCTCCTCCCCTTCTGCAAAAGCAAATGATCACCCCAAAACATTGAGTTGCTGCAGCCAGTCTTTTAAAGAGCAAATCTGGAGCAAATCTGGATATATGGTCTTTGTACGTGGTTCTGGGGACTGTAAGAGTGTCCACGAATGTTTTGTCCATCCTTGCCTTGGGAAGGTTTAACTGCCACTCACTTTCTTCACTGCATTAAACATGTTTACAAAGAAGAGATCATATGAAAAGTCAAGAAAACAGAGGAAAAAACATAATCAAGGCTATGTTCTTTTCCGTGCTGGAAATGTGTGTCAGCCTTTTCACCTAGACTATTTGCCCTAATTGGTACTGATAAAGATTCTCCCCTTCTTAACAGAGTCTGCAGCAATGACATCACTCAGACGTCTCATGAGCTTACAGAAATCTTAAAAACACTTCATTAACTGTATGATATTTGGGCCAATTAGCAAAGCAGCTCTCTGAGTTTCATCCCTCCTTAACTGAATGCTACTGCTCCATCTCAAAGGTTGTAAAGCCTCTGGGATTGCAAATACAATAATTGTTAGCATTCAGTTTGGATTAATTGAACAAAAAGGATGGAACTTAACATTGACCAAGGCTTAAACAAATGCTAGAAATAAAAGTCATTTCATTCTATGTTGTCACTATCATCTTCAGAGGACACTGGGGAGTAATCTGCCTGTGTACAAACATTAAGTGCTGTTGGGAGGAATGTCGCACACATCTGAAGATCTTTGTAGCATAACAGATTTTGACAGGATGGCATGATAAAGCCTGGGGCATTGTTTGGAAATTCTTCCCTTTCCTCTGCCAATAATTATCTATGTTTCCCCACAAGGGCCTTTCCCCTTGAAAGATAAACGGATAGATAAACTTCAGAACTATTTTTTCAACAAATAGTGAAAGCTGTAAATGAGAATGAGAATTGAGTTCTACAGAGGAACAAGTAAATACATTACACATAGGTTCAGTTTCACAGATAGGCTCATTTCCAGCTGTGATCTCAGAATAAAAGGTGATTTATTTATTTTTCTACTCCAGTAAACAAGGTCAACTATTTTGACATTTCACATTTGGTATTGCAAAAGCAGATCATTTTGCAACAGTCTAGTTCAAGTGGCTGATTTTAAGACTTCAGATGAAATTTGCTTTATTTCATTCAGTGAAAAAGATAAACTACCCATGCCAGGACATAAATCAGTCCAAATCCATAGCGACCAGGTACTATGAGCAGCAGAGTGTCTTCCATTTCTGCAGAGGTCCCCACCAAGGATGTTTTGTAACTAGGTTTGTTAACTTCCAGCACAGGGCTTAGGAGTTGTCAGAATCCAGCTTACCGGTCTATGAGTAGCCCTAGCTTGTCCTTTAATCCATTGTGAAACAGTATATATGACATTTTACATTTGGCAGAAGTTGTTTCTTTTTACTATAAATAATTACATTTGCCATTGCACTGGTGAGGGAGGCAGGAAGAGATGTGATTCCAAGAGTCCATACAATGCCTTTGTGGGAGCAGAAACTTCTATGAGACTGCTCCTGTTCAAAATATTTATCCATGGAGCAGGCAGCCTATGGAAGGAAGGAAGGACCTAATAGTTGGAGGAGAAGGGTCAAATAAATTACAACAAAGAAATACGCTCCTTCTACTTATGAATTTGCTACATTTTTAAAGAGAACTAGAGAATATGTCAGTCTTTGTTTTGAGGATAATGTAATTAGAAGAGCTACAAGAAGAATTAAAGCTATTATAGACGCCAGTCGTTTCTGATGGATACATTTATATTTATACATTAAGCCTGACAGTGTTCGAGACTGGACAATGCCCTCAGACACATGGTGTGAACTGTGGAGTGGGTCCCTTCCAACTCAGGATATTCTATGATTCTGTGATTCTATTATTTAAATTATGAAAATTTGAGTACTGCCAAGTATGAAATATTATATTGTATGTCAATAATCTAAATGCAGTTTAGGACTATGTTTTTTCGTATCTCCACTTCTGAGCTTAAAAAATCTAGAAGAAATGAGAAAAAAAAAATCTATAGTATAAAAAATATATAATATAAAGAAGATGAATTAATGGAGATCATACTATCAGTGAGTATGAAGTAATAACAACTCTCAGGAAAGATAATGTGGATAACTGTAAGAAACAATAAAAATGAAGTGGCAAAGGGAAAATCAAAATATCAGTATGGAAAAAAAAAAAAAAAAGACTGAGATAGGTTTAAGAATGTATTAAAACATCTTTGCTACTTTAGTTTTCCCACAAGTGAGACAAAAATCCCATTCATGCAGATAGTCTTCAGAAAATAATTACCTACCATGGTTATAGCTGATGTGTATATATATATATGCTTATATACCTGATCTGTCAGTTTACTGAGTATCTTGGTTTACGTTCTCTTGGATAAAGACCCATGGCATTTTGGAAACTTCATTTGATATACCATATGGTTAAATACACCTAAACTAAAAAGAGACTCTTTAACAGCTTTATCATATCAGAAAAAATGCACTTCCCTCTGTGCTGCAGGCTGTATCAGCTATGTAATGACAACCATTTTGATTTAAGTATTTAGACAAAATGTCAAAAGGATGTCATGCTTTAGACACAAGGAAAGAAAAATAACAGCTCAGTGCTTAACTACATGGCTCCTTGTATTTATGGGAGTTGTGAGACACAGATTAAAGCTCCCTCCTTCAAAGGAAACCTGAATTTGACATATCAGATAAAGTCACTGTCCCATCTTGCTTATTATCTTTTCTTGGGCAACAGCCAGTATTTAATGTTCAGAATAATAGATGGGAAAAATCTTCCTGCTCTGAACAAGCAATTTACTTATATTATAAGCTATAAAGTTTAATTACATTGCACTACTTTCTTAACTTGTGCAGTTCGATGACAATGATCCTTTTCTTCCTCTGTTTAAATAATTTAAACTATCAAAATGTATGAATCAGAACATTTCAAAATGCCACTTCACAACTTTTAAAAATGATGAGTCATGCAAAATAATCTGAGACCACATGTAAGGCAGCCTCACTAGTGAGTAACTGAGTATCACAAGCACATGGACAGAATTGCACATCAAATACTTTGTATGGGATCCAGTCTTAGCCATCTGTGTCATCTATCTACTTGCCTGCTTTCTGGGACTGCCACATTCTCCAGGCAGATAAGTTAGTGTTTTGTTTATTAAGGTCCCAAACTTGCCTGGACTTTGCCTAATTTCATTTGTACAGAAAAGATTTCATTTATACAGATAAGATACTGTCCTATTTACTATGGTCCCAAGCTTTCCTGGACTTTGCTTAATTTCATTTATACACCTATGTACAGAAATGCTTATTTTGGGAATGCTAACACCTAAAGTTTAGAAGTGATCTACACCTAAGTAGGATCACTGACTGCCTGGCAAACTTTAAAAGAGCTATGGTAGGATCAATGGCCAACACCTCTTGTGCAGCAGACTATGGAGCTTTCAGCTAACGGGCCTAAATAAGTACCATCTTTACTCCTTTGGCTAAAACTCAAATTTTCAAGAAGCAAGAGGTCAGAAGGAGAAAAAGGAACAGAGAATATGACTAAGGTGAAACTGAGAAATTGAGTTCTTGATAAAGATTCCTGCAGTGCATATACATTTCATACTTAAATTGCTTTTGCATTAAAAACAATTTTAAATCATCCTTGTGGTAGGAATCCAAACCTTCCTCCAGTACTACTCTTGGAAAATTCAATCAATAATCCATTTCAGCCCATGACTTCATTTCTCTCAGCCCAATCCCATCATTCAGCCTAGAGGTCTCTTATTCACCACAAAGACTTGTTCTCTTGGTCTTCTCCAAGCACTACTTTTTCTCTCTTTTCTTTTCTTTTCTTTTTTCTTTTCTTTTCTTTTCTTTTCTTTTCTTTTCTTTTCTTTTCTTTTCTTTTCTTTTCTTTTCTTTTCTTTTCTTTTCTTTTCTTTTCTTTTCTTTTCTTTTCTTTTCTTTTCTTTTCTTTTCTTTTCTTTTCTTTTCTTTTTTCTTTTCTTTTCTTTTCTTTTCTTTTCTTTTCTTTTCTTTTCTTTTCTTTTCTTTTCTTTTCTTTTCTTTTCTTTTCTTTTCTTTTCTTTTCTTTTCTTTTCTTTTCTTTTCTTTTCTTTTCTTTTCTCTTTTGTTTTCTTTTCCCTTTCCCTTTCTCTTTTCTCTTTTCTCTTTTCTCTTTTCTCTTTTCTCTTTTCTCTTTTCTCTTTTCTCTTTTCTCTTTTCCCTTTCCTTTCCTTTCCTCTCCCTCTCCTCTCTCCTCTCTCTTCTCTCTTCTCCTTTCCTCATTTCATTAACTGATGGAGTTGTTTATTCCCTTTATGCTTTATGTCTCTCACTTGACTCTTTTCCTTACCTTTCCTATTACAAAATTTCTTTTGGTAGTTTTAGATGTGGCCCACCTCTGACATTAGTACCTTCATTCCTACCCCAATATTAGAAAATATCTGTGGCAGAAATACTGAGATCAGATAAGTTTATTTTCTCTTCCTTCAGTTTTGCTGCCTTAATTTTTCAGACCGGTTGCACAAGACTGTCCTTCTGCCTCTCTTTCAGGTCCATAGTATTTAACTCAGGCTTCACTGACAATTCTACCTTTTAGACTATAAACCTTACACATTCTTTCATCTCTAAGATCAGTCTTTTCTACACAGCTATCCACCATGTCATACAGCCTGTATTCCCTTAACAGTATGTGTAGCAACACTGCTCCACAAATGATTACTAAAGTGGTCTATCCCTTTGTGTCCTGCTATTAACTGCCCCTTCTTCATGTCAAATACAAGCTAATAGGCTTCACTGTCAAAACCCTTTTTGCTGTATGCTCACCCTGTCAACTCTAGTTTGAACTAACAACATTGTCTCCCGCCTGTCTGACAGTTTTATTACATTTTGGAATAGATAATTCTGGGATTTTACATGTTTGTCTTTACATGTGGAAAGCCTGGCTGGGATTAGCAATTTGTTTCATCCCACACCCGTCTACCCACATCAGTTGAACCTTTTGTTGCATTTCAGCTGAAAGCTATTTGAAACACGATCTATCATTATAACCTCACATTCTTTACTTATGTAGCACCTTGAATGAGTTCCTGGGCACTGTGTTTTCTGTGGCAATACAAATAATTTTAATAAAAGAAACAAGTGCTTATGATGTTTTTTGCTTCAATTAAAACCAATTAAAGCATTATATAGGAGTTCTGAAGTACCTTTCAGGGTAAGAAACATGATGTGAGCACGCACCAGGAGTACCTGGGGAAGAGCACAGTTACAATAACTCCTGTAGACCAAAATGAGGGATTGGGACAAATGTTTCAGCAGTGAGAATACAGTGTGTGTTTCCACCTCTTTTGGTCAGTGTGAAAAAGAGTAAGCTATATTCCACCTTTTGCTGCCAGTGAAATGCTATTCTTCCCAGCAGCCCATGCAGCTGGAATAAAGCATGACTTAGTTACGTATGTTCCTGGCTTTTGCTTCCTGGAGTTCTCCCATCCTTATGTGTATCTCTGCTCTGCTGGGTGCAAGTTAGCCCAAAACTATTAGAAATTCATTGTAATGAGCAGAACGTACACAGGGTACTTTCCTTATTGATCGTAGAGAATTAGAACATTAGTTAGAGTTTGGATGTATACACACAACAAAATCATAAAATTATCTCCAGAAAAATGCAACTCCCTAGCTGTCTCAATCCATCTATTATGCCAAAAATCAATTGCTCCCTACAGCTTTCCAAAAGCACTTTATCTTTCTTTGAAGATGGCATCAGAAAAGATCCAGAAGCTTTAATGGTCTTGCGGTGAGTTTCTGGCACCTCTGAGTCAAAAGCTCTGTAGGACACAATGCACAAGTATTCTCAGTGTGAATTCAATGTGCGGTCAAGTGATTGCATATTGAAATGCCTTTGTACAGCTGTGTGGTCACTCAAATATAAATCAGAACTGGGACTGCTGAGTTTTATTACAGTGTGTTGGGATGACTGCAGGAAGCAAGCTTATAGTCTGCTACCTTTTTGTCAGTGCTGGCAACTTTTCCCTCCCTATTGCAATTCAGCAGTGCTTACTGAGCTGTACCACAATCAAAGCAATACTTTATGTGTTGAGTATACTAAGAGTTAATTCAACTACACGGCTTTCTTCTGAGAAGAATGCACTCAAACATCTGTGCAATGAAGATTTTTATATTATACATTGCTACAGAGCTGTCTCCTTTATAACAATGAGCTATCAAAAATAAATCTCTCATCTCTGTTATTTAATTCAAGCTGAGAGGGAGAATGAAGATGAGATAGGGAAGAACAGTGGCTGTAGAAATGAAATCGGTTTGGTACTTCTGAAAGATCATTAAAGGGAGCAATATGGAATAAATTAATTGTGGTATAGCTGATATCCTGGCAGGTTTTGGCACTTACCTGGAGCCTGCAGAGACCACTCCAGGACTATGGGAGCACTATATTATATCCAAGGCCTTTGTACTTCGTTTTGTTGTCAGTCTAAGCAGCCAAGAGCAGGAATACATGTTTCAGGAAATTAAATATGAAATATTCTAGTGTCAAAGCCTAGAGTACAAACTATCATTCCTACTTTAGCTGCTCAGAGTGCTCAGAAAGGAAAGTTCACAATTCTTTGTTGCAGAAATACTTGAGGATTTTTTTCCATGTGAAAGTATATGGTTTAATTCTCGATTGTATAGTAACTTATATAGCTGCTAGCTGAAGTTGTACAGAAAACATCTAAAATATGCAGGGATTCCAGGGATGTGGTAGACCTGACACTAGATTTACTTACCATCTTTGCTCCCAGACAGAGACAATACAAGAGAGAAATGTGGGCAATGTATACTAGTCAATGTTTCTTTCCTAGCATCTGAAACTCTTACTTTTATGGAATATGTATATATATTTTTATTAATTTGTAGAGATAAGAGAATGTTCCTTTTTCTGTATGTCAGAGAACAGTGTGTGAATAGGGAAAAATACTTTAAATAAATCATTTACAATAAACAATTCAAGAATGCCTACAAACACAAGAGGGTCCTACAATAATTTCCTAAATCTGTAGAATATTCCTATGTATCCTTAACTTTAAACACATAGAAACCTCCTTTGAAGCTAGCATAATGGAATGAGTCTTACTCCACCTTAAAAAGCAAAAAAAAAAGCTACACAAATAAAAAGGTTTTTTTAAAGTCAAATTCTCTTAAATTCTAATCCCTTTCTGTTATCATTTGACTCTTTGAAAATGAAAATGAGAAAGAAAATTAAAAGAATTGTAGAAATGACCTTTTGTGTATTCTTTATTAACAGTATTTTGGTAGACTAGAGTGAGATTGGATGGTTGTCTGCAATTCTTGAAAGAATATAAAAAGCCATCTTAATCTCTACCATGCAGCAGATTTGGATGTAAAAGCTACCTTTATTAATAATAAGTAAAAACAAAAACTTGGGACCGTTTCCATAGGGTCCTCACCATTTCCTAATATCTCAATATGGGTACATTGAAGGAAGACTGCAAGAATCAAAGTTTATTCTTAACAGCTTTATTGTTGGCAGAATACTCCTTTCTTGCCAAGAAACAAACAAATATACTTACAGGCGTGCACCATATTCCCAAATCCACGTAGCTGGTTTACCTCCCTAAAACAACAGGTCCATAACTGGATCTTTTTTTTGGTCCTTGTGACAGAAAACTACGAATCTGCATGTTACAGGATGAATCTTACCCCCTGAGGTTTGAATACTCAGACCATACCAGTACTTTGCTAGAATTCTACATCTATCAGAAAGACAAATTTCACTAAATAGCTTCCAGACAAAACCTGGGCTTGGATGACTCTAATTTCCTTCAGCAGCCCTTAGAAACAAACAATGGGGTAGATCCACCAAAGCACTTGGAAATACACTTAAACATGTGTCAGTCTCTTTTCCCACGTAGCAAGTGATAGGGTGAGAGGAAATGGCCTCAAGTTGCACCAGAGGAGGCTTAGATTGGATATTAGGAAAAATTTATTTGCTGGAAGTGTTGTCAGGCATTGGAACAGGCTGCCCAGGGAAGTGGTGAGTCACCATCCCTGGAGGTGTTTAAAAGACATGTAGATGTGGCGCTTAGGGACATGGTTTAGTGGCGGACTTAGCAGTATTGGGTCAACAGTTGGATTTGATGATCTTAAAGGTCTTTTCCAATCTAAACAGTTCTATTATTCTATGCCTATGACTGCACACATAAATGTTCTGCCATGTAGGGTTCAGCTGTTCCACTGATCTGCGCAGGGATGTTTCTCATGAACTCTGCAATGCAAAGCAGAGTGCTGCTTTTTGGAAATCTATCTTTGGAAGCATCTGTGAATTTTAACCAGAGACGAGCCGAAGGAAGTGTCACTTACTGTGGAGCAACACAGAGAAATTGGCAATGACGCACCAAGTACTCTACTGCCAAAATTCAGTCAGAGTGCCATCAAATCAATTTCTGTCATCAGAGCCATATTCTAATCCATCTTCAGCACTAAGCATACATTTGCTAGACCAACAAACTGGTAAAAAAATCACAAAGATAACAGCTCTACTTTATGTAGGATGAGAAATATCTTCTAGCTATTGGTTTCCATCTTCTGCTTCATGAATCCACAAAAGAAACCTTGTGATTTTGAGATAGACTGTAAGTATCTAGTTAATTGCTGCCTGGAAGAAATGAAGGGACACCTACCCATGTAACCTCTCAGTGTATTTGATTATTGCTGTTGTCTGTTCCCTCTGGGAAGGGTTGACTCCTCCTCTTGCCCACCTCCTGTTCTCCTCTCCTCTTGCAGACTGGCACAGCTCCAGGGCTCTGCTGAGCCAGCAACAGGAGAAGTGAGGGAGACAGACATGCAGGGGTGATGGGGAGGGCTGGCTCCACTGCCAGTAGTCATCTCTGCAGCCTGACAGCAGGAGCTGCCTTTCAGCAGAGACTCTTTGCTCCAAATAGCTGTGCAAAGAGCAGCTACTTATTAGATCACTGGCATCCATTAGAGTCAAAGGAAAGTGAGGGACTCATTGCAAATTCAGCAGGCAGCCAAATTCTCGGTTGTGTAAGTCAATTTAAATTTAATTAATTTTAAGGGAGCTATGTACATTTACATCATCTGAAAGGCAGGTCTGCAGAAGATAAAGCTGCCTTGTCTGAGCAGAGGTTGCTTGCAGATTCTGCAAGGTAGCACATGACGAGTGACGGAGTGAGGCCGTCAGCCCCAATTCTCCCTGCAGCAATCTTAAAACTGTTGGTAGAAAAGAGGCTTCTTTCTACATCAAGAAGAAGGTCACAAACAGGCAAGGATAAAGGCACGTCTCACCCTGTCTCCTCCCTACACTGTGAAGCATTAGGGAAGGGAGCAGCTAAGCAGAACATGAAGCATGGAAGTCTTCTGGGGACAGGCAGCTGGGAAGATGCAGAGAGAACTTTCAACAGGCCAAAAGGGTGTCTCATAAGAAGTCTTCTAAGATACTGAACTCTTCCAAGCGCCAAAGCGCAAGATCATCTGGAAAGTAAAGCTGTAGATTTCAATTTAAGATTTAAAGGATAGTAGAAATCCTCTCTTCATCAAATTAGATTGGAGAAGAAAGCCCACAAATTATTTCTTGAGGCTAATGCACTTAGCAAAGGCAGGAGGAACAAAAGTCTTAAGCATCAAGTTGTGTTTAGCAAAGGTGTCTAAGTGCTCTGCAGGCTCTTAAATGAGCTATTCAGGTGGATTTTGTGCTAATAAGTAAATTACACTGAGTTTCATGTAACATGGCTTTGCCTTTTCCTGCCAAAATCCACAGCATTTCCAGATCTTTCCAAGAATACATGTTCCCTTCATTATCCCATGTGATCCTACTATAATACTGTGAACCTACTGTGAATATCTTTTTCAAATGGAGAGTCACTGCAGAATATTTTCATCGAAAGAAAAATACTGCACAAACATTTGAAAAATATATATCAAGTTAATTAAAAGTTTAGCACAGTAGCACAGACTTATTAAAGCCATTACGAAATTTAAAGAAAATCTAGCCATGATTTTCAGTGCTGCCTTCTTCCATAGTTTCCAGATGAGAAAGAGATGCTAGATACTGAGACATTATTCAGTCAGTATCAGGAGACCCTGGGGACCTAATTAGCTCAATATTCACTACCAGGTCTTCTGTCCCTTATAAAAGCAAAGAGTATAGAATCCACATGTGTGCAGAGCAGACTTCTTGTTTACAGTCTTCACAGATTCTAACACCTTTAAGGAAGCCTGATTTTACTGGAAAGAGATAATTGATTGTTGGAACACTATTTTAGATTGGATACTGTTCTATAAGCTATGTTATAAAAGTCAAAATTAATATGAAAAACACCTTCCAGAAGAGACAGGAAGAATTATATGCGGCCCTTGCATATCTTTGTTATTAGCAGTGCTCTACTCCTATTGTGGTCTTTAGTCATTTACCACAAAAATCAAAGAGAATGCTGCACTGTATCTCAGTTGTTTCTCTGCTGGGTAAGTAATTGTACTTTGTTCTTTCAGCCAGTGTCTGGGGACATTTTGTTGCTATAACACATTCAGGGAGTGGGAATTGGCAGGCTATTTACTGGCATCACAGAACCTAACAGATCATAGATTTTATTCCCTTTCATCCAAAATCAGTTAGAAGTTGCAAACATGTCTTAATAATAGTGATGAAAAAAAAAAACAACAAACCCTTATTCACTGCTTACCAGCAGAAGTTTCTATATCATACCAGTACATTATTGAAGTTAAGCAATAGCCTCTACCAGCTCTAAAGGCCAAATGTTTGCTTCTAAGTACCTATACAGGATTTCTAGATCTTTACAATACACAGAGCTAAGGGCAGTCAACAGTCATCTCACCTCTAGACAACTGTTATCACAGAGAAAAAAAAAAAAACATAAAATCAGTTCCTGCTATGATAAGGCCACACCAGACCTCAAGCAGTGAGTTAATACAAGGTCCAGTCAGTCTTTTAATAATTTTGGAAAAATAATATTTACTGGGCCACAGTAGCTATGCCTTACAATATTTAAATACAAAAAGGCAAGTATACTAATGAAAACAAAATGTAAATTAAGAAACATTTAATGTTCAACCAGATAAAAGTTTGTTACTGAAAACTGCCTAGGTTCATCTGATTTGATTTTATCACAGACTATTCCTTCGGAAACAAATACAACCTTCTCCTCCAATGTTAACTGTAAAAACCCAGATACAGGCTTCTTGAAAATTTTTTATTTCAGAGAATGTGGAGCAGATTAGAGAACTCTGCTTTGTCTCTTAGGACCTACAGTGCAGCTTTAAAAATATGATAATCATCAGTGAAAATGTAAATATCAGCTTTTATTATATTTCACTGGGCTTTATATAATTTTTTGGCTGCTCCTTGTATCCTGCTGCGTTTCCGCAAGTGAACAGTTATATCTCTCTCAATTCAGTGACAATTTGATATGAAATCACAGTTCTACTGCTGGACATCCTGCAAAGAAATGTTCTTCATGATAAATTCCAGTCATTTTTGACCCCCCAGCTTTCCTCAGAAAGCCACATCAACAATATTGATAAGACTTCATACTACCTTCTCAGGAGTATAACAAGGTCAAGACGATTGCTGTGTCAGCAAGATGCTGAGCTTTTGATTCATGCCATTATAACAACAAGGTTGAACTATTGCAATTTATTGTTGGCAGCTGTCCCAGACTATTCACTGTGTAGGTTGCACTTCACACAAAACTCCGTAGCCTAAATGTTCAAAAACTAATACAAAAATATTCAAACATGACCAGTAGTTACATCACCACACATTATGGTGAAAAACTGATCTGGTATGAAACAACTGTGAAACAAATAATTGCTGTGATAACCAGGAACTATTTCATCTAAGTGTTATTTACTTGTCATTTTAGAAAGTAACTTACTGATTCTATCACTACGTCCAGGCAATACTTCATCTCTTTCATCCACTCTGTAGAATGTCTTATTACGCTGAGCTCAAAAGCTTCTGTTTCATTTCATTTTAGATTTGACTGTCTAACTAATATTGTTATCTTGATAGCAATGTCTTGGATGGCTTGTTCATTAGACTATCCTAATGATTATTATGTTGTGTATTTTTAGATAAAATGAAATAAAAATGATAATAAGAGGATGTGTAAGTCGCACAGTTTTTAGGTAGATCCCCTTTTGCTTGGATGCCAGGTTGACGAATATTAACTCAGCAATAGCTCAAATGGTTTACATCTATTTACTTACAGAACTTTATTTGTTCTTCATGTCCAACGTTGTAAGGATACAAAAATAAATTTCCAGTCACAGTGGGAACTACTAATATTTCCAGGTGTTCTTCTACCAGCGCAAAAGCAGAAATATAAAATCTGTATCTAAAGATTCAACCCTGTAACTCCTTTTGTCCTAAATAGAAAGTGACAACAATTTCACATTTGAAATATTTTAATTAACATTATATGAATTATCACAATACTAGATACTAAATACTTTTAAACCCACTTGAAAATATTACTTTTTAATACTGAAGTTGTACAGTGGTACCTGTAATCATTTGTATGGTAGCAGCAAAATTATTGGGTAATCCTTTTATCAGAGAGATATTCATGGTCTCATTAAAAACAAGTTTAATTTTAAAAGACAGCAATTTTTCTGTCACAAGTGAAAGAATTTATAAGACTAATTACTGATGGGTAATTTATTCTTTACAGAAAAAAAGGCTTGAAAAATATTTGATATATGAGAAAATAAAGTAATGAAAATTTAAGAACCTCCACATATTTCTGCATATTTCTGAAGTGAGTTTCCTTAATGACAGAACATTTAACTGCAGGAACAGTTACTAAGATTAGCCAGTTCTCCTGTTCCTGTAAATTTGTTGACTTATGTAGAGATAGTAACCTAAATAAAATATGTGGATACTGTGCAGCATGAATTATTAAGTATCAAGTAAGGATTTTTTTCTCAATTAAAATGGAAGATTTTACTAAATTTCTTTACTGAATTTCTTTCATGTGCCTGTTATGCACAGACCTATTGTGGATGGTGCTAAAAATACATTGTCTCTCCTTCATATATAAACCACAGCTAATTCATAAAATGTTGTCTCTACCTATTGAAGAGACAGCAGTAATATTTGGATGGGTACTGTCCAAAAACTTATTCACTATGAATATGAAACCAAGCAACTGACAGTAAACATTTTTCTTTTCTTAAATACTAAGGAGACCGCCTGCTATTGAATATTGCGTCTGTGATCCATCTCTTCACAAATGTAGAATAGAATAGAATAGAATAGAATAGAATAGAATAGAATAGAATAGAATAGAATAGAATAGAATAGAATAGAATAGAATAGAGCTCTCTTCACCCTTTTATACCTGTGAGATTTTCTGAGATTTATGAGCAGTTAGAACATATATGTCCAGATTTCATATCCAGTGCTTCTCAGGCTCAGAAGTGTTTAGTAGGTCTCTCAATGTCTTTCAGAGTTACTTCATGTCATCCCTACAGAAGCTCTTCACAAGAAACCAGAAGGGCCCACTTGATGTAAGCTGAAAGACAACATAATGAGCAACAGCTCTTTGACCATTGCTGACTCATTTGTTAGACGTATAGTCCTGACAGAGGAATTTCAGTGCATTCCCCAGTTCCCTGGTGAACCAGATCAGAAAATTTACATTAGTGCTTCACCTTACCAAGGACCAAGCACTGGTCCTGGGTCCTAGCAGAGCTCTGTCAGTGTCCAAAGAAATCATTTGTACCCCCATTGCAAGGGAATGTCACCAGATGATATAAATGTAACAACAACCTGTCATTTTCCAATTATTTTCCATAGATATTAACTGTTAGAATCCTAAATCCCCTCCAGATGATCAAAATGAAAATAAAACAAATAAAATACGAGATTAAATTAAATGAAGTAAAACAAAACAAAACAAAGCAACACAAATAAAATAAAATAAAATAAAATAAAATAAAATAAAATAAAATAAAATAAAATAAAATAAAATAAAATAAAATAAAATAAAATAAAATAATAAAAATAGAGTCTTACTAGTGTCCCTGCAGATGAGATACTTTAGGTTCTTTTTGCAGAACTGAGGTTGCTGGAACTCTTCATTCATACAAAATACTAAAGATGATCTGCATTCTGAAGCAGGATATGACCTTTTAACTGAGACCATGTTTGATGATTTTACTGTAATCTTCAAGACAATTTAGTTTTACAACAGTAACCATACAGTTAGAGCGGTCAGCTGGTCTCTGAACTTATTCAATATGATATTTTTTAACTATTTGGACAAGTTCAAGTTTTATTTAATTTCTCTCTGCTAATGGAATTTACTTTAGTGCATGCAGTTTTGACACAATACCAGTGACTACATTCACATGACACATTCTGTCCAGAATGCTTGGTAGCCTGTTTATCATCTCATGAAATCTCTAAAGACTATCCTATGAATCCCCTTCAGAAATGATATATACACTTTCTTGCTTATCTACATTTGCAGACTGCCCTTACATCAGGCTTAAAGTATGTGTATGGTGGATCTCTACAGAGAATTTAATTTAATCACTGAAGTTCAGGGCTAACTTTGTAAAATAACGGTTGATGACTGTCTTACGTGTACTACTAGGAAAGTGAAAAGATCTAAAATAATGTACAATAATCAATATGAATACATATAACTAAATGACATATTTGTGCTATTTAAGTTAAAAATGTCAAGTGCTTAACTTCCGAAATATTTATTGCAGTTTTTAGCTAATGTGTTGAAATTACACTAATTACAGTTATCTCTTACGGGGCCTTAACACTGTGTTGCAGCTGGCATGATCTAATGGCACAACTAACAATTTATTATGCATCATAGCCGAGCCTGGATTTAAGATACTATTAATAGGGTTATAAAACTGGGGGGATTGCTGTGACATAGATCTGTATTTTATGGATAAGAGGTGTATCTTTTCCCTTTATGATATACTAAAATATTTAGAGTAGAACTCATGAATATGTTTATGACATTCAGAAATTTACTAGCCAACCTTTATTCCTTGTGTGAAATTTGTATTTGATACTGAAAATATAAGACAAGGTGCAGGCATAAGTTGATTTACACAATGGAATTGCTAGGGCAGATTTCTTATGTGTCACCATGACATTTAAGATACAATAAAAAACTGCAGTTATTTTGTTGTAAATTCTTCAATTTAATCTTCTGAAGTGATTTTTATTGGCAATGTTTAGAAGTTGACCTTTACCTGCATGACACTTCCAACAAGAAATGTCATTAAAGTTTACAAATTACTTTTACAGTGAATTAATAGTTTATAAAATTTATTTTAGATCATTTAAGAAAACCTACATACTACATAAACACCCTGCCATCACAGAGATGTTTGATACTTCATAACGCTACTGAAAAGGAATTTGATTTATTTCAGATCATAAGGGAATATGAGTAGCATGGCCAAACTGTGCCACTTCACTTATTTTTAGCTTATCTTCACTTTATGAATGCATGTACTTAGTATAATGGAACAATTCAGGACTAAGATAGTGTTTAGCATGAGGCACCAGGATGTGCCTCTAGGTACTTCATCCTTCTCACAATGAGAGCACTGACTACATCAAACCTCTTGAGAACTTCTCTCATGAAAATACTTCTGTGAATTCACTTCAGAAAAAGCTTGGATAAAATGGATCCAAAGCAAGGCAATCAAGAAGGGTCTAACTACATGTTTGTCCCTATGCTAATTTTCAAGTCTGGCAACTTTTCTAGAGAAATTTTGCCAGAGATGGCAGTAGAGGATCTAATTCTGGGCCAGAAAGATTAATTGTCTGGGATTCACTTTTTTTTTTCTGTGGATATTCTAGACTTCTTCAGCCGAGTGATTCATCCTATCTGCCATTCATAGCTGGTGGAAAAAAATGGACTCTTTTAGGGCACAATCATCTTGTCTTGAAACAGACAGACAAAGTAACTCAAATGAATTTCACTCTGAAAATGTATGTTGTTGTCTACTGCATACAAAAGGGACCAAAGCTCAGATGTAGACATTTGTATTTAAGTCAGCTGAATCTAACCCATCATGTTTATTCAATAGGAGAAACAAAACTTCCTGGATCATACAGTATTTTCTTTCACAAAACTGGTATTATCTAATGCAGTGTTTTCTTAGACAATAAAATAGGCTTTCTTAACTATATTAAGATTATGTCTAAGGGAAGTATTGGACTGATACTTCATGAAGATGTTCACCTGACCAATAAGGATTAAGAAAAAACAGAGGCACTTGATGCCCTTTTTGCCTCAGTCTTTAATATTAAACCTAGACCTTGGGCTGCCCAGTCTTCTGAGTTCGAGGATCACAGCTGTGGGAATTTTGACTTTCCATTTGTGGATACTGAAATTGTAAGGGATCAGCTATATCAGTTGAATGTACAGAAGTCCATGGGACCTGATTGGATTCATCCCAGAGTATTGAAGTAGCTAGTGGATGTCATGGTAAAACTTTTTTTAATTGTCTACCAAAGGTCTTGGGAGTCTGGGGAGGTCACTGCTGACGAGAAGCCAGCCAATGTTACTGCAATTTACAAAAACGGTGTGAGGGAAGACCCAGGAAAATACAGACCTGTCTAACCTCAATTCCTGGAAAAATCATGGAGAAGATCATACTGGGTGGTGTTGAAAGGCTTTTAAAAGACAAGTAGGCACAATCAACATGGGTTCACAAACGGAAAATCCTGATTAACTAATTTGATATCCTTCTACAATAAGCCCACCTGCCCAGTGGATAAATGGGAGGCAGTGGATGTAGTATCTCTTAATTTTAGTAAGGCTTTTGATACTGTTTCTCATAGCATTCTTCTGGACAAGCTATTTAACTGTGAGATGAGCCAGTTCATGGTGCAATGGGTGAAGAACTGGCTGAAGGCCAGACCTCAAATTATTCAAGTGTATGGGGCTACGTATGGCTGGTGACCACTCACTAGCAGTGTTCCTCAGGGATCAGTTCTAGGGTCAGTTCTATTCAATGTATTTATCAACAATCTGGATACAGAAATTGACTCCACTGTTAGCAAATTTGCTGGTGATACCACACTAGGAGGTACTGTTGGCCCTCTTGAGGAACAAGTTGCCTTGCAGAGGGATCTAGATAGACTGGAGCAATAGGCAATTATTAATGGGATTAAATTTAACAAGTCAAAATTATGCATTCTGCACCTAGGACAGAGTAGTGGCAGGCACAAGTATAAGTTGGCAGAGGAGTGGTTGCAGAGTACCTGTACAGAAAGGGACAGAATCATAGAATCATTTTGGTTGGAAGAGGCCCTCAAGATCATCAAGTCCAACCATTAACCCAACCTAATTCTATCACTAAACGATATCCCTAAGAACCTCATCTATCTACTTAACACAGCATTCAAGGTGTGGCCTCACCAGTGCCAGCTACAGGAGGACAATCACTTCCCTAGTCCTGCTGGCCACACTAGTCTTGATACATCCCAGGATGCTGTTGGCCTTTTTGGCCACCTGGGAACACTGCTGGCTCACGTTCATGCTGGATCTGGGGGTGCTGGTCTACAGCAGCTCAGTCCGAGTCAGCAGTGTCTGTCCCAGCAGCCAAAAGGGCAAACCACATCTTGGGCTGCATTAAACACAGTGTAACCAGCCAGTCAAAATAATTTGTTATCATGCTGTGTTCAACACTAGTGTGACCTCACATGGAGCACCGTGTGCAGTTCTGAGCCCCACAATTTAAATAAGAGAAGGTCTTTGAATGCATCCAGAGGAGAACAACAAAGCTGGAGAAAGGACTGGAAAGAATGTCATGTGAGGAGTGGCTGGGGACTTCGGGTTTGTGTAATTTGCAGAAAAGGAGGCTGAGGGGTGACCTCATTGCTCTCTACAGCTGCCTGAGGAGGGTAAGTGAAGAGGGAGGTGCTGAGCTCTTCTCCCTGGTATCCAGTGATAGGGCATGTGGGGATGGTTCAAAGCTGTGTCAGGGAAGGATTCGACTAGTTATTAGGAAAAAATTATTTACTGAGAGAGTGGTCAAACACTGCAACGGGCTTCCTAGAGAGATGGTCAATGCTCCAAGTCTGACAGTGTTTAAAAGGCATTTGGACAATGTCCTTAATGATATGTTTTAATTTTTGGTGAGCCAATATTCTATTCTATTCTATTCTATTCTATTCTATTCTATTCTATTCTATTCTATTCTATTCTATTCCAATTTTAACAAATCTCCTAAGGTTCTCCTTTGTAATACTTCTGTTTTAGTTGTCCTCTTTTATTCTCTTGGAAAGAAGTTCAGTTGCTGTATTGATTTCATTATTAGGTCAATATGATTAGATAGTCTATATTTTTAGGAAATATGTCTCCTTCCTGCTTTCTCTCATTTGCTTCAGTGCACAACTCCTGTTTTACCGCATTTAAATAATCCTTCACACATCTATTTCCTCTCAAGTACTGATATGACTGTTCAATAGTCAGCATGAAATTTTATTCTGAAAGAGAAATTGCAATTATTTGGCGTAGCACAGCAATCAGAAAGTTCATGTGCAGCAACTCCTTTAGTTGTTAGTATTTATAAATGGTAGAACTATAACATTGTTTATTCTAATTCATCTTTTGAAAAAGTGCTGGTTGTGGCATTCCAGACGAAGAATAGCCCCATTTATAGAAATGCTTTAAGCCTAACTTAAGAGATTGTAAACCAGTCTCCCTTTGGCTTTACTGCTTCATAAATATCAAGAATTTTCCTTAAAATTTAATGTTATAGATCAACTAATGGAGAAAATGGTCAAGGCAAATTCAGGCTGGATAAACAACATTGCAACAGCAACATAATACCACGTAACTCACGTGAAAACAGTTGTGCAGAGCCTGTCATCCTTGTTTGCTGAAATGCCTAACAAATATAGTACTTCTACTTGGCAAAAAGAGTGGGAGATGCTGGAGCTAGGATAAGTTATGCAAGTTATTTTGAATTACAAACAAGTCTACTGGAAAACAGAAAAAAAGTTTAAATTCTTTGTCTTGGTTTAGTTCAAGACATATCCAGTACCACTAGGGCATCCACTCTAACCCCAAAAGAGCTAGTAGTATTCACACTTTAGGAACACTTCACCTGATGCATCAAATGTCTCTCATGGATGAAACCAAGCAACTACTGAAAAGCAGAATAAATTCACAGACAGGCAATAAAAGAAAAAGAAAAAAAAAAGTCTGGTTAGGGGGAACACTTTCCACTAAACAACCACACTATCTCTGACTTCTCAGTCCTGAGCAATAAATTCAAAACAACCTCAATCTCAAAAGAAGAGGCTGTGAACTGCAATGCTTTATTTCACTGGACACTAAAAATATTTGATTTAGTAGAAAAACTGTTTTCATGGCATGTTGTTATTTGTGCTGCTTCCAGTTGTGGCAGGTAACGATGTGTCTCCCCATTTCACAGTGATTCAAGCATTGTTTCTTCCCTTTGCCTTTTCGTCTCATAGATACCAAACACCTACTTTTCTTCTTGTACTGTCTTATTCACATAATTAAACTGAGAGTAGTTATTCCCAGTCCATATTTAGTTTGAACAATGTTGCTTCTACACCAGACCTGCATCTGAAGGGCTTATGTGCCTGAAACCTTGTCTTTTTTTCTTCCAGCTACAGCCATGGGCCTAGTAAAAGATACTGCTACTTTATAAAGCTTGTTCTTTCTCTATACTTAGAGACTTACCGTTTTTACACCACTATTGCAAAATGTATTTATTCCACATTTTTCAAGTGGAAATAAAATATAAAAAATCAAAGAGATTGTTTTGGTGGATTTTGTGGTAAAGTGGGTTCCTGCTGAAGTGCTGTGTTTGATGTTGATGTGTATGACATTTCATTTTTGAATACTACAAATAGAGGCTAAAGGTAGCTCAAAACAACTTTCAGTGTTCTCTGCTCTTGGAAATCCACTCCAGGATTGTAATCAAGCGTTTATTTATAAACCACTACGGTTACAGTAGGGTGATTTGGCATTTATAAGCAAGTCTCTTGTTTGCTCAATTTTATGTGTATATGTGAACACCCACAGAGTTTACACACAGGATAAAATTTCCAGAGGTAATTTTTGGCCTGTAGAATGGGAATTAATTTTGTATGGTAACTGCCTTTTCCCAGCAGCTAGCATTTCCACAGCTGGTTGCTGTTTCACTCACCCATAGTTTCCCATCACATACTATTCTTTCAGCAGCTTTCTTTTACAACCCCAAAGAAAGAAAATATTTATCCAAAACAAATAAAGTCAGTGAAAAAATGCCACTGAAAGTGTGCTGCTTTCTTTTACGACTGGAGAAATTGTGGGTTTAAAAATTTAAGGATCAAGAACTTTGTGTTTATTTTGATTAATAATATCAAAATTAAATATTTTATTACACTAAATAACACCATTGTTTTATTAATACACTTTAAAAATAATTGTCTTAGATAAAGGGTTGTTAGGCTTTTATTTCTTTGTTTATCAGAACATTTTAGGAATATCTGTGACCAAAGTAGCAGAGTGCTGCCTCTCCAAGAGAAAGATTACATTATTTCAACAGAGAAAATGATATTAGAAGGAGCTTGAGAAAGCATTTTTGAGATAAACCTCAAATGTCAGCACATAGAAGGGACTCACTACCTCTGCTGTTGAACTCTATAGAAAAAAATACTTATAATATTTTTTCTAAATATTTTTGAAGGACTGAAATGATGGACAGTTGTATTAATGCTTGAAGAAGTCTTGAATGATAAATCAGAGTGGGGGCATTTAAAGCTTTTCTTCATTCCAGTTAACTGATGGTAATGATAGGTGTAAGCTCAAGGCAATGACATTGTCCCTTCAGGCAAGGACAAAAGTCATCTTGCTTGTTCCGGTATAGGTAAAGATTTGATTTGCCTGTTTATCATAGTAGTATTGAAACAAACTTTAATCATTCAGCTGATGAATGAAGAGATGCAAAGCTATAAGAGATGCATCGTTTGTTTTACAAATTAATAAACGTCATAAGCATTGAAAATCAGCCTGTATTAAACAGCCTATAATGCTTTCCAAACCATTTTGGTCACCAAGAAAATGAGGATAACTTAATGATTACTCAAATGTATTATATAGGGGAACAGATAGAAAAGCGCTTGTGAGACCTGAGATGTCAGTCCAAGGAGTCTCTGTCTCCTCTCAGGAATTACTTCCCCGAAATAGAGTCAGCAGGAAGGATTTTGTGCCTGTACTTCAGGTGTGTCTGTACAGCATCCTGCAGCTTAAGTTAAGTGGCATGCAGAGATGGTTTTAAGACAGATGACAGACTCTACACTCTATGGCTATGGCACAAGCAAGCACTTTGTTCTGTCTGCTCTCCTTGGGGAGCAATAAGCTCCAGGAGGAGGAAGGAGCAGGCAGCCAAGGACAGGTATTTCAGAAAGATTGGTTAGATCTCCCATGTTAATCCCTTATCTTCCTGCACGTGGCTCAGAAGACTACTTATGTCAGCAAGACATATCTTCCCAGGAAGAAAGGATGAAAAGGACAAAATGAAATTTGAGCAGAATATTAAAAACACTCAAAGGGCTATGTTTATATCTCTTTCAGTATACAGTTCTCCTAAGAGTTGCCATTTAGCATTAAGTATTTTGAGACCATCTTTGACATGGCAATGGCTATCATCAGTAATAACTTTCCTTGGTGTCCAAGCTTTTTATGGCTCATATGAATACCAGTGCCATTATACCTGCCAAAGTCTATAGCTCCTGTGATGAAAGTGTGTAGCAGGTCTGGCTGTGACGTGGTTAACTTTCTTCACAGCAGCCTGTATGATGTTGTTTTGAATCTATGACTAAATATCATTGATATGGACCAATGCTTTAGCTACTACTGAGCAATTGCACCAAGGCTTGCTTTGTTTCTCATCCTGCTTCACCACAAGCAAGTAGGCTGGCATTGGGCAGGAGGCTGAGAGGGGTAACAGTCAGGACAGGTGACGCAAATCAACTAAAGGGATTTTCCAAGCCTTATAACATCATGCTCAGTAAAAAGGAAACTGTGGATTTGGTTTTTATAAACTGGTCATTGCTGAGAGAAAGGCTGTGCATCAGTCTCCTTTGTGGGAAGTGCTGAGTGATTGCCCTTCCAACTTTTTTTTTTTTTTTTTAATCCTTCCTTTAGTTATTAAACTGTCTTTAGCTCAACCCACGAGTTTTTCTCAAGTTTATCCTTCTTATTCTCACTCATACTTCTGGTGGGGAGACTGAGCAAGCAGCTGGTGGGTACCTAGCTGCTGGATGGGGTCAACACCCCACAGACAGGCATAATCAAAGTCAGTATGACAGCTCATATCTGGCAGAGAATGTAGTACATCATGTAGATCCTGATAGTAACAATCATTTCCAGCTTCATGACAAACATAAATAGGAATATGCAACTGACTCCAAAGCACTCTGCAAAGACCTCCTAATGTTTTGTGGAAAGCTTTCATTTTTAACTAAATTTATTATTTCTTTGTTTCTAGAATATTCTTGAAGTATAGACTGCACTAGCTATAAATACTTCTAAATCACTCCATTTAATCATTTACTACTTTCCCACTTATATCAGCAGTGGTTTTGGCTATAATTAAACTAAACCCTTATTAATAAAGCTGGATCAAAACCAGCAATGTAGTTAGAGATACAGTGTTTGATTTTAACATTTCTGGTAGAAGTATAATATTAACAAATGTCCATAAATTTGGATTACTCCAGGTTTCCATCACAGTTATTGACAGGACATTTCAGATTATTGACTTTTTTCCATGCCTCGAATTTTCTGAAGTCCATGCTTTATCAATCTTTACTTTTAGATTCAGGAATGTAACGTTACTGTAACTGATTCCTAATAACACTAGAGTTTATTTATTTAGCACAAGTGGAAATTAATCAGTCTATGGTTTAACTTATAAAGCTAATATAAATTGTATATTTTGGTCTGTTCATCTAGTGTTTCCATTCAGTGTATGTAATCCTAGCACATCATTTTCAGGCCTCTGCTTTACATCCATTTTATCTGTACAGAATACAGTGTTTTGAAGGTTTTTGTAATCACAACAGTTAAGATCACAGTCTAAATTTTACTGTCTGAGAATATGTTATTTTATACTGTGCTCTATCTCCTGTCATGGGCAATGAAGTCTACCTGTTAGCATCATAATCCTTCTGTTGATGAGACAGATTTACCATGCTTCCCTATCTTATGTCAGTTCTTTAATCTTTATTTTCTCAGAGGAGAAAAGCTGTACTTTGAGTATTATGTTCTCCATCTCATAATACTGCATTCTAAAGTTTTCTCCAGCCTTAAAATTACAAGCTATTTCCCCTAACAGTTGTTTAGTACCACCTTTCATAGCTCAGTTTCTCAAATTCACTTGTATGTTTCACATTTTATTCCAGTATTACTGGATCAACAGACGTTTTTTCCTATATTATTTTTCCTATATTATTTCTCCTTTCTCTTTCAGATTTTGTGATTCTACACTTGAATTTTCCACATTAAAATTTCCTTCCACTCTCTGCTTCTACTCCAAAGATTTGGTAACCATGAAATCCCTTTCTTTGCCTGCCAAAAAGTAACTACAAAAGTAAATTTCAAGGAACTGAAAAAGAGAGGTAAGAAAAAGCATCATACATATTAATAAGGCTGAAACAATATTCTACTAACAACCTACTATTATTCCTTTACATCAAAAGATAATACAGAATGTAAGCCTGAGAAACTGCAAAAGTGAAATTGAAAATTATACAACTACTATGTGACAGAAGAGAGTTCAAGGAAAGAAGTCAAAAGAAAACAAAACAAAAGAATATAAAGTTAGAAGCACTCCACAGTAGTAAGTGCTGCATACCTATAAATGGGTAGCAGATTTATCTACCCTTAAATGATAGGTATGTGGGGTTGTTCAGCCTATAAGCAGTCATTATAGTCATGTGTAAGGCTGCTTAGTTTCATCCACTCTTAAGAACGAGGGAAGATAAAAGGGATAATGACAAATTCAGAAGAATATAGCAGGAAGATTTATCGTTATTCATGGAGATAGCCAAAAAGACGAACACCAGCACCTCATATACGCCAAGCCATTCTACACTTAGGCTATGAAACTTTGTGGTACGTAACTCCACAAGAAGTTCCAGTGGATAAATTGCTTCTGTAGAAAAAATGAGCTCTCAGTTTGGGTGAGAGTATTGCAATCTGGTCCATGATGTGTTAGAATATATCTGGAGCAGACTGAAGACACCACCTGTTCACATTACCCAGAAGCTTAGCTAATAACTATGTCAATATTATCAGAGTAAATTTTAATGAAAAGTGTTAGGAAACAAATCCCACTTTGCTTGCAAGCTTCTTGTAGGGTATGTTGAGTGATGCAGTGACACCAGAATTTCTGCTTGGCAAAAGCCAGCAGGGTCAGGGCCCCAGTGCAACACAACCTGAAATCAAATGGGATCATTGCTCTATCCACAAAACCTGTTAGATTAGAATCAATGTGAGATAGAAGCCTAGTGGGATACAGTGGGTCTGCAGCTCATCATAGAATTAGATCTGATCCTTCACTACCTTATATCACGACTTTACTGAATCACATCAAATAAAATCTATCTAAGTTGGTTTCAGCCATTATTGTGGTAAAACGAAATGACACAATGAAGGCTTGGCTTCCGTAATAAGAAATAGTATTATTGAGCACTCTGATCATACTTTCATTTCTGCTATAAAACGCTGTATTTACCTGATTTTAGCTGAATTATCTTTAAAACTCATCTCTTTCTTTAACTTCATAAAATCAGATTTGGAAGTAGCAAAATGGACCAAAATGCCTTCCTGACAGAATGCTGTTATAATCAGTAAGGGTGAAGCACCAGAAGTGGTTTTGGAGACCACACTTGAGAAGTGTCCAGTTAAACCCCAGAAGAGCTAAAATATATGTTCAAGGATTAAAATTCTGAGTACTTATTTATGAACCTTTTAAGCCAAAGACAGTTCAATTTTCAGGTTGAAATGTATGAAATAATAAAACAAAAGCTAGCTGATTTAGAAATTCTAAAATCAGTGTAATATTTAATAATCTGGAATCAAAACATATTTTTGCTTCTATACTACTTCAATAAAAATGGAATAATATTAATAATCAGACAAAAATCCTAAAGAAATATACCATATGACTGGCTACATTGTATATAAACCTGAAAAAATTATCAAATTATAGAAATTCTTATTTCTGTGGTAAATATAATGCTTAATAAAAGAGATCCACAGCTATTTATAAACTCAGAAAAACTGTGTCTATTTTTACAGAGAAATACAGAGCATTCCCTACTGAATCCATTAAAAGTAAGTCCCCTAAGGCACTGCAAACCTAAATATTTTTGTACAACACTTCATAGTAAGTGCTGTACAGTACGTGAAAATAGGCCTCAGGGCAGCAACAGACATCACCAAATTCCCCTCTATGAAAGGAGGTTAGAATTGTGCTTTCTGGCATACAGATAAAACAGAATTTCTACTCTTCTACTCAAAACGGAAGCCATGTACTGTTTTCTTTTTTTAAAGGTGCATTCAAGATGTTGAGATTGTTTTTATAAATGATCAGCTAATGTAAGCATCAGTAACCTCACATCAAAAGAGCTCTGTTTAGATCTGACAATGGAAAAGGAAAACTTGATGGACATAATGTTTGTTGAGTAGTATGTAAAGAAATGCAGATCTTTGTTGTTCTGTTCCCATCATCAGCTATAAAAACAAGTCTGAAGAAGCTCCACTAACTCCAGAAGAATCATACATATTAATCACGCTGAATCGATAAGGACCTAATCCTGTTTTCCTTTAAGTAAATGGTAAAGCTCCCATAGATTCTGGTAACAGCTCAGTGTAGGTTTTCTAAATATGCTGAAGTGAAACAACTTTTGAAGTGAAGGAAATATTTACTCTGGTAAATTTACTTATCTTCTTATATATAAAAACAAAGACTTTGTTTACAAACAGTGTGCAGAAGTGAGCCTATACAAATGTCTACAGGACGGAAAAAAGAACTTTTTATTTGTTCCAAAATATATGAACAAATTACGTCTCTCTGAAAATAAAGAGATGGTGTGGGTGGGACTGATTTCTGGTTTCTTTACCAAAGGATTATCTCCTGTGCACTGAAGTTCCTACTCTTTAATTTTTTATGTGTCTGAAATCACCTTGAGGTCTGTAAGATATTATTTGCCTAGTTTCAGGAAAAATACCCCAGGAAAGAAATAAGATTATTCAATACAGGTTGTGAATGAAATGTTGCATTTGACTTAGTGGTCTCTGTTTGGAGGAGAGTTTCATAAGAAAACAGCCTGTAAGTAATGGTTTACTTGGATCCATGAAGAATATTGTCCCCATCTTCCTTTTCTGTCAAGTTATCAGCCTGGAAAACATAGTAATTCTGGAAAAGAAAAAACAATTCTGTTTGGGTCTGATGTGCATTTTTTCCCTCTTCGTTGGGGTTTTTTTCCTTCTTTTTCTTTTTCTTTTCCTTTTTCCTTTTTCCTTTTTTTTTTTTTTTTTTTAATATATTTTTATATTTTTAACTAGGCTTTTAACTAGCTCTTCAGGATTCTGCAGACTTTTCTATACTATCTTTGTAAATATTTTTTAAAGGCAAAATTCTGCAATCCCCTTGGCCACTCCTCACACTGAAGGCTGGCTGGCTGGCTGAGCACCCTTGCTGTCTTTGCCTGAGGAAACAGTAGTGTAAACAGTACCCAAGATGCAGACATTCTTTTTTCTACAGCAGCAGAATGCCATTTGCTGGTTTGTTTTATGTTCAATTTTTCTGATTCAGTTCTTTTTGCTGGCCCCTGCTCAGCATGGAGCACTTCAATTAAAATAGCCTGGTTCTTTTTCCTAAGTGGAAATATGTAGTTCATAGTCTAGTATTGCATCTATACATTTAAGAGCTTTTTCACACTTTTTATGTTCATTTACACTGAACTCTATCTACCATTTTAATTATCTAGTTATTCATATAATGAGGTCCTTACAAAACTCTTGAAAAATGGGATTTGGTTTTGTTACCTTAACAACTTAGCAGCACCACCAAACCATCAATCCATCTTTCAGTTCCTTTATATTTATAAAGGATATTTATAAATTAATTCCTTCATTCTTTGAGATTTGATATATAATTAATCTGTGAATCAAGCATTAAATTTTTTGTCAAACCAATACTGGATTTAATATTAGTTGTGGATTTGACAATTTTTCTTCATCCCATGTTTAAGGAATGGATGCGTCTGCAGTTTCCTTATTTGCAGGTCTGCCACCTCATCTTCTTAGTAAATTATTAGTAACTTCTAGATTAATTTGCTGACTTAATCCCAATTTAACACAGATTAAAGTCTTCAAAGTAAGGTTCTTTATATGCTCATCATAAAATGACGATCAAAAATTAACATTCTTAAAAAGTCAGTCAGAAACACACTAACATCTGAAGTGTACTTTTCATTTTGTGAAATAAAATGGTGAGATAAAGTAATGCCTGAGTTCTAATGCATGTGGCAATTATTCCACAATCTACTTTAACTGGAGGAGATGAAGTGCAGAAGAAATGTTCTGAGTATTTCCAATGGCTTGTAACTCATTAAATCTATTGGTCCTTTTATAAATCCATGAAAAGACAAAACAAGATGCCTGTAGTGTTGTGCTTTAAGAGCACACAAGTAATGTGAATTAATGTGTGTACTGAATGCAATCCTGACTCCTGAGTAATGAGTAATTAGTACTAAGTTATACTACATTAAGGACCATTAGGGGATAATACTTCTCCTTAGCCCAATTTTACTGGAGCATTTCTTTCAGATTAATTTGTTTTCTTCCCAGTAAATATATATATATATATATATATATATATATAAAAACATAATCGTAATCATAATCATAATCATAATAAATCACAGAATAGATTAAAAGCACCAACAGAACAGTAGGCACAAATAACTTCTTTATATTCCTGTGCCAGTTGCCTTAAAGCAAGCACCAGTGTGAAGTGGAAAGTTCATGCAGCAAGAAGGATTAGTGGAAAGGGGAAGAGAGAGGAAAAGCAGGTGGGTGAATGACTAGTTACCTTCTTCACACGTTGTTAACACATCTGTACCAACAGACTGAGAAAGATACCCTAAACTTAGTGCATATCTCTTCTCACTGAAGTCAGAAAAAAAGTTATGATGCCCTGATTCACCACTTCTTTTCTCATCACCCCACAGTCACTAGTCCCTGCTTTTGGAACTGTGAAAAAGCCACTATACAATGAGATAACTTCATATGTTAAAATCAGCTATGAGCTACCTGAATTTATTGTGGAGACACAGTTTATTTTCATCTCTCAAATCTGTTTGGACAGCTGTGGCTTCTTTTTTTGAGTTGTCTATGCATGAAACTTCCCAGGTCCTAAAGTAGCAATAATCTCTCATGGATTTGCTTAACCGTGGACAGATTGCAAATGCCATAGTGCCTTTCAGTTGAATATTAAAGCATAAATGTAAAATACACATTTGTGATTATTATTTTCTAGTGATGGTGTCACCTTACAGATTCTTTGGTGGCAATCAGGGGATAAACTGATGTACACTGTCAAAGTAATTCACAAGTTTACAAGTACTATCTCTCTTTAACCTTACGACCAATTGACAGTAAGACAATTCATGAAATGATCTTTAAAACTAGAAAAATCTGGTTTAACATGCTGTGGAACCTGCCCACCAAACATGTGAATCCTTTGTGCTAATGCAAATGCTCATGTAACTAGGCGAAACATCTGATATAAGTGTGATTTATTTCTAATATACCTCTGATACACATCTTTTTAGAACAAGAAACTCTCTGCCCTAGACCCACTAGGACCTTTATTTTGGGTAATTACAAAGCATTTAAGAATCTTAACTGGGTATTCTAAATTTATCTGTTGTACACATGGACGCTCTCCACTGAACTGTGAATTTAGATGTTAATTTAACTCCCCTTAAATATGTACCTTTCTGATATATATTGGAACTAAGTTGAATACTTTTCTTCCAGCAACTAAATTTCTGAGTATGTATGTATCTATATACTGTATAAATAAATGCACTGTATTTATCCATATACATATCTCTGTTCCACTACTGGCAATTACATACAGGAGAGTAAAAGTTTTGCATATGATATACCAAAAATGTGCTTTTGTTTTTCAAAATTAGAGGATTCTGCGTAATCTAAGAAGAATGAAGGTGTGAGGAGGAAGGCTGATATTTTCAAATATGCCTAAGAAATTCAGATGCCTAAGACTTATTTGTAAGAGTGGATAAATGAGCTTTTGCAACTTTCAAGACTGTTTCTAATCTCACTATCATGCTGGAATGGGAGAAAAGGGAGAAATTACCTATCACAATGTATAGCAATGTATACAGTTTGAAACTTTGTAAAGAAAGTGCCCTCTTGTGCTGCTTTGCAATGTCATCTTTTTATTTACTTACGCCTCAGAAATTTTGCTTAAGCTGAATGTTCTATCTAAGTCAAATAAAAAGTAGAAATCTGAGTGCTAGAAAACAAGGAAATTTTATCACTTTTCTCTTAATGTAGGATTTTGCTTGCCCCAGTGTGGACTTACTAGACAACTTCACTCCTGGCTCCACACATTTCAATATTAACTAAATTTGGATTTTACCTAGTGAAGATGAGGATTATGTACTGTAAGTTCAAAACATCACCTTTCACTTATGAAAACTTTAAGAAAGCCCATCTCATCAGTTGCACTGAAAGTCTGGCAATTCTGCCTATTGAGAGGTACTTGGAGAAGAATAGGCAATATCTTTCTTGTGTGACAGCCAGCTCAACAGTCCAGGTGGAAGAAGTCATGAATATTGACACCTAAGCAGGCATCTGAGCCAGAATTGGATGGAGTGTCCTCTCGAGGGCCAGCCTCTCTTCTCAGAATGTAGAGAAAAACAGAAAAAGTGCTATATGTCTAACATTTACATGGCTTAACTTAGATGAGATCAATAATCCCTGTCAGGCTGTGGACACTGGATCACCATCAAGAAAACGTGACTCTGGCAAACTTCCTTCACAGGTTTAGCCTAGAGCTAGTTTAGCAACTGCATTTCAACTTTTGATGTTTGTACAGGCAGGATTTCAATAATGGAAAGTATTTCCTATTTTGCTTTCACACTCAGAAGCAGCAATTTTTCTGATATTTTATATATTTCTTTATGCCAGGTAAGTCAACAGGAGCATGTGCTAAACTTGCTTATGGACTAAATAGAAGTCCTCATTGAAGTTAAATGACCAGGTACCTATTACTTTTTTTCTATAGCTGTTCTTTATTCCTATTCTTTTTGATCTATGCTTGCTTTCTTTTTTTTTTTTTTTTTTACTGTAGTAGCACACTAACAAGAAGAAAGCAATCACTGACACAAGCCTGTGATCCGTGCCACAAAAAAAAAAAACCCTAACATCTAATTAATTTTATTTATGACAGGTTCTGGTGACTCACTTTGCAGACTTATGGTAAACCACTGGAAAATTTACACATCGCACAGTATATTGCTAGGACCTCTGAACTAACTCAGCACTTTCCTAGCAGTACTGTTTGTTGACTGGTTTGACCCTTATATTGCCATTTACAAAATTATTGATCTCTGAGGGAATTTGGATCCTCCACAAATTCTTAAATTATCATAACTTTTGTTAATTTTCTTACATTTTAGAGTTCTATATTCTGTAAAGAGAGGATGGAATAATAGTATTAATAGAATAATAATGTGATATTCTGTGAATCTGTGATATCACCCTTTGCAATAAATATTGTCATGTGTCATGAGCTACTTATCGATAGTTACAGACAGAAGAAGGAAAAATTTCAGCAGTACTATCTGATATTTTCATGGTTAAACCTACTCCCAACAATAGTCTGCCCTGGCGAGGCTGCATCTGTAGTACTGTGTCCAGTTCTGGGCTCCCCAGTTTAAAAAGGACAATGAATTACTGGAGGGAGTCCAGCAGCAGGCTACAAAGATCATTAGGGGTCTGGAGCATCTTTCTTATGAGAAGAGACTGAGACAGCTGGGTCCGTTCAGCCTGGAGAAGAGAAGGTTGAGAGGGGATCTTATCAATGTTTATAAATATGTCAAGGGTGGATGTCAAGAGGATGGGACTCCTTTCAGTGGTGGCCTACGATAGGATGAGGGGCAGTGGGCACAGGCTGAAGCACAGGAGGTTCCATCTGAATATGAGAAGAAACTTCTTTACTTTGAGGGTGCCAGAGCGCTGGAACAGGCTGCCCAGAGAGGTTGTAGAGTCTGCTTCCCTGGAGACATTCAAAACCCACCTGGACATATTCCTGTGTCTTCTGCTCTAGGTGAACCTGCTTTAGCAGGTGTTTTGGACTAGATGATCTCCAGAGGTCCCTTGCAACCACAGCCATTCTGTGATTCTGTCACACCTGGAAATATTTGTCAGTTTGCTAGGCCTGACATTTTAGGGATATGTGACCCTAATTCTTCATCTAAAATTTCTTCCAAGCTGGAATTATAACCAGTGTGCCATATACCTTCATTGTCATGTATAGTAGAAAAATCTATGGAGCTTGCACTCTCTTCCTTTTGCATACCAGTTATACCTCCACAAAGTGGAAGGGTGGGATTTAGTTGTGATGATATTAAAAATTTTATTAAAAACTGCTACATTGCATGCCAACTTCATTCAGAATAAAGCAAAATTAAGGAATTAGGAATTGAATTCAGTAAACAATATCTTTGTTTTGTAGACTAAAATCTCTTTTGTCAAAGAGACAGCCTACATGTGGTTACTGCATAATAAATGTTCTCTACATAGAGAATTGTAATAGCTTCTATTCTTAACTACTTAGAAAAATAATTATGTGATCTGATTAAAAAAATTTGTATACCTAAATATGGAGATATCAAAGACTTATTTTAAACAGACTTGAAAGAGAAAAGCTCCAAAAGCAAATCCTTTGATTTCCTTCTGGACTCAGCTCTGTAGTGCCTTATGTGCCTTTAATCTATAGTAGTTGTACCTACAGGCTTCAGTGGCAGCGAGGTAACCTATAACAACTTCTGTCACTTATGGAAGGGTATAGTTGAGGCTTAAACTATTACAAAGAAAAACTTAAATGACTGAGTGAAAAAACAGGTATTTCACATGCACTAAGCTTCTTAAAGTCCTTGACTGAGGCACTAAGGCCGTATCTACTCTGCAGACTGGAAAGCACAAGGAACTTTATGATCCATTTCCTTCCTTTTCCCTTTTGGTTTTCCAGCTCCTATGTCTATTTATAGCTGGGGCATTTGCTCTGCTTAGGCAAAGGATATGCACTTGTGGAGTGGGTTTTGTCCTTCAGTGACACTTAAAACCAAAATTTAAAGTTTTACTAAAAGGCATGTTCCCACACAAAGAGGAATTCAGTCAGGGGAACGCAAGAGCCTCATTACATGAGACCAACTGATTGCAGCAGTGCCATTGACATCCCACACTATTCACTTATGTAAACCTGAGGTAGATACACAAAGGACCGTTTCTGCCACATGCTGCTGCAAAGGAATCTCGAAAGTTTTCATAATTATCTACAAGGGTTTTTTTTTTGCAGATTGACAAATATTAATGAAACATTATATATCATTATAACCATCTAACTCAATATCAAATAAAACATGTAGCTTTTCTCACCGAAATTTCTGGAGAGCTTGTGGGTGATTCTTGATGTCTGTAATATCAGTACGCTGAGGCAGTTTTGCTTTTGACCACTATGGAAAGAGCTGGCACATTTTTAAGACCTAATCCAAAACCCATTGCACCCTGGAAAGCAAATGCATGTCTACATCCAAGCTACTGATTTTTCTGCCTTCATAGTTAATGAATATAAATAGACACTCTGATGGCAGTTTATCTCATGCCAAAGCAGATATCTAAAAAGAGCTCTATGAATCACACCTGGAAGTGCCTTTTTCTTTTCATCAACTGTAAAAGAAGCTTAGGATGAATAGTTCAGATATACACATATACACCATGCACATCAAAAGTTAGATGAAATGAAAGCCTCCCTAAGAACCTTTTTGCAGACTGTAACTGAATTTGGTTCAAACATGTCTTTGCACTGCTATTGTATATGATAGGACTTCACAACACAACCAATGTAATAATTTTTGATATATGTAAAATACAAAAGGTCACCTATAACTCTAGCAGTTGATGAGTTTTTCTTCAGATAACTTTTGAAATTAAAAAAAAAAAAAGAACAAAATACTTGATACAGTGATAGGAGTGAAGATACTGGCTAAAACAACCTTACAAATCTGTTTCAGTGAAGAACTAATATCAAATACGTAGTATGCAATATGCATAAAAACTGCTGATTTGTAGCACGTTACAACATAATAACTGATTTTACAGACTACAAAATATTTGTGTTTATGATAGCAGTATACTTTGAAGCAATATTTACTATCTTGCAAGAAGTAGAAATGAAACTGTAAAGAACATATAGCTAAATGACAACTGTAGCATTTCATCTGTTCAGGTAATCTACACATTACTTCTCTAAACTGGAATTCATTTAATTTCTTCAACATATTGGCTATAAATGCTATGTGAGATTGATGATTTTACAGTCAATGGCCTACATCAAAGATAAAACACATGCTGATATGGCATTCTGCTCAAGAGATATTCATTTTCATTTCCCTGGTGTTACCAAAAACTTGACTTCTTTTAAAAACTGTTAAAATTAACTATAGTACTTCCTTTGTGTACTCACATCTTCATAATTTACAGTCTACCTGACAAACTGAGAAAGTCATTTCACATTGGGTTTAGCTTGTCTAGATGTTAAAAACAATCTCCTCTGGTTTTATTAAATTAAACAAGCATGTGCAAGACCTTCCGTTAAAATGAAGCAAAGAATATGCAGTTTCAGAGCAATGCTAATAGTGTCTGTTGTCTGTATTTATTGATTGGAGCAAAAATCACAGTCCTATTTCAGAACTTCAGAAGAATGAATTTTCTTAAATCTTGGAGGTGTACTTTTCATGAGTAATGTATGTGGCTAAAGCCAATACTGTTAGATTTATTAGGAATGTGATGCTCAGTATTTCTAAGAACTTAAATCAACAACATTAATCCGATAATATTAATTACAGCTCTACTTTGCAAACACACATAATTATTCAGGATCAAGAATTAGTTATAGCACAATAAGTCATTTATTTTTCTGTCCTTTTTTAAAAAATAATTTTGAAAGTATCATCGTAATACAAAATGGCCTTCATAACAGTTAAGCATTTATGTTCATCCAGGGTAAAAATCCTATTTTTAAGAATGAATTAGGGATTTAGGAGGATGAAACGCATTCAGATTTACCAAGGCTTATTTGTTCCAACCCAGCAATATACTACTGTGACTATACTGTTTCTGCACAGACCTGGCTTGCATCCAGCCAGCTTGGGAGTGTCTGCAGCCACCCATGGAGATACACAGTTCACTACTCAGTATCTAAAGGTCACATTCAGAACAGCTATCACAGCACCGAGGATGGATGCTGGCTCCTACTACAGCATGCACATTGAAAACAGAGGTTAGCACATTGCATTGCCCTATTAGCCAGCCTGCTAGGTCCTTTACACATTTTTCTTGGCCTTTTTAAATGATGCATCTCCCACCGTTTTTGGAGAAAACACATGCAGTACTCTGTGTCCTCCCATTTGGTGAGTGGAGGAATAGGGATGAGAAAGAAAATACCTAGCACACAGCTCAATTAAGGGTTTTTTTGTTGTTTTGTGTTTTGTTGTTGTTGTTTTGGGGTTTTTTGTCTTTTTTTGTTTTTGTTGTTGTTGTTTGCATGTTTGGGTTTTTTTGTAGAATACAGTAACTACTGTTAAAAAGAGGATATGCAATCCATGGAAGTCACTGATACTTAAATCTTAATGCCTCCACTAAGATTTCCTGGGAAACACAATCTGCATCCTGGGTTTCCCTTCCATGGACAACTTCAAATGGAGAAAGATGATATTTGGGAGACTTCCAGTGAGCCCGGGTCTTTGGTGTCACGCCTACTGCCTCCTGTAAGTACCAGAGTCCCACTCAACTGGAGGCAGCTTAAATCATTCACTGCTCTCTTAAACATGGATGTCTCAGCAATATGATAACAACTGGCAGAATGTGGCCATCTTTTTTCTTCCAAATGTGGTTGACAAAAGGTGGAAGCCAGCATCAAAAGCACAAAGACAAGGTTATATCTATTAGTCAGTCTGAAAATCATATATCAGGGTTGGGGTTTTTTTGGTTTGTTGTTTGTTGTTTGCTTGTTTGTTTGTTTGTTTAATTTAGAATTAAAAGAAACTGATTAAAAGGCTAAAATCTTGGGGAAACTAACACAAAACCAGCTTATCCAAGTATACCATAGTTACAAGAAGAAATGAGAAACCATTGGAAAAGAAAATTGTTTAGGGCTGAATATCATTGCAGTTTACATGTATGAGTCTTTTCCTTCACATGACCCAAATAGATTTTTCTGTAATGACAGAATGAAACCTACTTTTTATATCTTTCTTTGAAAGTATTGAAATCTTAAGACTTCGGCATGAGATGAATTAGTTGCAAGAAAGAAAGATTAATTTGCTACAACTGAGGAACTGGATTAGTGTTTTGGGAGATCAGCCAACTCCATCTTTTGCTTCCCCTATGCTGGGAAATATCTCTTCTGTACTATAAATCAGCAGAAGATATTTTGTTTTAATTGCATGGATAAAATATGAAATATCTCAAGCCAGCTCCTGCTACCCCAAAATTTAATATCAAACTTCCTGAAACATTCAGGGGCTAGTACTTTGAATTATTAAATGCCTCTGTGTCACACATATTAAGAGGACTTTAACTACTAAACAAAAAGAAAGCTAATTTGTGGTCACAGAGTAGGTATTTGAAAGCTAACTCATACTGACAGAGTATGGAGATAATTTCTTTAACTAGTGAGGTACATAACAAGAATTGTCTTAAATGCCAATATCCTAATACTGCAAATGAGATGATATCTGGCATATGCTGGCAGTGTTAATGTTTAAGAGGAAGAAAGTGGTAATATTGTATTAACCTTGGGACCTAGAAGAAGGAGTCTTATGGCCAGAGTCTGTAAAACTGTGCTGCAATCCAACTAGCAGGAATAAAATCAGCAAAAACATCTGGTACTTGCCATCAGAGAACTGATTCCTTTCTCCAGATAACTGACAACTCCAGCCAAGGGTTTTGAATGTTTATGGTCTATTGATCTAGCTGACACAGCACAGGCTAAGTTTCATGTAAAATTCTGTTCTCTACTCAAATCAAATTAAAGAATAGGTGAGTGATTCATGAAATATCTATCAGCTCAAGCAAAGAAAAAAGAAATTGCATTGAAATGGGATGTTTCAAGGGGCCATACCCATGACCATGCCAGAACTTCTTCCACACTACCATTATTTAATTGGCACTTCTACAGATTATTAACTATTTTATACTACTACAGCGAAACAATACAATGGGAGAGTTCATTTTGGCAGAGAAAGAGAAGCCAAACCACAGCCAGTCACCCAGACTATCTTATGTCGGTACTGTGCTAACAGAATATATTTATAACTGAACACAGGAACACTGGCATATGAGTCATTTTGCAATGAGTCCAAAATAACAGGTCTAGCGATTAGAGAGGTATGGAGGAAATAGATTTTCCCAAATCACAAATCTGAGATCCAACAAATATCTTTTCTCAATAAAACTATTTTATGTGTTGCTTGCAGAAGTTTTCCAACAATGAAACAGCAAGTCTTCTTTGCTAGGGGAATAAAAAATAAAAGACCAATCATATTTCAAGACACAGCCAGCAGAAAATTTCCATAAGGGTTCTGCAACATTTAAATATTAATCTTTTTATTGTATGACAGAGTTATCTACTTTTTAGCATTATCACTAAAATTGATACATTGTGGATGTTGTACTAAGTAATATGGTTTCAAAGGAAAAAAAAAAAAAAAAGGAAAAAAAAAAAAGAAGACATTTCAAATAACATGATATACAAATATATCAGATATTTACACTTTTCAGGAAAAGGACCTGCAACCTGATAAAGGAGATGGAAATTAAGTGGAGGTGAAATTTAAAGACTTATCAGTATTTGATACCAAAGAGAAGTATTAGAAAATTTATATACCAACAACATAGCATCTTTATATTTTAGTTGAATATTATCACAGTAAATTGTTTGTGTTCTAAAAGGCTATGACAGTTCAAAAAAGGTTAACGCATATTAAAACAATGATTATATTTCTCATTTGATGTGCATCTTACTTTCATAGAGCACCAGAAATTCATTGTCCCCACTGTGATCATAGATTACAGAAAATAGAGGATGTGGATTGTCATGTTTCATTGATTACATTTTTATTACATTTAATGTTATTTAAATGATTGCAGAGCATACTTGAAAAATTGGGGCTGCATCCTTGCCCAGAACCCTTAATGAAAGGCTATGACTAAAGCAGTGAAATATATGCTAAAGGCTATCCAGTTACTGGCATAATGATTACAACACTTTTTTTTCTATTATTATTGTAGTATACCTTCAACTTATGTTTAAGCACAGCCAAGAAAATAATTAAATAAAAATAATGTTGCATAAATATTTTTCCCCCAAGGTAAAACACATATTTTACAAAGTGAATCTGTGAGTACTGAAGATAAAATAAACAGAGTCTTTCCTATAGACTGTTTGAATTTTTCAGAAATCTTCATCCGGAAAAAATAGAAAGAAACAGCTACACTTTTTAATGGCACAGATAATCAAAAGAATAAAGACCTTTACAGGCGCCTGTCACTATCCAGAATGAAGCCTCCTGTAAGGCACAAATAGGCTGAGGGATTTCATTGGATTTTGCTTCTCAAAGTTTATGTAGCCATGAAAGGAAACCTGAAAAGATCAGAGAGGCTGTGGGAAAAGACAGCAATGAAACCAGTTCTGAGCAGACAGGTGAGCGACGCTGAGCAAAAGCAGTTCTGTGCTTTAGTGAAACCGGATTTAGGGCTGAAGAGATATAAAAATGCATGTCATTGAACCCCTGATACTGTCATGAATTTCACCTAACAGAATCAACCTCCACCATCCTGAAACACTAATTAACAAAACAGAGCAACAACATGCTGCTTGATCATATGAAATCTTTTCACATTTTTTAAGCACAGATGGATCTGCTGAAAGTCTCCAGTAAGTTTCAACATCCCGTTAATTTATGAAAACAATGAAGAGAGAGACATTGTTTTAGGTATGAATATAGCAAATTAATTCTTTGATTTTAAAACCTATGTCTTTAAACAAAATTTTTAAGTAGAAATTCGCATTTTTGTATGTTTGCATGAAAAAGGAATGACATCTAGTGGCAGTTTAAATTAGTCGCTACTCTGTAATGGTAGTGAAGGACACTGTAAGGAAATCCATCATCTGGTTGCAGTGGTATAGAATTAAATGAAGAAGATCCTGATAACATTTATCAGTGTCATTCACTTTGCACTTATCAGAGCAATTACTGACCAAGACTCTCTTTTTAGAAAATTTGAGAGCATATATGCAGGACTAGACCTGAAAGAAAATAAAATACAAAAGGAGTACATTGTCGACACAAAATATTTAAACTATACTAACAAATTATTCTGTGATTCTATGAAATATGACTGCAAGAAAAAAAAAAGGTATAGAAGATGTCTTTGTACCTGAAAACAAACAAACAAACAAACAAACAAACAAACACACACAAAACCACCCTGCAACAGTCCAATCAGCTCTCTTTCTCTTTGCAAATTTTGCTCATTTACATCAATTTTAGGTTAGCCCAGATACCCTTTTGGAAGATAGGGTAGCTAGGAACGCTTTCTGATTCCTGTGATTTTTTAAAAGTAAGGTAATTCTTTCCCAGATACATTGTACAATCTAAATAGATCGCTTGAGGTAACTGCTACTTTTGTACTATCACTTAGTGAGGTTTTTTATTTATTCTTTAAATGATATAATGAACGAGGCAAAGAATAACTTCATCCAAAGATATTGACCACTTTCAAAAATTTAGATAAGAATATTGAAGAGATCAGGTTTTCTTCAAAGCTTATGTTTTGGGAGTATACACATTATTTTAATGAAACTGTATTTGTGGTCTAATATGCAGTGATTCACTGGGTCATGTCTTGTGTTCTGATGGGAAATATAGGCTACTGAGTCACTGACATTTCAGATAGGAGAAAGAAAAGCAAAAGAAAATTTAATGTAGTACTAAACTACAGGTAAATGTATCAATTTATATTCTGGTAATTTCTTCTTTGCCTTCCAAAAACTGGAGTATTGTTAGGCAAAATCACAGTCTTAGTTGATGCTGAATGAAACACTCTGTGAATAGAGATCAGATCCCCTCAAACCTCATTTATTGCCAAAACTTGACTTGTGTTGCAACTTTGATAAATTACAGCAATTTCCAAATGCATGATAGGGATTCAGAGAGATATGGCATGTGTTATCATGACTGATATACACTTGAGGACTGTCAAGAAGATATATGTAAATACATAGATCCAGTACTTTTTGTACTTGAGTTGATTTCTATGTAGACGATTGTCGGGTATATTTTGCTTCTCATTTTAATCTCTACTTTTAGAATGATGAAGTTTTAGGAATGGTTCTTCTTTACTTGAAAAAAAAAAACCACTAATCAAGGCACAATGACAAGCATTCTGATAGGACTGTTTGCATTGCATTTTAACTAAACATTATTAAACTTTTTACATTGAAATGATGTCAATGTGATTTCATCTGAAAGAGTTCAGCTTCATAAAACAGTTTGGATGAAAACTAACCATTGATCGGTCAAAAACTCCAGTCCTAATTAATGGGCAACCTGTAGTCTTGGACAATACATTCTCCGTGTCCCACATACAAGTGTCCTACTCAGTAAGTATGTCAGTTCAAGATTTCCAAGTCATGGGCCCACAGAAAATCAGGGGGCAGGGGGGTTGTGAAAGCTCGATAACTCACTTTAAAATTGGCTACTGGCTGCACATGCAAATATTTGTTTCTGCCACAGCATGAATGCCCAGATTGCAATATCTTTTAATATCAAGGGATCATAAATAATATATACTTACCAATAGCCCTCCAAAAAAAGCCTTCTATAACAAGTTTGGAACTATTGGTTTTAAGTGTTATTTCACAAGTAATTGAAAAATTTGTCTTAAAAGATAATCCACTGTCTTTCCTCACATATAAGAGTTCTTGATGTCACCCTTACATTGGGCAAAGAGCATGTCAGGATCTCTCTCTATATAAGCAGCTATAACTTCATCTCCAGCTACTGCCTCAGTTCCTGTTACAGATCTCACATAATGTTCTAAATGTAAGTTTTTCTAAAAACAAGAACCAGAAAATTGAATTAAATTATTCCTTATACACTGACATGTACTTTTCACTCTAAGCCTCTTTCCTGTCAAGCTTCATTAATTATTTAACGTCTTTAGTTAACTACTTTTGTCTCCTTTTCACCTTCCTCTTTTCCTTCCTTCCTTGTTCCATACTGAGACAGTTCTAGGATTTTTTGCCTGCTTTCCGTTTCTCCTCTCATCATGTCAGTTTGAATCTAAAAATTTTTCTCAGATAGTACCTCACATTTCTAGGTGTTTCTGAAGTAACTTCATTATTGGACATCTATTAACCCAGAATGATGAGGGTGTAGCACCTATTTAGGTAAGTCATTAGCAAGCTTCCATGTGTTCCATTATTGATCTGCTGAGCCTCATACAGCAGAACTGCCTAGTTCTCATCTGAAATGAGAAAAATAAATGAAGATTTCAGAGGCTGAAGTCTAATGTATTAACAGAATAATAAATAATACCTTCTCATTCTCAAACCAGAAATACACTATCTAAAGGTTTGATCCTCTCTGGCTGAAGTTAATGCCAAATCTTCTCAAAAATTTAATGAGACAGGAATAGCTTTCAAATTTCAAATGCTGAAGAGCATAGATGACAGAATTAATCAGAATTTCTTTTAATTTATTGGAGCAATTAGCTATGTTGCCAAAGCAGATGAATCCAAGTCAGATATTTGGCTGTAAACCTTTGTTTTCAGCTTGGTCCGGACAAAGCTTTCATTGCACAGCAGTGCCAGACCACCATTTTGTACACTGGCACATATCCTTTGATGAAAGTTAATCCTACACATTTATTTTATTGATAATTTCTTACAGTAAAATTAGACATTACACAAACTACATCAGAAACATGTAAGTGGCCAACACCACAACTTCGTAAAAGTAATTGCCTTTCTGTTTTCTCCCAATTTCTAAATGGGCAAACAGCAACACTTACTTAATTTCAACCAGCCAACAGAAGCAAACTGGCAGCCAGACATGATGGAAATAGAAGTGTTTATCTAATGAATAACATGGACTTCCAAATGCTGGAAAGAGTGAACTTCAATATCAGTCACTAGCATGGGATTTTCAACTGACTTCATTGATTTCCGTGCCAAATAAGCAGGGAGCTCCTGGACAGCCCTTTCCTTCCCCTCTTCTTTTTTTTTTTCCTTTCAGCTGGAGATACAGATTACATCTGGAAAACAGCTCTTTTGTTGTTATTCACAACTATTGTGCCAACTGGTAAGAAACAACCTATTTCCACTATCACATTTATTTCATGTTGCAAAGACATTAGCTTTGAAGATCTAAATAGATACATACCCTTCCCCTTAGAGGTAGTCCTGGGTACAATTATGCTGAATCTTAATGATGTATCTAAAAGAAGATGTAAGCATGTTGTTTTTGCAGCAATTAGCATATTAAAAGGCACAGATAAAGTTCTTCCCTGTAATGTTTCTGGGGTTACCACACTATTTCACATGCAGAATAAATGAGGCAGAGTAATTAAAAAGAAACAAACAAACAAACAAAAAACAAAGTAGTTTTCCTTTGGAGAGAATGTGACAAAGGAACGATCTTCAGGAACTAAAAAAGCACTGAGATCTATGGGATGGAGCAATGAACCAGATGCTGAAAGACCTGGATTTTATTCTTGCCTCTGCTGTTTTTCACTCAGCTGCTTAAATTCAGCCAAATTATTTCATAACTTGTGACACATGCCATTTGTCTTAGCTGTTTTGCAGACATTCCAAAGGGTTGAGATTCTGGGTTTCTAGAAAGAAAAATCACATTTGACAGACATGCACCCAGAAGAGTGCTGTAACTCTTGGATGAAGGAAGTTTAGCCTTCCTATTTCCTCTTGGCTAGCTCTAAGGCAGCTTGCTGCTCCATGTGATGGCTTCAGAGATAGGGCCTCAAAGGCATTTAACTTCCTCCATTAGTGAACCTATACACTGTAACCTCTGTGCTTTATATCAACTTGTTGAGACCAGGCATCTCACTGCTAAGTGTTGCAAAACATAAGCTACAGGCTCCTTAGAGCAGTACCCAAAATCTCTCCTTTAGTTACAGCATAAGTAGCGCATTTCACTTTCTGGTGCCTTTCTGCTGGCAACTGAGAGTGGCTTATGGTCTGGACACTGTATTGGTTCAATAAAATGTTTATCTCCTTTTCAAAGCTTAATTGATTTCTTGAATGTGAATTTTTGTATCAAGCCACTTATTGGGTCTGTAAAAAGATCTGTAAGTCAACACCCAGAAGTTGCTGTGTGGCTGCTGTCACCTGTCTCTGTGAAGATTGCTACAGACACATTCCAACACGTTGATCTGTTGCAGAGCCATCAGAAATCTGCAGTAAACTATTCATCCTTCTGAAAACGTTGCCTGGATATTTAGCTGGAGATCACTATCTTAAGGCACAGTAATTCAACAATATTACAATGGCTCCGTCTGAGCTTTATAGTTTATTAGCTATGTAGAGACTTTTAAAAAACACATTATTTACCTAATAGGCTATAATGACTACTTCAGCGCCTCTAGAGAGGCTATATAATTTTTTCTGACTTTATGGATCATTGACATGATAGATGCATTCTCTTTTCATTCTCCTGCAGGCACATAACTTCCATTATCATTAATGAGACTTACAAACACATACTGAGAAGAGAACATATCCCTTATTGGTATTTGTTACCCAAAGCACCACATTTGAATTAACCTCTCTGCTATGAAGCAGCCAAGGACAGATACTAACAACTAGATTGCACCATGATCTCCACTATCCGTTGTGTATTTAGTTTGTTATTTATTATCACCATCATACTTGAAAAAAAGAATAGTGAAAGAAGCACTAGAACACAAGGCAATTAATTTCTAATTCCATGTCTAGAACTAAATTGCTATATGACTTCAGCAAGTTGAAACCTCTTTATTATTTGTATAACAAGGATAAAGCTACTTACCATGTCTCCCTCAAAGGGGCCATCTGATGCTTAATTAATATGTTTCCAAACCTCTATTAGATCTTTAAACAGAAGGCAAATTCTATGTGGCAAAAGAGCTCTGATGACCCCTCATGGGCATTTTCATAATCTAAATACAAAGAAATTACGATTAAATTAAACATTTTTCCTGCAATGACACTTCTGATAACATAAACAGAAAGTGAGTTGTTGAAAGGGTTTGCCATTTATATAACAGAAATAAATGTAGGATAATATGCAAAGGTTTACCTTTGACATAGAAGAGGTCAAATGGTTTTGTTAATGAAGCAATAAAACTTTTAATACATGCATTAATTAGATTAAAATGAAAAACAGAGAATGGAGCTCTTTTAGAACTTCAGGTCCTCAAAATGCAAATTTGAAGCTCAACTTTGTTGATATTTAAAAAAAAATGCTTGCAATGCTAAGCAGTCATAAAGCTCCTGTTAATGTTACTGTGATGTAAATGTGACACTAACAAACAAAATTAGGAATCCTAAATAGGTTGTGGGGCACATAACTGCACATAGTTCACAAGCAAGTGTGAGCCTGTGATGGAAGAACTTGGATGAACAAGGAAGAAAACTGGAGCTTTGTCTTGGAGCTGTTTTCTCAAATCCATCACTATTATTACTTATTTTATTTCTACAAGACCAAAGAGTCTGGTAGTACCATAACAACCTGCTAGAGAAGTTATTTTATTAGAATGATGATTTTTGTCTGTCAATAAAACATATTAATCTTATTTGTTGTTTATTTCTGATGTGCAAGCTTACCTTCAAAAGGTAAAAGAGAGGTTGATTTGCTTATGGAAATTTCATATTACTGGTTTTTAAAATTTGAGAGAAGTTACTGCCCTCCTCATTTGAAGTATAAATAAATCACATAATTTCTCTCTTTTTACATTCCAAAGTAGGAAGTGTTGTCTTTTTTTTTTTTTTGTCAGTAAGGTGTAAGCAAGAGAAGGGAGCAAAACATTTAAGGAGTCAAAAATAGTGTAATGCTTCTAATATTGCCTTATTTCTCTTTGACATACATTAAAGCTGAAATATAATATCTCCTCACTGTTTTATAATCAATGCACTTCTTGAATTGGATTCATAACACTGCAATAGTCAGTTGTGTATTAAACAGATCATTCAGGCAGAGTAGGGTTCTCAAATGATAGATGTGTATCAGGATTCCCCACAAGACAAAGGCAAGAGAAGTCTAATTATTTTTTTTTCCTAATCATGTCAGAAAAACGAAGCAATAAGAGAGTGATCTACCACATAAGAAAAATCAGTCCATGATGCTTGTTCTGGCTACTTAGTACACATGGTCAGCTTGGGAACTAGATGACATATATAGAATAATATCACCCACTTGGCCTCATGCTAGCCTCAGATTCAAACACAACTTCTGAAATATTTTTCAAAATTTCCATGTGAATCCAGGAGATGCATAAATATTTGCAACCAAATTTAAAATAAACAAATTCATTAAAGTAAATAGATTCACCGACAATTGCTGAGGCCCGACTGTATCATTAGCTTAATTATACAACAATGTACACCAGGGATTTTGATTGACAAAGAATACATGTAAGTCAATGGGAAGTGGCACTTTAACCTTAATTTAAGCTTTGGAAAGAAAACAAAAAGGAAGCCAGGGAAAACCACACAAAATTGCCTTCAGAGAACAGGGCGCTGGAAAGTAGGAGTGCATTCTTGGGCAGAATTCTTCATTAGACCTACCAACCAGTTATGCACCCTCTCTAAAAACATTCCAGAGGATGCCTGCAGAAGAGAAAAAAACATTATTCAACAGGATGAAAAATTAAGAAACAAGATATCATCTCCTGAGTGGTAAAATATGGTTTGCACATTCTTCATGTAACCAGTAGTCTGGAGATAGTTTAGGGGATGGAATAATTTGTTAATAAGTGGCAAAGTATCTCTTCCCTCCTTTTCAAAGCTCCTGGTAGGGAAAGTTCAGCTAATGTAATTCCTCATCCCTTCTCAAATGGCAGTTCTAACCAATCTCTGAGGTAGAGCATCTGTACAATACTCTTCCTCTCCCTTTCTACCTCCAGTCCATGAACAGATGGGGAATATCCAGTCTTATCTGAAGTGAAGAGAGAAAAACTGTATTTTGTAAGATCTGACATTTATTTAAGATCCAAGAAGTTAAAATGCCAGTTTTCCCATCAGGGAAACAGGACAATTAATTTCAAGGTATTCAGCATACATTCTCATTTCTGTTGAGTCTTTGCTAAGATAACTATTAAAATTACATCAGTCTAAGAGCGATGTTGCTGGGCACGTGTAAGATACAAATGAATTGATATTTAATTGGTTGAGACAGCCTGACGCCCATGCTATTTTACTGAAAGAATGAAAGATAAAATATCATCACCGCTGCAGAGCCATCTCCCAAGAAAGGAACATGACTAATATAAAAGCTTTTCAGCCCTGCATTTAAGTGTCAGTGACACACAGAATAATCCAGAAGCATTTTGTGTCTATGACCAGGCTGAAAAGTTTGCTCATTTATAATGAATTATTCATCAAATAAGTATCCAGCTTATACCCATGCTCAGAATAAAAAAACAGTGGCTGATACTGTGGGAATGAGTAGAAATATAGATGGATTTCCTTGATTAATGGGAGCAGCTGCATTACCTCACTTGTTCCCCAAGCACAGCTAATCTGCATCACACCTAGGTTTTCATGATGGTATGTTTGTGGCATTTATTATGTTAGTTTTGTATATGCATGTACAAAACATGGATTAATCATAATTTAACTTTTACTTTTGTTCTCTAATTATGCTCCAGCATACAAACTCTTGCTTTTGATCTCTCAAGGAGTTTTTCAAGCTTTTTTTTTTTCCTAAAAATAAACCAGATTAGTTCTAGAAGGCTCTGACATTTTATGTAGGCAGAAAATGGGACATCTTTACTACCTCCTCAGGGATGCTGCCTTCTTCATATGTATTATTCTACCCCCCTCATGCCAATCCACATGAGAACAAATATATATACATATATATATATACATATATACATATATACATTGAGAAGAAACTTCTTCTCAGTGAGGGTGACAGAGCACTGGAACAGGCTGCCCAGGGAGGTTGTGGAGTCTCCTTCTCTGGAGACATTCAAAACCCGCCTGGACATGTTCCTGTGTGACCTCACCTAGGCGTTCCTGCTCCAGCAGGGGGATTGGACTACAGAATCACAGAATCACAGAATTGACTGGGTTGGAAAAGACCTCAGAGATCATCGAGTCCAACCCTTGGTCCAACTCTAGTCCGTTTACTAGATCATGGCACTAAGTGCCATGTCCAATCTCAGTTTAAAAACCTCCAGGGACGGCGAGTCCACCACCTCCCTGGGCAGGCCATTCCAATGCCTGACCACTCTCTCTGTAAAGAATTTCTTTCTAATATCCAGCCTAAATTTCCCCTGGTAGAGTTTAAGCCCATGCCCCCTTGTCCTGTTGCTAACTGCCTGGGAGAAGGGACCAATCCCCACCTGGCTATAACTTCCCTTCAGGTAGTTATAGAGAGTGATGAGGTCACCTCTAAGCCTCCTCTTCTCTAGACTAAACAACCCCAGCTCCCTCAGCCTCTCCCCATAGGTCTTATGTTCAAGTCCTTTCACCAGTCGTGTTGCTCTTCTCTGGAACCGCTCCAGAACTTCAATGTCTTTCCTGAACTGAGGGGCCCAGAACTGAACACAATACTCCAGGTGTGGCCTCACCAATGCAGAGTACAGGGGAAGGATCACTTCCCTTGTCCTGCTGACCACGCTATTTTTGATACAGGACAGGATACCATTGGCCTTCTTGCCCACCTGGGCACACTGATGGCTCATGTTGAGCTTCCTGTCAATTAGTCCCCCCAGGTCCCTTTCTGTCTGACTGCTCTCCAGCCACTCTGCGCCCAGCCTGTAGCGCTGCAGGGGGTTGTTGTGACCAAAGTGCAGCACCCGGCACTTGGCCTTAGTGAACTTCATCCCGTTGGAATCAGCCCATTTTTTCAGTCTATCCAGATCCCTCTGCAGAGCCCTCCTGCCTTCCAGCAGGTCGACACTCCCTCCCAACTTGGTGTCATCAGCAAATTTGCTGATGATGGTCTCAATCCCCTCATCTAAATCATCAATAAAGATGTTAAACAGGACTGGACCCAACACTGACCCCTGGGGAACACCACTAGTGACTGGCCGCCAGCTAGATTCAGCCCCATTCACCAGCACTCTCTGGGCCCGGCCCTCCAGCCAGTTCTTAACCCAGCATAGAGTAGATGACCTTTTGAGGTCCCTTCCAATCCCAAACATACTGTGACACCGTGATACTGTGTGATATGTATATATATATATAAAATACACTTAGTACAATGTTCAAGGGCGACAAGCTTTAAGAACAGTTATTCTGACGGGCTTTCAGTACATAAGGATACATGGTAGCATATCCTTCAGGTTTAAACATATGTGTTTTGACAACTTTTTGCATATAGGATCAAACTGAAAGTGGAAAAAAAAAAAAAAAGTTATTTTTACAAAGACTAGATCAGAAAAAATGCCAGAAATGAAAGAGCTAAAAGCGTGTTAATCTACCCTCCTTATGCTCTATAGTATTACTACATTTTTCTCCATAAGGATTCACGACAAAATCAATGAGATACACCAAAACACTAACATGGAAAGTGGTAGAAATAGGCCAAAGTTCCTCATAGTTATTTTTAGTACTAATGGCGATAATGTTTAATTCTTATCCAGAATCTTCCATCCAAGGACTCTAAGCATTAAAACATTAATTCTCGAAGTCCATCACTGAAGCTTGTATCAGCATCTTCATTTTACAGAGGAAAGACGGCTGTACTGTCCTCTCCTTGAGCTACTTTTTAGGGCACCTGAGATTGAAAAGCTCCCACGGGGATTTGCTCACATGCTTTTCCACTGATTAATCTACTTGAGGCAAGTCTGCATCTGCAAAATTGCTTCTACCTCCAGCAAAAGGGTAAGACTTGTAGAGATTTACCTGACAGAATAAGACAGAATGTGGCTTTTCTTCATGTGGGATAATGTGCTTACAAAGGGCACTATCCCGCTGTGTAAGGAAGCTATTGTGGCATTGATTAGACAGAAAAAAACAAGGTCTCATCTCAAACTGTATGAATTTATTCTTTATAATACATGCTTGCAAACCACTAAGGGATTTTTTTTTTCTTTTTATGTACATTGTTTAAATGCCATGATATTTTTGTAACAGCATTATTACAGAAAAACTGGAAGCTAATATGTTAAACATAGTTTTATCAGATTTGCCTAAAAGGAATACCTAATTGTTATCTAATTTATAATCACGTTGCAGGAAGGAAAACTCTACTATAGCTAAAATGAAGCCTCACAAAATAAATACTATATATATACTATAAATACTGGTGATATTTCCCAAACTGTTTATATAATTTATACCCTCGACTCATGGATATGCTTGTAAATCTATTCCTAGTTGCTATAAAGACCAATGTAGACTTGAAAATGTATCCTTTCTGGACTTTAAACCCTTTCTGGATTTTAAAGGTTTTCAGAAATTCCCATCCTTATTCTGAGGCCCCAAGAGTGTAGAGAGCTCCTAAGTGGGATGTCAAGAGGCCAACAAAGATTGCGGTTGCATTCCAAGCACTGCAGGGGTTAACTACATTGCACAAGTATCATCTGCTAACAACCCTGGCAGAGGGTCAGTTTGGGCTCTGGAGAGAGACCACTTTCAGGGTTGCTTCATAAGCAGAAGTAAAAACAAAACAAAAAACCCCAAAGAAACAAGAAAATAGTAAAAACATGCTCCAGGCCAAGGCTGCTATGCCTAACAGTGCATTAGCACCAGACTGATACCGTGCCAGAAGCCTGCAGGGAAGGAACCAACCTCTTGTTTTGCTAGAGCAATCAGCAAGCATGCTTTGTTCCTAAAGGGGTTTTTACTCCACAGTTTACCATCACTAGGAGAGAGGGCTATTGCCTTCAGCCTAGCTGTTAAGGACACAGAGCCACCCTAGGGAAGGAACAGTCAGGGGAGCAAAGCTACACCCAAGAGGAGGAAAACCGATGAAGATTTTAACTCCTCAGGGGATACCGGTTCGGTCCCCTCTGAAACAAAAGGCAGGTAGTTGCTAGTCAGTCAATTTGAGTGGAGCTTGGCAGCACGCAGGTGAATTCTCAGAGAGAGCTCTGGAGGGAAGTTTTGCCCAGCTTCCATATCCGCTCTTGACGTGGAAAGAGATGCATCGGAAGATGTCACGGAGCCCAGCTACAAAAAAGGCCTCAACAACCCATTCCAGCAAAAAGGGCTGTACATCAGCACGGACATGCTGACAATGCAGCTGCTCTAACAGGGACGTAAAACACTTGCTCTGAAGTAAAGTGATCGAGATGACCAAAATACGTGAAGTCATCCTTGCGATGAGAAAGAATTGCGCCATGCTGAAGAAGAAGCCGTGCTGCATTCGCATTCCCAGCATAAACAGCAATCTTAAGAGTGGTCCTAAAGCACCCATGATAGGAAATACATCAGCTTCTGCAGACATTGCCTTGCCATTACTTGAGTCCTTCCTTGCTCCTCAATTCATTTCCTCTCCTACAGGCAGAGCGAAACTACAGCAAAACATGTGGATGTGTCGGACAGTTGAGGGTGATGGGACCTCAGGAGGTCTCCAGGCCAAGTGTCTCCCCAGAGCAGACTCGGAAGGTCTCTGTGTGTGTGTCTGTGTTTCTGTGTGCACGTGTGTGCACCCTCACACACACACGCATGTGTGTGTGTGTGTGTGTTGGCACCACAGCCAACGCTTTCTTGCAGTCCTCAGTGCAGAGATCATCCCCTGAGGTAAGAGAGCAGCCGAGTGTGGGTCTGCTTTTACAAGTGGCACAGAAGGAGCTCCTTCTGGGCAGCTCCTGGTTCTTTTTCAAAGCTCATTCCTATAGCTCCCATCAATCCAATCTGAACAACGCTCAGCAGTCCCATGCACGCTTTTGACAAAACTTCACCTTTGACACTTATTGCGAGCGTTCACGTCAGCTCCCTTTTGAAGGAGGAACTCAACCATCTCTTCACGGTGCTTGATGACCGCAACGGTAAGCGGAGTGTATCCCAACTGAAAGGAGAAATTGTCTCACTTAGAAGAACACAGGAAAGCCAAGCGAGTTTGGGGAAGAGAAGCCTCACCCAAAGCCCAAGCTTATGTCATTCTGAGCATCAATTTGGGCATTGTGCTCGAGTAACAGCTCCACCATTGATTTGCTGGGCATGATGGCAGCCAGGTGAAGGGCAGCGTTAACATGTTCCACGTACCAGCATCAGCGGTGTTTTCTTAAACATGCCACGAGGGTTTAGCTTGCACTTCTTTCCTGCCAGAAAGCGAACGACATCTGCATGGCCGTTCGCACAAGCAAGATGGAGAGGCGTCCTAGAAATTAAATGCATTCAGTTAACACAGACAAGATAGCTGAAGACATCGTTTCAGGCTGCAGTGCCCACCACCTAGGGCCACAAGGCTCAACTGCCAAAAAATAAGCCAAAAGCAAGCTTTCTTGTTGCACACCCAAAGCCTGGGGAGGGCTAGGCACAGTCCTCAGCACATCTCTTGAGCCAGGAGGCATCTCCTCAGCTGTGTCAATGAAGCTGCACAAACAGACTCCTGTGCCCAGGCACTGGTCCCTGTCTCCGGCCAGGCCTGCCCGGCCACCCAGCACAGCAAAGGGTACATCTTGGCAGCCTGGAGCTTCTGGAGGCCACGTAACTCTACGGAGGCTGTGGAGTCTGCGTAAGCCCCTGGCTTTGACCCCAGCAAGTCCTGCGCCAGATGTGTCCCAGAGACAGGGGAGATGGGCTTTCTAGCAGCAACGGGAAGCTGTGCCCTGTGGTTCTGCGACTCCATGTACTGCTCAAGCGAGCCCAGCAACAGTCAGGCAAGAGGAAAGGAGCCGTCTCTGCTTGCACAAAGGCCTGCGGAGCTCCACAGAAGGGTCACTACAGGAAGCAGGCTGGCAGAGCAGGGCAGAGTGGCACATCCGCTGGCTCCCGTCCTAGCTCGGGCAGGCCTCTGATAAGGGCAGCGCTGTGGAGCCGGCCCTGTCACTAGGGTGCTTGCGCTCATGCTGGGCTTCGCTGGCTCCTCCCGCCAGGGCATGTGGATCTTCACTACGGGCACTGCCCACTCCTTACTGCTTCTTGGCATCCCGCAAGTTGATGAGGAATCTCTTCCGCCACCAGATTCCTTGCAGCCGGGTCAAGTCGCCACTGGCGGCCGCGCTGCGCAGCCCGCCCCGGCTGGGCTCCCGTGGGGCTGGGCAGCCAGGAAAGGTGTTTGTAAATGTGCCATTAGCACAGCTGCGCTTCAGGAGCCCAATTCGCTGCCGTGTTCAGACTGTTGAAGCATGCGTCCGTCTGCGTCGGGCATGCTTCTGGGGGAGAATACTGCGGGGGGGGCCACAGACGGGGCTACTGAGGAAGCACTGAGTGTGCACCAGAGCTTCGTACTGTCCCATTGTTGCTAGACAGACCAAAAGACCTGACCATGAGGCTTACTCGAAAGTTCATATTTGCATAATAATAAATGAGAAGTCCTCCAGTAATTAAGTTCCAATCGTAGAGCCAAACCCATTCCAGAATTGAGAAGTCAACCATGGACAACGGTGGCCTGCTGAGCTCCAAGGAACTGTCACCACAGGGAGCAGGCTGGCAGAGCAGGGCAGAGCAGGGCCGAGCAGGGCAGAGCGGAGCATCTGCCTGCTCCACGTAAGGGCAGCCCTCAGAGGGGGTTGACTGGCCGGCGGCTGCGGCAGTGGCTGTAGCACCCTCGCCTCAGCAGCTCCAGCGTGTGGTCGCGGAGCCCGGCAATGTGGGTCCCCAAAAGTGGAGCTGGAGGCAGCCAGCCCTTCTCCCGATAGGGCAGGGACCTCGGGAGGTCTCTTGCCCAGCTCTCACTGTCGCTCATCGTGACACCCCCTCGGGGCTACCGTGAATGCGCATCATGCTGGTTTGAGGCGTGTGTTTGCGTGGACAGATTTCCTCCGATGAGCTCTTCTGCAAGGCTGCTCACCTCCTATGACCCACAAGAGAATGTGCCTCAGCTGCTCTGTGCGCGGTGCTGGGCACGTGAAGGACGTGACCCCTGCCCAGAAACCGAGGCGGGAGAAGAAGGCCAGAAGGACAGCAAGGAAAGAGCTGGGGAGCTGCAGGCCTGCTCCACGGGCTGAAGTGCTGGCAGCCCAGCCTGGGGAACACAGCTGGTCCTGCTGGTTGGCTCCTTTTTGCCAGCGCCTTAGTGCAGCTGTGCCCTGGCAGGCTGCAAGCAGCCAAGTGACTTCTAAGCCAAAATACAGCCTCACAAATAAATCTATAGCCCCTTTTTTTTTGTAGGTCATTGTAATTCATAGACACTTTGTTTTCTTCTTTCCGACAAGAAACCGAAATTTCACAACTGCAAAACTCTGTAGTAAGCTAAATGAGATGCCTCTCCAAGTTCAACTGGCTTTTAGCTATTGAAAAAATCCATATTTAAACTTATTTTTATTTCTAAAGAAGATAGAGCTTATAAAAACAGAGGTTTCATTACCTGTGGGTAAATACTGGTGATATTTCCCAAATTGTTTATATCATTTATACCCTCGTCTCGTGGATATGCTTGTAAATCTATTCCTAGTTGCTATAAAGACCAATGTAGACTTGAAAATGTATCCTATATGCACACACTAGTTCTGAAAACGTTTCTAGCCCATGTATTTTACCACAAAGCACTTCTCAGTCTTTCAGTAGTCTAAGATCCCTAAGCTTCTGATGTTCTTCAATAAAAAAAAAGAAAAATAGTGCATTCATATAGTTGCTGGCTGCAGAGTGCATTCATATTCATGAAAACACTTCGGATATATTTAAGGTCAGGTTTGTTTCAAAAAGCTAGTTTGAGATTTTCCGTCACAAAATTGCCATTGTGGCGCTCCTTTGCGACAGATTGTGCACACGCTCCTTGATGGTTTGCAGGCGGAAGCAGCACGACGGCTGACACTTCTACTGGACCTTCGGAATCCATTTGTGTAAAGATACTGCTTCTCAGTCTGCTTGCCAGCACTGGGCCTGAGCCTGAGCCTGCCCCATCTGCCTGCCCTGGGACTGCCTGGCTGGCTTGGGATGCCCTTTGGCTCCCCGTCCCTGAGGGAGCGGCATGCCTGTGCTACTTATGAAGGGTTTATGGAAATAGCTAGATCATGCAGAAAAAAAATCAGGGAAACAAAAGTGCAATTTGAAGTTAATTTGGCCAGTTCTGTCAGGGATAATAAAAGGTCCTTCTTCAAATATGTTAATAACAAAAAGAGGGGCAAGGAAAACCTCCATTCTCTGTTGGACTTTGAGGGAAATATAGTTAACAAAGATGAGGAGAAAGCAGAGGTACTTAATACCTACTTTGCCTCAGTTTTTACCAGTAAGACAGGTGGCCCTCAGGACAACTCATCTCTGGAGGTGGTTGACAGAGATAGGAAGCCAAATAGGCCCCTTGTATTCCAGGAGGAAATAGTTGGTGATTTACTGAGCCATATGGATCCTCACAAGTCTATGGGACCAGATGGGATCCATCCTAGGGTGATGAGGGAGCTAGCAGAAGAACTTGCCAAGCCACTCTCCATCATCTTCCAACAGTCCTGGCTCACTGGGGAGGTCCCATACGATTGGAAATTGGCGAATGTTACCCCAATCCACAAAAAGGGCTGCAGAGCTGACCCTGGCAACTACAGGCCTGTCAGCCTGACCTCGGTGCCTGGCAGGGTTATGGAACAGATCATCCTGAATGGAATCACACAGCACCTTCAGGATGGACAAGGGATCAGACCCAGCCAGCATGGGTTTAGGAGGGGCAGGTCCTGTCTGACCAACCTGATCTCCTTTTATGATCAGGTGACTCACCTGGTGGATGAGGGGAAAGCCGTGGATGTGGTCTATCTGGACTTCAGCAAGGCCTTTGACACTCTCTCCCATAATATACTCCTGCAAAAGCTGGTAGCCCATGGCTTGAACAAGTGTACTCTACGCTGGGTTAAGAGCTGGCTGGAGGGCCGGGCCCAGAGAGTGCTGGTGAATGGGGCTGAATCTAGCTGGCGGCCAGTCACTAGTGGTGTTCCCCAGGGGTCAGTGTTGGGTCCAGTCCTGTTTGACATCTTTATTGACGATTTAGATGAGGGGATTGAGACCATCATCAGCAAATTTGCTGATGACACCAAGTTGGGAGGGAGTGTCGACCTGCTGGAAGGCAGGAGGGCTCTGCAGAGGGATCTGGATAGACTGAAAAAATGGGCTGATTCCAATGGGATGGAGTTCACTAAGGCCAAGTGCCGGGTGCTGCACTTTGGTCACAACAACCCCCTGCAGCGCTACAGGCTGGGCGCAGAGTGGCTGGAGAGCAGTCAGACAGAAAGGGACCTGGGGGGACTAATTGACAGGAAGCTCAACATGAGCCAACAGTGTGCCCAGGTGGGCAAGAAGGCCAACGGTATCCTGTCCTGTATCAAAAATAGCGTGGTCAGCAGGACAAGGGAAGTGATCCTTCCCCTGTACTCTGCATTGGTGAGGCCACACCTGGAGTATTGTGTTCAGTTCTGGGCCCCTCAGTTCAGGAAAGACATTGAAGTTCTGGAGCGGTTCCAGAGAAGAGCAACACGACTGGTGAAAGGACTTGAACATAAGACCTATGGGGAGAGGCTGAGGGAGCTGGGGTTGTTTAGTCTAGAGAAGAGGAGGCTTAGAGGTGACCTCATCACTCTCTATAACTACCTGAAGGGAAGTTATAGCCAGGTGGGGATTAATCTCTTCTCCCAGGCAGTTAGCAACAGGACAAGGGGGCATGGGCTTAAACTCTGCCAGGGGAAATTTAGGCCGGATATTAGAAAGAAATTCTTTACAGAGAGAGTGATCAGGCATTGGAATGGCCTGCCCAGGGAGGTGGTGGACTTGCCGTCCCTGGAGGTTTTTAAACTGAGATTGGACATGGCACTTAGTGCCATGATCTAGTAAACGGACTAGAGTTGGACCAAGGGTTGGACTCTATGAACTCTCAGGTCTTTTCCAACCCATTCGATTCTGTGATTCTGTGAAAACAAAGACACAGATAAGGCAACACAGTTTATTAAACAGCAAGCTGCAACAGAACAACTGGAACTAGATGCTGGGCAATGGCTGCACAAGGTGGAATGTAAAGATCTGCAGGCTTCATTCCTGTCCCTTGTGTGCTCTCTGTGGCCTGGCAGCGACACTTCCTCTGCTCCAGCATCTTCTTATTGCTCATGGCAGAGGTTCAGAGCAGCAACTGGGGAAGGGTGGGAAAAGAAATGGCTTTGTTTTATTTTTACAGCAGGCTGGGCCAAAGGTGGTACTGGGAAATGGCTTCTGGAAGTATAGCACTAATGTGCAGATCCAGGTACCGAAAAACAAACACTCAAATGTGTCAACAACAAAGCTACAGCCTGCGGGCTACAGCCACAAGTGGAAAGTTGTGTTCCATGGAAATAGGGATCAACTTCTTGTGGTTTTTGCCTTATTTCTTGGCCAGCTCTTTCTCCCATCTCTCTTTTAGACTGCTTTACTTGGCTGTGACCTACCGAGGGAGCCGCAAATGCTTCTGAGGCCAGGTTCTGGACTGGCTCTCCCTGAGTCCCAGGCAAAGTGGAAAAACTTCTCACAGGTCCTGGGTTTATCTTGCCTGCTTCATGGGTTGTTTCAAGTGCTTCTCCAGCTGTTGGGAAATGTCAACAACTTGTAGGCGGCAAAAAAACGCGAGTCAAAGAGTGAGCTGTAAAGTTACTCACTTCCGTGGAAATCCGCAAGCTGGGCAGCCATCAAGATTGCATTTATCAGCTGCTGTTTCTTCTTAGATGGCTTCTTCAATTCCCTGCTTTCACTCCCACTCTTTCAAAACAAAAAGATACATCACACACAGAGCACAGGAACAGGATCTCAACCTCACAAGTGTTCTAAAGCAGAAAATACTGAAGCCAGTCCCTGACTGTCACGTCCTTAACAAAGATGGCATTAGGTGGGACTGAAATAGGACTGGCTATAGTCTCATGGGGCAACTCTCAAAGGCAGAAAGCTGGGGAATGGGGCAGCAGGACTTTCAGGGCCGCCCGTAGTCAGTAGAACAGAGGAAATGGTCTCTCCCAGGCTCTCTGGGAAAACCTCTCCTTCAAATTTCCCCACATGAATACGGAACCAGGCTCTAGTAGCTCGTGAAAAGGGAAGGTTCTGACTAGCTTACTGAGGCAGAGGCTTGCAGGTCTTTCTGAATGGCTTCAATGGTCTTGGCTTGTTGCTGGGCTGTGGCTTCCAGCGTGGCCATTCCAACTTGGAGCCTGAAAAAGAAGTACAGGTCTTATCACAGAAGCACACAAGAGCACAAATCCCAAAGGAAGAGTGTGGTAGAACCTCATCTAAAACAAAGGAATCTTTGAAAACCATGTAATACTATCTTGCTGGGATGCAGGAGGACAGTCCAGTTGTTTTCCCGCAATCGCAGAAAGCAAAGCCTTGCCCCACTGTGTCACTTCCTTACTGTTGCACGTGTTCTTCCAGCTCTGGGATAGCTGCAGTTCCAGCAGATGTGGCCAGAAGGCTCTGCAGGTTCTTGGCAGCTGTTAGCTCCTGCTCCTTATCCTTTATGGCATTCTCCAGGGACTCGGCATAACACTCGGTCCGGATAAGCCGTTCTTGCAATTCCTGCAGCTGTCAAACCAAAGCAAGAATCCCCAATAGTCAGCTTAGGTTTGATAAATAGGAGTGGACCCCCAACTAAGGCTCTGTTCCTCACTCTGGTTTGCAACAGAAAAGGCCTGGGCCCCTGCCAAGAGACAAGAGACAGACTTTCTCCCTACCTGAGATTTAGAACTCTCCAGTTCCTTCTGCAGCTGCAGTTTCTGTTCCTGCAGGTTCCTGCTGTAGCGCCTCTCAGCTTCAAGTGAAGCTTCTGCCACGGAGTTTTTTCTGAGAGCATTGGATAGCTCCTGCTGCAGCCACGTGACCCATTGCTAAAGAAATGGTGTTGCATGAGCATGGAGAAGTCAGTAGAAGATGACAACAGGACACATGCTTTTAGTCATGGGATCAGATCATTAGATTGATCTTCAGCATGGCCAGCAGGTGGAGAGAGGTGATTTTCCCCTTCTGCTCTGCTCTCGTGAGCCCCACCTGGACTACTGCCTCCAGCTCTTGGGTCCCCAGCACAAGGAAGACATGGGCCTGTTCAAGTGGGTCCAGAGGGGGGCCACAGAAATGATCAGAGGTTTGGAACAAGGGTGGTGGCACACTGGACCAGGCTGCCCAGAGAATTGTGGATGCCCCGTCTCTGGAATTGTTCAAAGTCAGGCTGGACAGGGTGTTGAGCAACGTGATGTTCTGGAAGATGTCCCTGCCCACAGCAGGGCGTTGGACTAAATGATCTTTAGAGGACCTGCCCAATCCAAACCATTCTATGCTTCTATGACTCAGTGAATTCAAAGATGAGAGATTTTGGCCACCACCAGCAGGCACCTGCTGGCACCTTTCTCAGTTGAGCACATCCAAACTATCGGCAGCTCATCATGATGCTTTCTCTTTCCTAATACACAGAAAAGGCTTCCGTATTTTCCTCCTCGGAGCAGAGGCTGAGAGTCTGTGCCACCGCCTTATTTCTAACTGACTGTTTTCCCTCTTTATGCAGCACTTCTGCTTCACAGCGGGTACAAAATTAGGTCCGAAATAGACTTCAGGTCCTGATTCAAAAACTGCCTCTCAGCAGCACTCCAAAAGGAATGCAGTAGCAAGAACAGGTCTCCTTAAACTGACAGGCTTCATGTACAGATATCTGCACCAGGCCCTAAGAGTCACCTGACTGTTGCCTTGACGATCGGTTTGCGTTGAAGCCTCTTTCTTGAGTGGAAGCTCTTCTCTCTCCAGTGCACAAACCTGAGCAAGCAAGAACACAGACCAACCGACAGACAGTGAGGAAAGGAATCTGCAGCAACACTGCAGCATCACACTGCGTAACAATTCCGTTAGCTCAGGAAGACCTCATCCAAAGAAGAGGAGTCAAAATCTTCTTCTTCTTCTTCCTCTTCTTCTTCTTCTTCTTCCTCTTCTTCTTCGTCTTCTTGTGCTGCTCCTGCTGCTGGTAACACACCGACAAAGAGGTAAGAAGCACCACGCTGCTGTGAGTGCTTATTTCACTCTGCTATTTTGCATCCACTTTAATCCAGAGAAGCTTGCAAAGGGAACAATTCAGTCCGTCAGGAAATTACCATTGTGGCGCTCCTCTGCAACAGGCTGCGCACACGGTCCTTGTCGATTTGCAGGTGGAAGCAGCATGGCATCCAGCGGTTCCATTGGACCTTCGGAATCCGTCTGTGTAAGTTAAAAGACATGCGTTAGAAGTGGCACAGGCTCCTTCTGGACCCATCTCTACGCACTAAGCTCCTGCTTCAGCCAACATGCATAATGTGGTATCAGGTGGTAGAAAGACCAGAAAGACCAAACACAGCCAGCGTATTAGGCATCTGTGCTGGTCTCTTCTGCCAAATATGCAGTGATAGTACAAGAAGAAAGAGCCTTACGTTGTTCCAGGAAAGGTTTAGATGGGATATGACAAACGTTTCTTCACTGAAAGGGTTATCAAGCACTGGAACACTCTGCCCAGGCATGTGGTTGTGTCACCATCCCTGGTGCTATTTAGGGGATGCGTGCATGTGGTGCTTATGGACATGCTTTAATTGTGGACTTGGCAATGCCAGGTACCTCAAAGTCAGACAGGGAATCAAAATCTTCGTCTTGCTGTGCTCCAGCTTCTGGCAAGACACCTTCAAAGGAAATAAGAGGGACAATGCAGTTGTGAGTCCTTATTTTACTGTGCCTTCTCCCATCCCGCGGGCCCTGCATTTGACAAAGGGTTCTCATTCTCCTTCAGGCCACAGCGATTTGTCCTCATCACCTCCTCCATGATGGGGGATCCTACCTGCTCCAATCTGAGCAGCTCCTCCCACAGGAGGGGCAGCAGTGGTCCCAGAGGAAGAGATTTCAGCTACTGCTGGACCTCCTGCACCTCCTACACAGCATTCTCCTGTCCTTTTACTTCTTGCGTATTTCTCCAGTGTCTTAGAAAAACTGTATACAAAAAGGAAGGATATGAAGTTGCTGAAAGTACCCCCACACTTGCATACGCTCTCTACTGGCAGTGCAACGGTCATTCAGGAGCCATCGTACACATATTCAGAACCGGGTACAAAAGGTAACACACACAGACGCACACAGAACTGACTGCAGTCCTGTTGCAGACTGAAGTACTCACTACAGGTGAGTTCATAGTACAGATGCCTGTTCTTGCTGATGGGGTAATTCACCCCTGCTGGCTACAGTCTCATGTTATAAACCGCCCTCTCCATTTTGGGGACCAGTAAGACTGACATCTAACTATAAGGCTTCTGCCTCAGTGGGATGTAATACTAATGTTGCAGCCACTCTTCACGTCAAGCTGGGATAGCATCTCCTGAAACCATTTCTGGACTTTAAAGGTTTTCAGAAATTCCCATCCTTATTCTGAGGCCCCAAGAGTGTAGAGAGCTCCTAAGTGGGATGTCAAGAGGCCAACAAAGATTGCGGTTGCATTCCAAGCACTGCAGGGGTTAACTACATTGCACAGGTAGGGGTTTTTACTCCACAGTTTACCACCACTAGGAGAGAGGGCTATTGCCTTCAGCCTAGCTGTTAAGGACACGGAGCCACCCTAGGGAAGGAACAGTCAGGGGAGCAAAGCTACACCCAAGAGGAGGAAAACTGCTGAAGATTTTAACTCCTCAGGGGATACCGGTTCGGTCCCCTCTGAAACAAAAGGCAGGTAGTTGCTAGTCAGTCAATTTGAGTGGAGCTTGGCAGCACACAGGTGAATTCTCAGAGAGAGCTGTGGAGGGAAGTTTTGCCCAGCTTTCAAATCCGCTCTTGACATGGAAAGAGATGCATCGGAAGATGTCACGGAGCCCAGCTTCAAAAAAGGCCTCAACAACCCATTCCAGCAAAAAGGGCTGTACATCAGCACGGACATGCTGACAATGCAGCTGCTCTAACAGGGACGTAAAACACTTACTCTGAAGTAGAGTGACCGAGATGACCAATATACGTGAAGTCATCCTTGCGATGAGAAAGAATAGCGCCATGCTGAAGAAGAAGCCGTGCTGCATTCGCATTCCCAGCATAAACAGCAATCTTAAGAATGGTCCTAAAGCACCCAAGAAATGATAGGAAATACATCAGCTTCTGCAGACATTGCCTTGCCATTACTTGAGTCCTCCTTTGCTCCTCAATTCATTTCCTCTCCTACAGGCAGAGCGAAACTACAGCAAAACATGTGGATGTGTCGGACAGTTGAGGGTGATGGGACCTCAGGAGGTCTCCAGGCCAAGCGTCTCCCCAGAGCAGACTCGGGAGGTCTCTGTGTGTGTGTCTGTGTTTCTGTGTGCACGTGTGTGCACCCTCACACACACGTGTGTGTGTGTGTGTGTGTGTGTTGGCACCACAGCCAATGCTTTCTTGCAGTCCTCAGTGCAGAGATCATCCCCTGAGGTAAGAGAGCAGCCGAGTGTGGGTCTGCTTTCACAAGTGGCACAGAAGGAGCTCCTTCTGGGCAGCTCCTGGTTCTTTTTCAAAGCTCATTCCTATAGCTCCCATCAATCCAATCTGAACAACGCTCAGCAGTCCCATGCACGCTTTTGACAAAACTTCACCTTTGACGCTTATCGCGAGCATTCGCATCAGCTCCCTTTTGAAGGAGGAACTCAACCATCTCTTCACGGTGCTTGATGACCGCAACGGTAAGCGGAGTGTATCCCAACTGAAAGGAGAAATTGTCTCACTTAGAAGAACACCGGAAAGCCAAGCGAGTTTGGGGAAGAGAAGCCTCACCCAAAGCCCAAGCTTACGTCATTCTGAGCATCAATATGGGCATTGTGCTCGAGTAACAGCTCCACCATCGATTTGCTGGGCATGATGGCAGCCAGGTGAAGGGCAGTGTTGCCGCCGGCACCTTTGTGATCGGGGTTGGCACCGTGCTCCAGCAGAGCCAACGCGCAGTCCTTGTGCTGGTGCTGTACTGCCTGGAAACAAGCCACAGGGAAGGAGTAACTTCCAACAGGTACATTTCTCTCTGTCAGAACTCCTGCATCTTTGCAACACGGGAAGGTACGAGCGTCTTCAAAGATTAGGCAACATGTGCCCCTTCCCCACCGACTGCAACATGCCTGTTTCTACGCAGGCCTACGTAAAGAATCACGCAAGGCAGGTATCGCTTAGGGCATAACTGACAAGCCCCACGCACAACAGCGTTAACATATTCCACGTACCAGCATCAGCGGTGTTTTCTTAAACATGCCACGAGGGTTTAGCTTGCACTTCTTTCCTGCCAGAAAGCGAACAACATCTGCATGGCCGTTCGCACAAGCAAGATGGAGAGGCGTCCTAGAAATTAAATGCATTCAGTTAACACAGACAAGATAGCTGAAGACATCGTTTCAGGCTGCAGTGCCCAGCACCTAAGATCAACCACAAGGATCAACTGCCAAAATTAAGCCAAATGCAAGCTTTCTTGTTGCACACCCAAAGCCTGGGGAGGGCTAGGCACAGTCCTCAGCACATCTCTTGAGCCAGGAGGCATCTCCTCAGCTGTGTCAATGAAGCTGCACAAACAGACTCCTGTGCCCAGGCACTGGTCCCTGTCTCTGGCCAGGCCTGCCCGGCCACCCAGCACAGCAAAGGGTACATCTTGGCAGCCTGGAGCTTCTGGAGGCCACGTAACTCTACGGAGGCTGTGGAGTCTGCGTAAGCCCCTGGCTTTGACCCCAGCAAGTCCTGCGCCAGATGTGTCCCAGAGACAGGGGAGATGGGCTTTCTAGCAGCAACGGGAAGCTGTGCCCTGTGGTTCTGCGACTCCATGTACTGCTCAAGCGAGCCCGGCAACAGTCAGGCAAGAGGAAAGGAGCCGTCTCTGCTTGCACAAAGGCCTGCGGAGCTCCACAGAAGGGTCACTACAGGAAGCAGGCTGGCAGAGCAGGGCAGAGTGGCACATCCGCTGGCTCCCGTCCTAGCTCGGGCAGGCCTCTGATAAGGGCAGCGCTGTGGAGCCGGCCCTGTCACTAGGGTGATTGCGCTCGTGCTGGGCTTCGCTGGCTCTTCCCGCCAGGGCATGTGGATCTTCACTACGGGCACTGCCCACTCCTTACTGCTTCTTGGCATCCCGCAAGTTGATGAGGAATCTCTTCCGCCACCAGATTCCTTGCAGCCGGGCCAGGTCGCCACTGGCGGCCGCGCTGTGCAGCCCGCCCCGGCCCTTCTTCCGGATCTCTGAGGCCCCGGCGGTGCTGGGTGCGGAAGCGCTGTCGGACGCCAGGCGCTCCCGCACCCTCCTCAGCAGCGCCATGAATCTCTGCATGCTTCGCGGCAACGAGGGCACAGCCCGCTCCGGGGTGAGTAGCTGCAGGAGGTGCCCAGCGGACTCTGCCCGTCCCGAAGAGCAAGGGCAGAGGGCGCGGAGAGGGCAAGAGGAGCCCAGAACCGAGCCCCGGGCAGACAACGGTACAGGTCACGGAGAGGGCAAGAGGAGCCCAGAACCGAGCCTCGGGAGGACAAGGGTAGAGGTCACGGAGAGGGCAAGAGGAGCCCAGAACCGAGCCTCGGGCGGACAAGGGTAGAGGGCGTTGAGAAGGCGAGAAGAGTCGAGAAGAGGCGAGTCCCAAGCGGGTCGCAGCTCCCGACGCTCCGAGCCACACAAGCGCTGCCGGTCCCGCTGCGGCGGCGACAGCACTGAGCGCCGGCGCCTGCAGGGGGCGGCTTAACAGCGGCAGCTCGTGGCGTCACAGCGGGAGGGACGGGGGCGTCACAGCGGGCGGGGTGACGCCGGCCAGTGCCGAGCGGGGTGCGGCTCCGGGCTCCGGCGCTGGGGCTCCCGTGGGGCCGGGCGGCCGGGAAAGGCGTTTGTAAATGTGCCATTAGCACAGCTGCGCTTCAGGAGCCCAATTCGCTGCCGTGTTCAGACTGTTGAAGGATGCGTCCGTCTGCGTCGGGCATGCTTCTGGGGGAGAATACTGCGGAGGGGCCCACAGACGGGGCTGCTGAGGAAGCACTGAGTGCGCACCAGGACTTCGCCCTGTCCCACTGTTGCCAGACAGACCAAAAGACCTGACCATGAGGCTTACTCGAAAGTTCATATTTGCATAATAATAAATGAGAAGTCCTCCAGTAATTAAGTTCCAATCGTAGAGCCAAACCCATTCCAGAATTGAGAAGTCAACCATGGACAACGGTGGCCTGCTGAGCTCCAAGGAACTGTCACCACAGGGAGCAGGCTGGCAGAGCAGGGCAGAGCAGGGCCGAGCAGGGCAGAGCGGAGCATCTGCCTGCTCCACGTAAGGGCAGCCCTCAGAGGGGGTTGACTGGCCGGAGGCTGCTGCAGTGGCTGTAGCACCCTCGCCTCAGCAGCTCCAGCGTGTGGTCGCGGAGCCCGGCAATGTGGGTCCCCAAAAGTGGAGCTGGAGGCAGCCAGCCCTTCTCCCGATAGGGCAGTGACCTCGGGAGGTCTCTTGCCCAGCTCTCACTGTCGCTCATCGTGACACCCCCTCGGGGCTACCGTGAATGCGCATCATGCTGGTTTGAGGCGTGTGTTTGCGTGGCCAGATTTCCTCCGATGAGCTCTTCTGCAAGGCTGCTCACCTCCTGTGACCCACAAGAGAATGTGCCTCAGCTGCTCTGTGCGCGGTGCTGGGCACGTGAAGGACGTGACCCCTGCCCAGAAACCGAGGCGGGAGAAGAAGGCCAGAAGGACAGCAAGGAAAGAGCTGGGGAGCTGCAGGCCTGCTCCATGGGCTGAAGTGCTGGCAGCCCAGCCTGGGGAACACAGCTGGTCCTGCTGGTTGGCTCCTTTTTGCCAGCGCCTTAGTGCAGCTGTGCCCTGGCAGGCTGCAAGCAGCCAAGTGACTTCTAAGCCAAAATACAGCCTCACAAATAAATCTATAGCTCCCTTTTTTTTGTAGATCATTGTAATTCATAGACACTTTGTTTTCTTCTTTCCGACAAGAAACCGAAATTTCACAACTGCAAAACTCTGTAGTAAGCTAAATGAGATGCCTCTCCAAGTTCAACTGGCTTTTAGCTATTGAAAAAATCCATATTTAAACTTATGTTTATTTCTAAAGAAGATAGAGCTTATAAAAACAGAGGTTTCATTACCTGTGGGTAAATACTGGTGATATTTCCCAAATTGTTTATATCATTTATACCCTCGTCTCATGGATATGCTTGTAAATCTATTCCTAGTTGCTATAAAGATCAATGTAGACTTGAAAATGTATCCTATATGCACACACTAGTTCTGAAAACGTTTCTAGCCCATGTATTTTACCACAAAGCACTTCTCAGTCTTTCAGTAGTCTAAAATCCCTAAGCTTCTGATGTTCTTCAAGAAAACAAATGTACATTGATATAGTTGCTGGCTGCTGAGTGCATTCATATTCATGAAAACACTTCTGGCATGTTTAATGTTAGGTTTGTTCTTAATGTTAGTTTGAGTTAGTGGTATTGTAGCATTTTTATGAAACGTAAGCATGTTTCTTAATGGTCCTTTGAACTGAGGTCAGAATCAGAGTTCTTCAAATACTACGAATAACTGAAATTTTTAAATATACCTTCCACTGCTATTTTGCAATAGTCATTTGCAATCAGTTTTTTCCATGAATGTACCTTCTGGTAAATTTATCTTGATACATTATTTACAATGCTCATATAAGATTTCAAATACTATCACTGCAAATATCTGTTTTGAAGACTAGAACTGTGTTTATGCACGAACAAAATAAAAACTATCGTTACAAACTGATTTGATTTCTATGAATATAAAAGCATCAAGGAGCAGAGAAAAGCAGGTTGTCATGTCTTGATGAACCCACACAGCTGGTTTTTTGAAACTCGTAATGATTTTCAACTTTATACCTGTGTGTGGCAGAATGCAAACACCCCTCTCTCCCCCTCCCTCCTTCAGTATGGAAGGAGTAGGCACCTCTCTCTCTCTCTCTGCTACTTGAGGCTAACAGCTTCTTTTGTTTGGCCACAGAGCACGCTGGCCAGGGCCATTAGGAGAAGGGAGTGCCAAGGCGCCACTGAGCCGCTGGGCACCTGCGGCCATTGTGGGAGATGTTTGGAGGCTTCAGGGGCACCCCACAGCCAGTGTGGGGGTGCAGAGAAGCTTCTAGAATGCCTGCAGTCAGAACTGATCAGCCAATATATAAACGGGATTCTCGTCGAGACTCCGCCCATTGTCGTGGGTCTCCCGGGATGGAGACTCCGCTTGCCTCGCCACCACGGGTGTGAGTAAAACTTCTCGCAGGATTGCGAGTGTATTTATACTTTTCATGCACATATGCACGTGTAAAATTAATCCTCGCATAATCGTGGGTGTATTTTCCTTCCGTGCACATTTGCGCGTGTAACTTTCTGTGCACATTTGCACGCGTAACTTTCCATGCTTAATACAAGCACGTGTACTTTCCGTGCACATTTGCAAGCGTAACTTTCCGTGCTCAATACAAGCACGTGTATAAATTATTTCCTCGCACAATCGCGAGTTTGTTTTCCTCCCATGCGTCCACATAAGCACGTGTAATATTCCGTGCACATTTGCACGTGTAAGTAAATTAACCCTCGCAGGATTGCGAGTGTAGTATAAATTTACCCTCGCACAATTGCGAGTGTACACTTTCCGTACTCACTACAAGTACGTGTACCTCTTTTAAAATAATCCCACACCGTGTTTAGGCAAGTGTGTACTTCTCCGGGACTCAGGGACGGCTCCGGCATTGTTTTGGGTGAAGCCATGTGCATGCATTCTGTGGACCGCCTGTTGTATTAGTTGCTGCCCCTTAATAATTTTCCTCAACTGATATCCAAACCTGTATTTAAGTCATTTTTGGAGTGCTAAAACCTTGTTTCTCACCAGTTTAATAAAAGTTGTTTTGGACCTTGTTGTCCCTTAAACTAACCTCAGGGTGCCTCCGTGACACTGTGTCAAGAAAAATTCAACTCTATAATGTTCATGAGGCAAATCATGCTGACATGAGAAGACAACTTATGGATCAGTCAAAGCAATTTTGCACAGCAATAAGGGCTTAGTTCTCCAAATTCAGACTATAGCTCTGCTGCTAAAAACTTCAACATTTAGATAAACACTAAAACTATGATATTTCTAAAGCTGTATGCCCAGTATTACTGTTTAGGGAGAGTTTTAGGAATTGATTTTTTACATGTAAATACATACATGCAAGTTTACATGTAATAATTATTAACATTGGTAGTAGTGCTAATTAAGCGACTAAAATCAAGTTCTGATGGAAAATTTCCATTCAATCGCTCTGCTTGAAAGTACACTTTTGACTGAATTCAGTTTTTGCATTAGTTTCCTCTTCCTGCCCAAATCCAATACTCAGTGTGAGAAATACTGGTGATATAATTTGTTTTGCATCAATTCAGTTTTCTCATGTTGCATTAAAATGTTGCATTTTAAGTTTTGCCTGTCTTAACTGCCTCTTTTCTAATCTACTACAACAGTAGCAGATCTGCTACTACAGTGCTTCAGGGGAATAGCACTTTGACTTTGCCATTATTTCATTCTTCCATAAAACGTCTCCATCTAGATTTATAGACATAACAGTGTACTGGTATTTTTCTCCATCTGCAGTGAGATTGCCACATCACTATCACAGAAAAAAAGAGGTTCTCCTGAGAGCTCAGTCCACAGAAATGAGTAGGATCATGAGATATTCAGAGAAATACTCAAGGTAACACAATGCATCCACATGATTTCTCTCAGAAATATGTGTGCTACATGACCACTCATGCTCTGCTAAGTGCTCAGGTGTCTCTGCTACCACACACCAGGGTTCCTCTAAAGGCTGGCCAGGTATCTCCAGGAAACTCTGGTTTTCCATCTTTTGCTGTCCTAACCAACCATGAGAGTGGGGTGCCAATATTCAAGCAATGATCTGCATCAACCAGTGTCTATCCAGACATAGAGGAAAAAGGGCTCCCTGAGCTGTGTCTTGTGGGAGCAAGCAGAATGTTTCTGGGAGGTGACACTGAGCAGAAAATACTTTTTCTAAGTGCAATACCTCTCAAATAATAATTAATTTTAATTTTTTATTTTTTAAAAATTACATGTAATTTATAGATGCCCTCATTCTTTCTGGATTACCTAGAAATCTATAACTAAAACATTTAAAATACTAAAAATATTAATTTTTACTGTTCTATGCAATTTTATGGAATTTTATAATGTGACACAGAGAAACACAATTAATGCAGTAAAACTATGATTTTGACCACTACATTAATGTCTTGACTGCAAGCTGTCACCTAAGAAAAACGTACAAATACAAAAGGTATATCTATTCAGCTTGTTCAGTGAATCCAGGTGGGGATTCAGTTCATTCATTCTGAAACAAAAGAACAACTCCTTCCAAGGCTGGCCAACAGAGTAGGAGAAGAAAAAAAGAGAATTTGAGCAGCCGGCTAGACCCTGGAACACAAGTCAGATAGAGTCCACACCTTGAGGTGAGACAACTGAATCATATTCCTGCAGCCCAAATCCATTCTCACATTTTAATTAGCAAATGTCAAAGGCAAAGCAGAGATTTTTTTTCCCATAGTAACACATGATTATGAGTCTCTTGCACCTTCACTTAAAGCCTGCGCAAACCCATATGGCTAAAGAAAATTTCAGATATAGTGGTTTGAAATCAAAACAAGATGCCAAGAAGGGTTGTTACACCTGCAAGATGCTGTGAACACCTCATATTGATGAATACAGTAGAAATATTTATTTCTTATCCACTGTCAGGATAGTCACAGAACCAAGAGCCAAGGAAGTCAGAGCAGACCAGTCTGTCTCCTTCCCAGTCCATTTTGAGATGAAAAAGGATAGAGTGGTTCAATTTCCAGAATGACTCAAGAAAATCCCATGAAAATTTTTCAGATGAAGTAATAACAAATCAATAGATACTTTGCATCTTACCCAACTGTAAAACCAAGACAAAACTGGGTAACCACTAGAGCATTCTGTAACCAACTAATTTATGTGTTATACTATATATTTGTGTAAAATACTGTAATGTGCAACTGGTGAATTACGGCTAAAGTAGAGAACTACTTAATATGAAAACTTCAATTAAAATAGTGAAATTAATAGTGTACTTTATTGCTTCTAGTTCTCAAAGATGGAATCCTTGGAAATGCAGTTCTTGCCTCCTCTGCATAAATGGCATTAATATATCCTGATTCAACATAGCATTAAAAGTCCTCCCTGTTATGAGAAATGGATTACTTCATTTATGCTTGAAAGATCTAGTAATCATTAATGACCCTTTTTCAGAGAGAGAGCTATTATTTTCCCCTATTGCCTTTCAAAAAAAGTTTATTCCATACAGTAGGGGATTTTAATGCACTGGCAGGCTAGGAATATGAATGAACTATAGGTCAATATCGGGCAGATTTCAACTTACAAAGTGATGATATTAAAAAAAAACAAAC